>NW_020172812.1:2350554-2654530 GCF_003031525.2 Neophocaena asiaeorientalis asiaeorientalis | reverse complement strand
CCGGCCTCGACACCCCGCTGCCTGGGCCGTCCGCTCCGGACAGCCCTCAGATCGGCCTGCCTTCCCTTTCTCCGGACCCTCTTCCACGTGGAGCCCCCCCTCACCCCCAGACTCACTCTCTCAAGTTAGGGGAGATTCCGGAATCCTGTGGAAATCATGTGTGGCAAATGGCCCTTTATATAAGACCCACTTTCTCTCCAGGGCTGCTCTTTCTCTCACTCATACTCTGTTTTCAAGCAACGAGCCTTGGAAGGAATTCTGCCTTACTTCCCCCTCTCCGGTTCGTGTTTATTTCACTGCTGTTTGCAAACGTACGAGGTTTTTTGTTTTTTGGTTGTTTTTCGCTGCTGCTTTACTCTGCAGTGGCGAACCGGAGAGGTCTAAGGTGTAGATTCATGAAAACAAGTCTAAATTCGGTTTGTGATAAACGGAGATACTTGTTTTTTAGTGCTTACTTACTGCCAAGGGTTTTTCGTTTTCTTTGTTACCTTCGTAAGTCTCTCCTGTGCTGATTGTTTTTGAATCATGGCGATTTAAATTTGTCTTTCCTTAGCCTCACATTAATCCCTAGGTAGAATTCACTGCTGTAGTGTTTCCGACCGACGCTAGGGGTGTGTCTCCCGCCTCTGTCACGGTAGCCAAGAAATCAACGACGCCCTTTTAGCCTGTTACCCTACCGGTTTTGTCGCTCCGGCTAGCCGGTGCAGTTTCCTCTTTGTAATCAAGAATTGCATGCATAGTAGAAAAAGTTTGCAGTGCTTTTTCATCTATATCAGATATCCGAACAGGTGATTTGGTCGTTAGGCTTTTTCTACAAGTCTTTAAACAGTTGTCCGAAGATTTTTCGACGGATTGCTTGGCGTAATGTCTTGCACCTTGTAATTGCATTTATTTCACCTTGTATGTAGATATTAAGCATTTCAAAATAGAGCGGTGGGTGAGTGAAGAGCGAAATTCTGTGGACTGCAACTTGGGATCAATTTGTGTGATTGGGGGGGAAGAAAGTGATATTAGTCAAGTAAGTCAGCTTTTATTTAAAACAGGACAAATGATTAAGTGCACCTATTAGTGTCCTTAAAATTCAGATTAGGAGCAGACTTAATAAATGATTAGTGGTTTTGATATGTAGAGAAAGTTTTACCCTGCCAACTTCGGAGGCAGCTCAGAGACGATTTTGGCCTTCCGAGTCAAAACTTATGCTTTTCGAGACTTACAGAAAACAAGTTAGAGCAGAGCCATTCATAGTGCAGCCTTTTTTTTTTTTTTTTTTTTGCATAATCTTTTGGAGTTATGAATTGAACTTTAGTGCTTTAATACAACTTCTCTATACATGTATTTTACCTGAAGGTCCAGATCTTGAAGATCTTTGTCCAGTGTTTTTACCTTTATTTATAAATGATACGTTTTGAGGAACAGTGACCTAGTCTTGTTGTTTATGCAGTGTATAGCAGAATGATCTGCTTTCCAAATAGTTTTTTTTTTTCTTGAACAACAGGCTGAATTTTGAAAATTCTCTTTTAGGTCTTAAATTTATCTTCCTGATACTCAGTGTTTCCTTATTTTTCAAAAATTTTTTAAAATCACCGTATGAGATTTTTTTCTTCCAGGTCATTATTTCTCTCTTCTTTACAGTTTCCTTTTTGGTATTTATTTTCTGATTCACTCTTGGCTTTTTTTCCTGCTGTCCTCTCAATAACATTTCAGGACATAATTTGTTGTGACAGTGGCCCCTCAACTTTTAGGATTATGTTGGTCTGCTGAATATAGCACTGGTTCGAAAGTGTCAGGACTGTAGCTCAACTCTGCCATATGGAATATTGATTAATTCAAATAAATTGGACTTTGGAGTGATCTGGTTCATTTATCTTGTTAATTGGGCATACAGTTCTGAAAACTTTCATTCCCTTTGGAAAATCTTTATAACTTTTACTGAGTGTTATGGACGTATATTTTTGTCAACAGATTTTAATTTATGAATATCAGTGATTAATTCAAGTAAGGGGAAAGTAAAAAGGCTTAGAGATTGAATTGAGCCTATCAAGAATCTTTTTTGACAGGTATTAGTTTTACTTGCTACCTTAAAAGTAGCCTACTTCTTGTTTTCCTGTTATATCCCTTCATCTCTATTTGGGTCATATTAAACTGTTGAGCAGATGGGCTGAAAATTATGCATATGCATATAAAAATTGAGTACTGAGCTCCAAAGAATTTTTCTTGAACCATTACTGGTCAGTTGTCTATGATTAAATAAATAAATGGATGTTTATTTATTGAAATAAATATATCATCACAATATTTTCTCTAGGTAGGTATGTATAGTTTCAGATAGAGTACTTAAGTGTTACACACAGAGGTAAAATAAGAATAAAATAATCAAGTAGAATGTTTAGATCGGTGTGATTGAAAACAGTCTCTCAGTAATTTTTGAAGGAGTAAATTTTGTAGGGGCATTTTTAGAAACAGTTAACTTTTTATGTATCAGATGTAGTTTTTACTATGTCATTAGTGTAACTCAGAAATATGACCAGGTGTTTTGGTATCTTTTTTTCGTTGGAATAGGTAATACAAATTTTGTTTTGGATGCATATATGAACATAGTGCATAAATAATTAGCTATTCTTTGAAGTTTTGTTTCTTAGGCCAACCTTACATATCATAAGTGACCTTTTTTATGTTTTTGTGTTTTTAAACTTTGTATTACAATTATTTCCACCATCTGTAAATAGAACCTAAAACACATTTATTGCTGTCTACAATAACTGCACTTGGAGTTGTACACAGCATATTTTAGTTTGAATTCTCTGACCAAGAAAGGCTACTTCAGAAAAAAGCAAGCAACCTGTCTTATGGCCAGCAGAATTAAAATTCAGGTAAATCATAAAGAGAAAATTTCTCCATTTACTATGTCCCATAGTGGTTAAGAAAATAAAAGGGTTTAGAGTACAAGGCAAAGAAGCTGACTAAGGGTCAGTCAGCAATGAGAGAGGGACAGACAAGTGTGCGAGGATCAGGCATCTGTCATTTGTAAGGCAAGCAAAAGTACAAGGCAGTGTAAGAAGTCAGCTTGGGCCAGGAGGATTAAGCGAGTCAGACAGACCGTGGGCCCAGAGTTGGGGCAGTCTGCAGGGATTCCTTCAGATGAACAAATACTTGTAGGTTTCGTCTGCATTTCACTGGTTACTCTGCCAGGTTGTGGAGGATATCAAAATAAGGCAGGTTTCCTGCCTTCATTTAAGTAGAGAACATGAGAAAACTGCCAAAAGGTGTGAAAGAAAGTTAGCATGTTACCATATGAATAATATACACAAAGCTGGACAGAAATTGAGGAAAGAGCAAAATCAGTTTCTTTGGGGATTAGGGGAAGTTTTATGAAGGAGGTGACAATTGAGCTGGGTCTAAAAAGATTAGCATTGCAGTAAGCAGAGTTGGAGGTAGCTAGGAAAAGACTCTAAATCCTGGAGCTAGGAAGAGAAAACATAGATTTGGAGCACTGACACTCAAAGTGTGATTCCTGGACAGCATCAGCATCATCTGGGAACCTGTTACGTCCCACCCTGAACCAGCTGAATCTATAACTCCGGGGCTGGGGCCAAGCAGTCTAGATTTATATACCTCTGGGTAGTTCTGATCTATGCTAAATTTTGAGAGGCACTGTTTAGAGGATAGCATGGAATGCATTTATTTAAATTTTAGTTGAGTGTCTGTTAATATACTTAGCATTGACTATACAAACCGAAGACATAATTATAGTTTCCAAGGAGCTTAATGAACTAGGTGAACAAGACAATTATTATGCAGTGCGATATGTGCTGTTAACAAACTAAACATGGGGTGCTGTAAGAGCACATGGCAGGGGAGAGGTGTAATCCAAACTGAGGTGGGGATTGGATGGAGAGATGAATGAATGTCACTCAAAGAAAGCTTCGTGGAAGAGATGGTGCCTGAGCTGAGGCTTAAAAGGATGAATGTTGAGCCAGTGGGAAAGACACTCTAGGTAGAAAGCTTTATGTTTAAAGCCACTGAGGCATGAATATATAAGCCAGTTCAGCATGGCTGGAGGGTAGAGGGTAGGGTGGAATGGAGAGGCAGAGTGGTCAGGTAGATTGATGCAGGATCCTAGAAGGGTTTGCATATCACATGAGGGAATTAATATTTTTTTCCTTAAAGCCTGTGGGAAGTTATTGTTTTCAAGCAGGAGAATGACATCGTCTCATTTACTGTTTTAGAGGGATCAATCTTATGGTCATGTGGATAAAATAGGATAGCTGAATGTAGACATGGGGACCAATTAAAAAATTATTACTGTAAAGTGAGATATTAAGGACCTGAAAGAACGTAATAACAGTGCAGATGGAGAGGAGGGACCAGGTGTGAGACACATTTAGGAGGCAGAAGATAGGACTTGGTGACTTGGATTATGGGGAAGGAAGGGGTGAATCTTGCTGTGGCTTCTGGCTTGGGTGACTGGATAGATAATACTGCCATCCACTCAACAAATATTTATCAAGAGCCTATGTACTTGGGTAAGATTTGATTCGAGGGATACACTAGAATGCTATTCCGCCCTCAAGAAACATCCAGCTTTCTGGGTTGACTGTTGTTTCATCTCTAGTCTCCTCTTGTCATTTGGTAATTAATGCTCAGAATGCTTTGTTGCAAGAGTCTAAGTTCAATAAGGTAGAGTGTTGTGAAATATTAACAGTGCCTGCTGCATAGATACCGTGGTCTAGGAGATAGCAGAAGGAACCTGACAGCCTGGAGGTAGGAAGAGGCAGCATATGTCTGAGCAGTGATTCTCAGAATATGGATCCTGAGCTAGCAGCATCAGCAGCATCTGGAGCCTTGTTAGAAATGCACATTCTCTGTCTAGGAGAGACAGGAGAAGTAGATTTGGAGGAGTGGGGATGATTTCTACCTTGGACATGGTGAATTTAAAGTAGTCACGGGGGGACTTCCCTGGTTGCGCCGTGATTGGGAGTCCACCTGCTAATGCGGGGGACAAGGGTTCGGGCCCTGGTCCGGAAGGGCCCCACGTGCGGTGGAGCGGCTAGGCCTGTGCGGCATGACTGCTGAGGCCCGCGTGCCTGGAGCCCGTGCTCCGCAGCAGGAGAGGCCGCGGCGGTGGGAGGCCCGTGCACCGCGGCGAGGAGTGGCCCCCGCTCGCCACAGCTGGAGAAAGCCCACGTGCACCAGTGGAGACCCAACGCAGCCGAAAATAAAAATAGAAAAATTTATATAAAATAAATAAATAAAGTAGTCATGGGTCACCGAGGTGGATATGACCAACAGGTAATTGGCTATATCTGGATCTGGAAGAGAAATCTGGGCTTATGTTAAAGATTTGAGTGTTGTGTGTATTTGTTCTAGGTAGTAATTGAAGCCATGAAGCTGAATGAAATCCCATAGAGAAAGAATATAAAACGATAAGAGAAGAGGACAAACCCTAAAGAACACTGCATTTAAGAGGCAGGTAGGAGATGAGGAACCTGTCAGTGTTGTCTGAGAATAAATAGGTAGTTGGAAAATTAGCAGAGTGATGTCATATTTGAAGGAGTCAGCAGTGTCTAGATTTTGCAGAGATCAGGAAAGAGAAGAACTTAAAAGTGTCTTTTGGGGACTTCCCTGGTGGCGCAGTGGTTAAGAATCCGCCTGCCAATGCAGGGGACATGGATTCGAGCCCTGGTCCAGGAAGATCCCACATGCTGCAGAGCAACTAAGCCCGTGTGCCACAACTACAGAGCCCGCGCATCTAGAGCCCGTGCTCTGCAACAAGAGAAGACACGGCAACGAGAAGCCCACGCACCGCAACAAAGAGTAGCCCCCGCTCTCTGCAATTAGAGAAAGCCCACGTGCAGCAACAAAGACCCAATGCCACCAAATAAATAAATAGTGACTGTACCAATTTACATTCCCACTAACAGTGTACTAGGGTTCCCTTTTTTTTTTTTTTTTTTTTAAAGTGTCTTTTGGAGGGATCAGAAGAGTTCTGGTGACTTTCTGGTACAGAAAAACACCATTTTGTACTGGTAGCAAGGAAAGCAAGGATGCTGTGAGTTGAGTAATAAATGGGTGGCCAGAGATTGAGTATAGACTGTTCTTTAATGCTTTGACTTAAGGAGAGATGATGAAATTTAGGTTTAAGGAAGAATTTATTTTGGGGGTTAAGGGAACAAGCCAGGAAGGAGGGAGCAGTTGAAGACTCAAAGAGAAAAGATGGAATTCTTAATAGTTTGAGGGCCCCAGGGAGGTAGGAGGGTATATGAGTCTCCTTAGACAAGAGAGATTTTTCTCATCCATTAACATGGGAGAGGAGATAAAAATGAAAACTATTATAGAGGTTATAATCTTTGAGACAGCAACTTCAATTAAGCCCTAGGTAATGAAAATAAAATCGCAAAGAAATGTAAACTGAGAATGCAGAGGCCTTGTCTTTGTCTTTTCATTGTTATATTCCAAATACTTGATATATGATAGATAAGTAGCGTTTGAAGAAGGAACATGTGGACAAATAAGTAGAATAAAGGAGTAAGTGCTAGATGAGACAGTGGAGGCAGTGAGCGTCAGTTTTGAGACATTTATGGGAAAATGGACAAAGAAAAGTTAACTCTAGTGGTTTACAGTTGAGGTAATTCTTTGCAGGATAGGAGATGTCAGTATTTTTATTTTTATTTTTTGGCTGCGTTGGGTCTTCGTTGCTGCGTACGGGCTTTCTCTAGTTGTGGTGAGTGGGGGCTACTCTTCATTGCGGTGCACGGGCTTCTCATTGCGGTGGCTTCTCTTGTTGCAGAGCACGGGCTCTAGGCACATGGGCTTCAGTAGCTGTGGCACGCAAGCTCAGTAGTTGTGGCTTGCGGGCTCTAGAGCGCAGGCTCAGTGGTTGTGGCACACGGGCTTTGTTGCTCCGCGGCATGTGGGATCTTCCCGGACCAGGGCTCGAACCCGTGTCCCCTGCGTTGGCAAGCGGATTCTTAACCACTGAGCCACCAGGAAAGTCCCAATGTCAGTATTCTTTAGAGTTAGAAGAGAAGCAGGGAGAGGGATCTGTGAGGAAGAGGATGATTAGTGGAATGAGCGCTAGAAGTGGTAGAAAGAAGATGGGTAAAAGGAAAGGAGGGACATCAAAAAAGAGGGATAAAAACAAGGTGAGGAGAGTAGGCCATGACGACAGGTATGTTTTAATAATGGAGTTCAAACTAGGTGACCTAAAATCACCTCAGCAACTGGGGATAGTTTGAGGCAAGATCATCTGCTGAAGTTGAGAATGAGGCTGAGGTGAATGAGATGAGGTTGAGGGTGAGGAGTATGGAAAACAAACGATTACAGTATAGATTTTGAAAGATTTGATAGGCAGTTAACAGGGTATTAAGTAGACCTTATTAAATAGTAGGTGGACCCAGGACTTAGGAAATTAATCTAGGAAACAGGAATTTTAACAAGAAAATAGTTTAATACTTTGTCAGTCTTTGCGTTAGTAATTTCTGATCAAATTACATAGTTCTAAAAGGAACTGTTTTCTGAGTTCAGGTTTTATGGTAAGGGGAACATCTAGTTGAAGGTTAATACTCTTAAAACTTTTTTAAAGTTCTAAGCACACAATACATTTGCTTAAAAAATAATACCACACTGAAAGGTATACAGTGGAAAGTCTTTCCTGGCCATCCGTTCTCCTTGTGTTGATCATTGTTAAGTTTCTTGTATATTCTTCCAAGAAGTTTTTTTTGGTGTGTTCCCACCATCCTTTTTTTTTAAGCTATGCCAGTGTGTGGATTTATTAATCTTTTATAATTTAGCTTTTATTAAGTAAGATTAAAAAGGTCAGACTTAAAGAGATTTTTAATGATGTCATGCTCTAGTTTACAAATTACAGGCAGTTTTATTCCAAGGTAAGCATTGAGTCAAAAACAACTCAGCATAATTTTTTAAATTAGTTAGCAATTTCATAATGGTTGAGGTTGATACTTCAGCTAGGGTCTGAACTATGTCAATATTCTTATGAAATTACTCTAGGGAAAATACTATTTTACTAGAACATTTTTTGTACTTACTTTTCCACTTAGCACCTTATTAACAACATGGATAACAATTTTTTAAATTAAAAAGAGAAAATGATCTCTGAAGTGTAGTGGAGAAAGCATCTATTTTATTTCAAGCTTGCCAGATTAAAATTTCTTCCTCAACTTTTGCCCTTCCAAATAAACTTTTTATTCAACAGTCCATATTCACTTTCTCCCTTTCCTGATTTTTCCTTGGACTCCCATATCCACTTTGTGGTCATGGGTTGACAGTAATTATAGCTAATGTATAGATCTGGTGCAGGAATGAAATTTTGAAATGAAATGTGAATAATTAATGTTTCTGGGTTTGTCTTTGGTTTTTATAGTCTTGTACTATAAAAATATTTAAAACATTTGAAGATTTCGATAGGAAATCCTTTAAAGTTTAGCACAGGTAATTCAGCAAGTCATAGGTTCTTACAGGTTACTTTCTCAGAGTTTTGTTTTGTTAGTTAAAGCCCTTTCTTACCAGTATCATCAGGAGGGCCACGTGGTAGCCCCATTGCTATCCCAGAAAACATTTCTGTAAATGAGATAGCACTTTGACTTGTGTTCTGGGAGTATTATTAAATTCATCTGTGCTCTAGCCAGGTCTCTCTTGACTTTTGTGAACAATACAGAGAATTCATTTTTACTTGTATGTTAGAATTAGGTATGCAGGACTTCCCTGGTGATGCAGCGGTTAAGAATCCGCCTGCCAATGCAGGGGACGCAGGTTCAAGCCCTGGTCTGGGAAGATCCCACATGCCGCGGAGCAACTAAGCCCATGCGCCACAAATACTGAGCCTGTGCTCTAGAGCCCACGAGCCACAACTACTGAAGCTGCATGCCACAACTACTGAAGTCCGTGCACCTAGAGCCCACGCACCGCAACGAAGAGTAGCCCCCACTTGCCGTAGCTAGCGAAAGCCCGCATGCAACAGCGAAGGCCCAGTGCAGCCAAACATATATACATACATACATACATACATTCATTAATTAAAAAAAAAAATTAGGTATGCAGTTTAAAACCTAGGGATGAGAGTGTGAAGCACAGCCACCTACAAAAAGAGTCAAACCTTTACCATTGGCATTGTTAGAGCTGTCTGTTAGCACTTTTATTTATTTATACTTTATCTAGTTTCAGGGATGGTTTTCTTTCATATGCTCCTGAGTGCAGTGCCACAAGCAACCTCCTATTATAGGCATGCAGTAAGCTGGCATCCAGCTTATTGCATGCCAGATTGTAAGGCAGTCTTTAATTATTTGCTTATAAGGTAATCTTTAATAAAAATTAGAATGTCAGGAAAAACAAGTGCTAATAGGTAAATAAGGGAAATCTGTGATTTTATGTGTGCTCACGTTGCAACTGTTTTCCTAGTAAATAGAATTTCATGAATTATAAACTAGCTCATAGTAATCTTTCTCAAATAGTGAATTTATGAATGAACAGGTATACTTCAGCTCTGCCTTCCTATCTAGCTGTCATTCTTTCTTTACCGTCATACTTTTGACTCATCTGTATTTGCTTATTTTCTTGTTTTTCAGTCTTCTACAGTCTAGATCTGTGATGCTAGCTATATGTGGCTATTTAAACTTTAATTTAAATGAAATAAAATTGTGAATTCAGTTCTTCACGATATCTGCGTTTCAAGTGCTCAGTAGCTGCTTATGGCTAGTAGTTACTGCATTAGCGCAGATATAGAAGATTTCCAGCATTGCATGAATGTCTGTTAGATAGCACTGGTCTAGAATGATTACGCATCTGCATTGCACTGAAACTTACTATGTTGGCAGTACTCTTCTAATTATCAGCATGAGGTTGGGAGTAGGGAAGATTTGACTTCAGATTCTGGCTCTGCCATTTTCTAGCTAGGTGACCTTGAACAAATGCTATAAATTCTAGACCTTGTTTAGTACATGTGTAAAATGGGAATCACAGCACCTGAGATAGTGGTGACAATAGAGAGTGTCTGGAAATCACTCATTAGATGTATTTGGTTCTTCATTCTTCTTACTCGACTTCTTTGTTATGTTGGGCCTTGTAGGGAACTCTTCAAATTCTCTCCTCTTCTGGCTTTTGTAACGTTTTCTGCTAGTGGCTCCTCTACCTCTCTGACCATTTTTGATCTTTGTTGCTTGCCTCTCATCTGGCTTTGGTCCAGGGCCCTCTTAAATATGATTGTATCACTTTTCCATTTCAAATCTCATACATTGTAGAGACTAAATCCTTAGCATAGCCTGTAGACTTCATTCGTTCTACTTGCTGTTTACCTCAGCTTCTTCCACCATGTTCTGCTTTCTCTATACTATAGCCACTTAAACCTTACATTTATTCAGTATTTTATGCTATGTTTGTTCTTCCATCTGTTTATTCTACTCTCAGAGCCTTTTGCATGGACTATGTTTGGAATGCCTCAAAAGTGCCTCAAGTAAGTGACTGAGCCTCCCACCCCCATGCCAGGTCAGGCCATGTTCCTGTGCTATACTCTTTTAGTACCTTTTATGTCTTTGTAGCACATGATTAATTAGCTCTATGGGTGTTTGGCCGTTTTCTGTCTCCCCATGATATAATGTGAGTTCTGTGGGAGTGGGCATCATGGCTGTCTTCTTCCCTCTTATACCCCCCTAACTGCCAGTGTAGGCTCGTATATATTATATAAATATTTATTGAATGAGTGAATTGAGTAAATGCATGAATTCTTTGTTTATTCTCAAAGTTTCATCATCTCCTATGTACTGATGATTCATAGTTTCAGCCCACATGATTCTCTTCTTCTCTAGTCCAGAGTTCTAACTGCTTACTTGATATTTATCGAAATAAGGATGTCTGTAAGACGCCTCAAACTCAACATAACAAAAACCACATGCATTATGTTATCTTCATATTCATGCTTCATTATTCCCTAATTTTCCTTAATGGAAACAGTATCTGTCCATTCACTCCTACCTGGAAACCTGGTGTATATGTTTTACTCCCCTTCACTAGTACCTAAAGCAATCATCAGTTACAGTCTGTACTAAAAGTATGACACAGAACACCTCCTGACCTGGTTTGGAGGTGGGAGGCTTAGTCACTCACTCGAGGGGCTTTTGAGGCATTCCAGTCTGGCTCACATACTGTCCATAAAGAGGAAAATGTACTTAACAATGTTCCCAGCATATCAGTGCTTCCTGCCGTAAGCAGTGGCAGCTGAACCGAAGATACAGCAACACAGGTGAAAGCAGAAGCTACTGAAGAACAGAGTCCTGTGCTCCACCCATACACCACATTCTTGCTCTTGACTGATTCTGGCCATTTACCTGTGTTGAAAGAATGTATTGCACATTTCCCCCAGATGTTTGTGCATTTTTTCTTTGTTTCTGTAACTTAGCTTCAAATACCCTTTACACTTTTTTCTATTACATTTGATCCTCGAACGACGTGGGTTTGAACTCCGTGTGTCTACTTACTTAACACGTGAATTGTTTTCAGTAACTACAGTACTGCGAGCGTGGGGGTTGGGTGAACCTGCAGATGCGAACCGCGGATACCGAGGGCCGACTATGGAGCTGGAACATCTGCGGACTTTGGTGTCTGTGGCAGGTCCTGGAAGCAATCCCTGTGAATACTGAGGGACAGCTGTACTTTGTTTGAGCTGTGCCTTTAGAAAGTGCCAGGCTTATTAGTTACTTAGCACATCTTTAACTATGTTAATATGCTTATTAGGATTCTTGTTGGTTTTGTTAATGCTCTGGTTACAGAGTTGCACAGGTTTTGAGTGTCTTGCTTCCAACTCTTTTCCTTAAGCCATGTTATTTTTAATGTGCAACTGTTTGTTTTAATGTGTAGTTTTAAGAGCATGGAGATTTTTCAGGAACATAAGTATCATGTTATGGTAAGTGTGTCCTGTCATTTAGATCCCCAAATATCTCTTGAGTCAAATTCTTCTTTATCCCCGCTGCCACTGGCATCATTGCAGTTTCATTTATTTCTCACCTGGACTATTTCTATAGCCTACTTGAGGCTTTGCTCTTTTTACCTCCCAAGTTCTTCTTCATTCTGTCTTCCATACTGCCACTAGGTTTTCTTCTGAAAAGGAAATCTAGTGTCACTACCTTATTTTAAAGTCAGTGACATATCTTCAGAATTAAACATTTAAACTCCTTTTCATGGCACTCATGTTCTGATCCTTATTTCTAGCCAGGCTTATGCTATAACCAAGTCAAACTACTTGGTTCTCAAATGCCTCATCATTTTTTACTTATTGGTGCCTTTGTATGTACTTTTTTTTTTCCATCGGAATGTCCTTCTGCTTGCTTTCTCTGTCTGGCAAACATCAAGATCCCGTCCCAGTTGCATTTCCCAGCTCCTCCAGGCAATCAGTGGCCATTTGTAAGTAACTGTCGTTATAGTACACCCCATATTTCATTGTGTTTCATTGCCTCCTCTGCCGAGCCATGGGCAGAGCATACATTTTTATTCATCTTGGTAAAGCCAGTTCCCTGTGTAGTATCTCTCATGGAATGTAAATGCTAATGCAGGATGGGTAGGTAGGCACTTGTCCTGGTGGCTTGGGAAGCTGAGGTGCAACTGAATTAGTTATATCTGTCGTCTAGGGATAGGGAGGTCTTTGAAAGTCCTGTGAATAAACAGTTAGAAAGCACAAGTGTGTTAGGCACAACGGGAAAGCTACCAAAAAGGAAATTGCTGTTGATTCTAAAAGTTATAGGACTCTTTTATGCTTTAAGATTCTTTTTACATATCTGAGTAAAGTGTCAGTTATATGTGAGTGTTACTTTCATTTGTTAAATGGTAAGCAAACTTTTTCATAAATAACACTCAAAATTTATAGAGAACGTTTAATTTTGTTTACTTAAGCTGATTTATCTTAACATTTTCTAGATGTATTCTAGAACAGCTGGTAAAGGGGGGCTGAGACTCTAAATCTTTGATTTCTTAATTTAGCAAACATACTACATATATCAAACATAGTGTTAGGTGCAGAGATGTCAGGAAAAAATAAATAGCCCCAAAGACTTCACAGCATCGATTGAGTCAGGCATGTAGAGGGAAAATTTCTAATACACTGTAAGTGCTTCAGTAGAGCTATTAGAAGGTGCTAGATTTCTTCTGGTCACTCTGCTTGCCCAGTTTAAACTTAACATATAGCAGCTCTTTGGACATTTTATTATTCATTTTAGTCACTTTACTCATCTCATAGAGTTGTATAATGTCAAGCAGTTAAGTGCTGAAAGAATACTGCAGTCATTTTGTTGTTGATTATGGTGCTTTTTTTGAAGCGTAGTTGATCTACAGTGTTGTGCCACTCTGCTGCACAGCAAAGTGACTCAGTTAGACTACTCATATAGACATACTATTTTTATATTCTTTTCCATTATGGTTTATCGATTATATTGCTTTTAATGCATTATATTTGATACTATGAGACATACTATGATGTGGTAGAACACACGTGGGATATAGAATTGGAAGACCTATACTGGAGGATTTTATATATATATATATATATATATATATATATCTGTAAAATAGCCACAAGACTGCCTGATTTAGAGTTCTGGTGGGTATTGGGTAAGTTAGTACCTAAGATGTTTGATAAAGTGCAAAATACTGTTTACATTTTTAAAAGTCAAACTACTGAAAACTAGTATGTAGTGTTCTAGGCAGATCTAGCTTTCATAATCACGTCATTCTAATTTCTGTATAGCTCTGCCCATCCAGTAATGTGCTTATTGACAAAGTAGAAAATGTATCAGAATGTTTTGGATTACAAGTAACAGTATCCTCCCATCTAAAAGTGGCCTAAATAATAAGGAATGTATTATTTCACAGAATAAGAAGCCCAGAGCCAGACAGTTACGGGGTAACTGTTCCATCAGAGACATAAGTCCAGTGTACTTTACAGCTCTGCGTGTCAAGAGAGGGCTGTCATAATTTGACACTACCATCTGGCTGAAGAAGAGCAGGGGACACTTCCTCAAGTTCTCTTTATTAGAGAGGAAAAACTTTCTTGCAAGTCTCATAGCAAGTTCTTTCTTAGGTCTCGTTGTGTTTTTCATGTTTCTTGCATACCACAAAAAAGACCAAATTCCTTATTCAGGCAGCTGAGTTTTCATTAGCTGGCTAGCTTACTTTACATCACCAGAGGATAGGCCTTATAGTACTAAAAACAGCCTCATCAATATTTTATTTGGTACTCGGAACAAAAGTCGCAGATTTTTGATGGGAACATTGGCAGTGAGAATTATATCTGGCTTCTGATGTTATACTGTACCTCTTCCCTCACCAATACATAGCTGCCACCCCGTGTTGTCAGTCTCGTTAACACAAATATTTTCTGTACCAAGTTTACCATAACCAAAATCGTAGATCTGATAAGATACTTCTACCCAGAATATATAACAAATTCTTAAAACTAAATAATAAAAAGACAGCCCAACCAAAAAATGGGTAAAGGATTTGAATCGACATTTCTCCAGAGAAGACAAACAAATGCCCAGTAAACACATAAAAAGATGCACAACATCATTAGTCATTAGGGAAATACAAATCAAAACCACAGTGAGATACCACTTAACACCCCACTAGCATGGCTGTAATCAAAAAGACCAGGTAACTGTTGAAGATGTGGAGAAATTGGAACCCTCATAACATTGCTGGTGGGAATGTAAATGGTTGTAGCTGCTTTAGAAAACAGTTCCTCAAAATGTTAAACACGGAGTTGCCGTAAGACCCGGTAATTCCATTCCTAAGTATATACTCATAAGACATAAAATGAAAAACACGTACACAAATGTTCCAGAATAGCCCCCCAAATGGGAACAGTTCAGATGTCCATTAACTGATGAATGGATAAATAAAATGTGGTATATCCATATAACGAAGCATTATTTGGCCGTAAAAAGAAATGTATTGATTTTTGCTTCAACATGGATGAATCTTGAAAATATTCTGCTGAGTAAAAGAAACCAGTTACAAGAGAACACATATTGTATGA
Source organism: Neophocaena asiaeorientalis asiaeorientalis (assembly GCF_003031525.2). Taxonomy (NCBI): domain Eukaryota; kingdom Metazoa; phylum Chordata; class Mammalia; order Artiodactyla; family Phocoenidae; genus Neophocaena; species Neophocaena asiaeorientalis. The sequence continues at coordinate 2,639,496 of NW_020172812.1, read as the reverse complement.
TTCCATTCATATGTAATATCCAAAATAGGCAAATATGTAGAAGAGACAGAAAGTTAGATTAGTGATTGTCTATGGCTGGGGTGAAGCTGGGAAATGGGAGTGACTGCCAGTGGATGTGGACTTTGTTTTTGGGGTGATGAAAATGCTCTAAATTTAATTGTGGTAATGGCTGCAGAGCTCTGTCAATGTACTAAAAACCACTGAATTGTACACTTTAGATGGTTGAATTGTATGGTATATGAATTATATCTCAATAAAGCTATTATTAAAAAAAAAACCCTTACAAATCTGTAGTAATCAAAACAGTATGGTGCTGGCATAAAAACAGACACATAGATCAATGGAACAGAATAGAGAGCCCAGAAATAAACCTATGCATCCATGGTCAGTAAATTTATGGCAGAGGAACCAAGAATATAAAATGGGGGAAAGGACAGTCTCTTCAATAAATGGTGTTGGGAAAACTGGACCACTATCTTACACCATACACAAAAATCAACTCAAAATTGTTTAAAGACTTGAACATAAAGCCCGAAACCATAAAATTCCTAGAAGAAAACATAGGCAATAAGCTCCTTGGCATCAGTCTTGGCCATGATTTTTTTGGACATGACACCAAAAGCAAAGGCAACAAAAACAAAAATAAACAAGTGGGACTACTAAAAAGCTGCTGCACAGCAAAGGGAACCGTCAACAAAACGAAGGAGACCTACCAAATGAGAGAAAATATTTGCAAATTATGTATCCAATAAGGAGTTAATATCCAAAATATATAAAGAACTCATACAACTCAATAGCATAAAAACAGTCTGATTGAAAAATGGGCAGAGAATCTAAATAGACATTTTCCCAAAGAAGATGTACAGATAGCCAACAGGTACATGAAAATGTGCTCAGCATCACTAATCATCAGGGAAATGCAAATCAAAACCATAACGAGATATTACCTTACACCTGTTAGAACGACTGTTAGCAAAAAGACAAGAGATACCAAGTGTTGACAAGGATATGGAGAAAAAGGGACCCTTGTGCACTGTTGGTAGGAATGTAAATTGTGACAGCCACTATGGAAAACAGTATGGAGTTTCCTTAATAAATTAAAAATAGAACTACTGTATGATCCGGCAATCCCACTTCTGTGTATTTACTCAAAAAAAATGAAAAAACTAACTCAAAAAGATATATGCGTCCCCATCCATTGTAGCATTTACAGTAGTCAAGACATGGAAGCAATCTAAGTGTCCATGGATGGATGGATGAAGAAATTGTGGTATATATATTTGTATATGCAATGGAATATTAGCCATAAAAAAGAAGGAAGTCTTGCCATTTGCAATATTATGGACAGACCCTGAGGGCATTTTGCTAAAATAAGTCAGAGAAAAACAAATACCTTATCTCACTTATATGTGGAATCTCAGAAACAGAAACAAAACCCCAAAACCAAACTTACCCATAACAGGTAAGAGTTGGTGTTTGCCAGAGGCAAGGGGCGGTGGGTGGGGGAAATGGGTAAAGGTGTCAAAAGGTACAAACTTCCAGGTATAAAAAAACAACTCATGGGGATGTAATGTACAGCATGGCAACTATAGTTAATACTGTGTTGCATATTTAAAAGTTGCTGGGAGAGTAGATCTTAAAAGTTCCCATTATAAGAAAAAAAAATTATTAACTGTATATGGTGTTGGGTGTTAACTAGACTTATTGTGGTGATCATTTTGCAACGTATACAAATATCGAGTCATTGTGTTATACACCTGAAACTAATATAATGTTATATGTCAATTACTTATATCTCAGTTAAAAAAAAATACTTGAGGTGGTAGGCCTGATTTGGCTACCTAACAGATTATTACTTCTAATTTCTCCTGCAAAGTCATTTCTTCTGACTGAACGTTCCTTATTTCTTCTCACTGTTATCATCTGACATCTTTCTGGATACTACAGTTTTTCATTCAGAATTTAAGTACCTGTGTCATATTGTCCCTCTAGGTTCCACTATCACTTTGTCTTCATGTACACCCTTGCTTTAGCAACATTAACCTCCATAACCCCATATACTTTCTCTCTACTAAAACTATATCCTATGGCCATAGGCGGGGTGGTCTCTTACCATAATCCAGAACTCTTCCACAGCTAGGACTTTATTTCCTCTGTTTTGAGATTATTTTCTCAATTATAATTACTGAAAATGCTATGACTTTAGAGTTTTCTGTTTTGGGATTGTGTGTGTTTTTAAATTAAAATATAGTACCAGATTAGTATTGTTCTCTACAAGAAGTTGTTGGACAGTTTGTTTCCATGTAAAGTATTCCATCCCTTTACTCCTCCTCTTCTCAGCTGTCTCCACCTATCTCACACCCTCTCACTGTCATGTTTCTGTGATTGTTACTACTGTGTTAGATATATGAACAACACATTTTTAAATGGCTATGTGTGAGTTGTCAGCAACAAGCCACTTGAATTTAAGTGTTCTAAGTTGGGATGAAAACAGTTTCACTAACTTACTTCTTCTCTTGTATAATACAGAAAGCGTGTGGCTTTATGATATATTGGTAAGAATACTATGGGAATTATATTAGCTTGAGTTCAAATTTGATCTCTACTACTACCAACCGTGTGACCTTGTGCAAACTGTTTAACCTTGACATCCCATTTACCCAGAAGATTGTTGGGAGGATAAATGAGAAGGTATATAAAGTCTCTAACAGAGTACCCAGCACGTAATACTTTTTTTTTGTATTCTGTGATGTTAACTTTCCTTTTTCCATCCATGTCTATGTTCACAAAGCTAACTTTTAAAGATTGTTTTCTAGATCCATCAGTTTTTACCTTTAAAAGAATCTATTAGAACTTGACAGAGTAACAACATTTATTGTATTGCATTTTTAGTTAGTTTGTTTGTTTGTTTTCATGGAAAGGCATTTTATCAGCAGTGTGTACATGTCAATTCCAATTGCAGGGACCTCCCTGGTGGTTGCAGTGGTTAAGAATCCGCCTGCAGTTAGGTGCAGGATGTAATTCACAGAGTCAGAGTGTTAGAGGTTAGCTTTGTGAAGGACAAATCTAGTTACAGATAATACAGACTAGTAACAGTTACAAGATAACTAGGATTGATTAACTCTTTCAGGCCAGTTTATGCTGCTTCCCTAGCCTGTTCACTCTTCCCTTTATTTTCCTAGTTACCAGGAGAGGAAAAACCTCATTTCTATTTTTTGTTGCAACAGGAGCTTTCCTTCTAAGATAATGTTAAATGTGTAAGTGGTAACATGTGAAATATTTTTAACAGTTTTTCTCAGAGTTCTGAAACAATATTAGCCAGGATCATAGTGCAATAGGATAGAATGTTATTCCTTGAAAAACTTTGTATGTGTGTAGAGTTAAGAAGCAGTTGTATGTTTATGATTTAATAAAATAATTCTAAAGGAAAAAAGAAAATCTGCCTGCCAGTGCAGGGGACATGGGTTTGAGCCCTGGTCCAGGAAGATCCCACATGCCGTGGAGCAGCTAAGCCCGTGCGCCACAACTACTGAGCCTGCACTCTAGAGCCTGCGAGCCACAACTACTGAGCCCATGTGCCACAACTACTGAAGCCTGCACACCTAGAGCCCATGCTCCGCAACAAGAGAAGCCACTGCAATGAGAAGCCCGTGCACCGCAATGAAGAGTAGCCCCTTCTCGCCACAACTAGAGAAAACCCATGCACAGCAACGAAGACCCAGTGCAGCCATAAATAAATAAATAATAAATAAATAATTTTAAAAGAACCAAAGTTAAAAAAAAATCCCAATTGCATGTTTAGTTTGAGCTAAAGTAGTTACTGAAATTTAGATTGGTACATTTAAAGTAGCTGAAGGATTTTAGAACTTCATGTAAATTGTCTTAATTTGAAGAAAAGTAATTTCATTGTTAGAATAAAACCAGATGAAAAGAGCCACCAATTAAGATCATTTTAGAGATAGTTTTGTAGGGCTAGTGTTGGTAATTACTCTTTGTGTAGCAATCTGCATAACTAAGAGTTGTTACTGAGCAAATTAAGGTTACACCTTGCCTTTTTAAAAAAAAAAGTGTATTTATTTATTTATTTATGACTGTGTTGGGTCTTCGTTGCTGCGCACGAGGCTGCTCTTCGTTGCGGTGCGCGGGCTTTTCATGGCAGTGGCTTCTCGTTGTGTAGCGTGCGCTCTAGGCACATGGGCTTCAGTAGTTGTGGTACATGGGCTTAGTTGTTCCGTGGCACGTGGGATCTTCCCGGACCAGGGCTTGAACCCGTGTCCCCTGGGGTTCATTGGCAGGCGGATTCTTAACCACCGTGCCACCAGGGAAGTCCTACACCTTGCTTTTAATAGTATGACTTATATAAAGTCTGAACCTACACCCCAAAATGGGAATAATTTTTATTTGTCTCCTTTGTGACTCTTAACTCCCTCTTAAAATTTTTCCTTGTATGCTTTCTAGAACAATATAAGAATATGATCCATAATAGAAACAAAATACTATATATGCTCTATTATAGTCTAAGAAAACATTATGGAATAATATAGATTATGATAAAGCCATAATGGAATATTAAACTATTAAAATAGATCCTTATTCTACTGATTCTCTTTCTGTATTTAATAATTTGCTTTATTCTTAGTGAATTTCTCATATAATTTTTTAAGTGTTAGTATTCTCCTATTTTTTATTTCATTTTCCCTTTTTTAATGGACTCTCCTTTTAGTGGTGAAGGCTATTATCTGTATGCTGATAATTTCCAAAATCGTATCTCTTGTCACGATCTTGCCCCTGAACCCAGGTTCTGTACTTGCTGGATATATCTACCTGGATGTCCGTAGCCCCTTTACAGTTTCAAAATTGTATGTTTGGGGGACTTGAGAATCTGCTGTGTTTATACTTTGATCATGCCTAGCATGTTGTATGACACATGGATGGGCATTTCCCCCTCTCCTCACTAATTGTTCTGTTAAAGGGTATAAATAGCAGGCTCTTTACGTGCAGAAAAATACTTCAGAATATTAATAAAGCAATATAAAAAGTTATAAATTCATATAGTAAAGCTATATTTATATTCAGACAGCTCAGTAAAAGAATAATCTGGTGTGTTATGAATTAGTCATAGTGTAAAATAAGAGATGAATAAGTTAGACTGCATTAAAATTAAGAACTTTTCTTCATCAAGTGGTACCATTAACCATTCTCCGCTAAAAGAATCTTGGGCTCCTTGGAGAAATAGCTGATTTCAGGACTGGGGCAGGGGAAGTACAATGTATACTTGGAACGTCTTGTGCCAGAAGGTTAGGAAGGCCCATAGAATGATGGGAATATATTAAAAGGACACAAGAACCAGCCTGAAGGGGAAGGTTCCCACTGGCCAAATGTGGGACAATTTAAACATCAAATTAGATAATGATAAAAGATTATAACCCATTGAAATAAAATCCATTAAGTCCACACTGAAATACCTAAGTCCATATAGATAGGGAGGAAAAAGAAATCTTTCCCCGCAGGAGGAAGCCAAGTAAAAAATGTTGAAGGGGGCTTCCCTGGTGGCACAGTGGTTGAGAGTCTGCCTGCCAATGCGGTGGACACGGGTTCGTGCCCCGGTCTCGGAGGATCCCACGTGCCGCGGAGCGGCTGGGCCCGTGAGCCATGGCCGCTGGGCCTGCGCATCCAGAGCCTGTGCTCTGCAGCAGGAGGGGCCACAGTGGTGAGAGGCCCACGTACCACAAAAAAAAAAAGTTGAAGGAATGATGAAATTAGAAAACTATCATATGGCAATTGTATCAGTTGCCTATTGCTTTGTAACAAATTACCCCAAAGTGCAATGGCTTAACACACATTATTTCACAGTTTCTCTGGGCTTAACTGTGTTCTCTGCTTCATGGTCACTTGTAAGGCCTTGGGTTTGTGGTCTCATCTGAATGCTTGACGGGGAAGGATCTACTTCCACACTCATTCATTGGTTGTGGGCAGCATTCAGTTCTTTGTGGGCTGTTGGCTGGAGATCACCCTTCGTTTCTTGCTCTGTGAGCTTCATTAAAGTGTGCAAGCTGAGAAAGTTATAGAAAGACTTGTTGGCAAGATGGAAGTCACAGTCTTTTGTAACCTAATCACAAAACTGATGTCCCCTTGATATTGTCACACTCCATTGGTTAAAGGCAAGTGACACAAGGGAAGAGAATTATACAAGACTGTGAATATCAGGAGGTGGGAATCATCTTAGAGGCTGGCTATCCCAGCAGCCATTATAATATAACTGATTCAGACAAGAATCATCAGTGGATGTTTAAAATGAGTGGATGAAAGTTTGAGGAGTAACTTGGATCTTTACATAGACTAAAAATATCTTCCCACAAGATGTATTAAATACAAAGAGGAAAATGCAACTTTATAATGGAGAAATCTGGCAGAGCTTATCTAAGTGATCAAAGTTAACATTACCAGTAATGAGAAAAACCAACATTATCTTTTTCCTGATATCTGGGAAGAACACATTACCACCCTTTTGGTATTTTACCAGAGGGGTATAATCTGAATCGAATCCTGAGGAAGCATTAGGTAAACCCTTTGAGGGACAGTCTACAGAATAACTGGCCAGTATTCTTTATAAATGTTGAAGTCATGAAAGATATAAACAGACTGAAGAATTGTTCCAATTTAAAGTATGCTAAAGAGAGCCATGACTATTGAATACAATACATGATCCAAGATTTCTTTTTTCTATAAAGAATGCTATTGGGACATATGTATTGTAGAATAATATAGAATATTATTATGGAACCATAACAAAGTATTAGAACAAATAGAAAATAGATCCATAGTCTACTGGTTTTGTTGCTGTATTGGATTGCTTTCTTTTTCACTGGTGAATTTCTCTTCAAATGCTAATACTCTCAATTCGCAAAATTTAAATATGATCTTTGGATTGGATCCGTAGTTTTCAGAGTGGTCCATGTATACCTGGGAAATCCCCAAGGCTCTTTCAGGGGGTCCATGAGGTCAAAATGTTTTCATTATAACACAAAAATAATGTTTGTTTAATCCACTCTGTTTACATTTGCACTGATGGTGCAAAAGCACTGGCTGGTAAAACTGCTGATACCTTAGCATGAATCAGAACAGTGACACAGTACTGTACCAGTAACCATTGTATTCTCTGCCATGCAATTGCAGTTTTAAAAAATACCAGTTTCACAATATCCTTGGTAAAGCAGTAAAAAGTATTAATTTTATCAAATCTAACCACTACATGTATCTTTAATACCCTGTATGACGAAATGATATGTATAAATCATCACTTCTGCATATGTAATTTATGGCGGTTGTTTTAAGGGAAAACAAGCCCTTATGTGATTTTTAAGCTGAAGTAGCTATCTTTTTCATAGAACACCAAAATTGCTTGAGAACAACTGACAAAATCTGGTCATTCACACTTGAGTATTTGACAGACACGTTCTCAAAAATGAATAGTGAGGCTGTCATTTCAAGGAAAATAACTGACACGTGAAACATGAAATATAGAAAACCTCAGCAAAGAAATAGAAGATATAAAGAACAGCCAAATGGCAATTTAGAACTGAAAAACAATAATTGATACAGTGATGCAGTGTGTAAACTCAACGGACAGAGGAAAGAATCAGTAAACTGGCAGATAGAGGAAAAGAAATTACCCAGTCTGAACAGCAGAAAGAAAACAGACTGATAAAAATAATCTACAGAGCCCCAGGGAACTGTGGGACTATGAAAAAGAGTTAACACTTGTGTCATTGGATTCCTGAGAGAGGAAGAAAGAGGGCTTCTATCTCAAGAACCAAAAAGAAAGAAAAATCTACCCAAAGGAAGGGAATAAAGAAAAGTGAAATTGAAAACAGAAGAACAGAAGAACAGTAAAGCAAATCAATGAAAGAGCTGGTTCTTCAAAAAGCTCAATAAATTGACAAACTTCTAGCAAGACTGAGAGAAATTAAAGAAAAAACGAAGTTATCAGTATCAGGAATGAAATAGAAGGTATTGGACTTACCTGGTGGCGCAGTGGTTAAGAATCCGCCTGCCAGTGCAGGTGACATGGGGTTTGAGCCCTGGTCCGGGAAGATCCCACATGCCGCGGAGCACTAAGCCTGTGCTTCACAACTACTGAGCCTGTGCTCAAGAGCCCGCGAGCCACAACTACTGAAGCCTGTGTGCCTAGACCCTGTGTTCCGCAACTAGAGAAACCACCACCATGAGAAGCCCGTGCACCGCAGTGAGGAGTAGCCCCTGCTCGCCGCAGCTAGGGAAAGCCTGCGCACAGCAACAAAGACCCAATGCAGCCAAAAAGTAATAATAATAAATAAATTTTTAAAAAAGAGAAAGGTATCACCATAGACCCTGCAGATATGAAAAAGATAATAAAGGGAATACTATGAACAACTCTACAAACATAAATTTGACAACTTTGGTGTATGGACCAGTTTCTTGAAAAATACAGACCACCACATCTCACCCAATATGAATTAGGTAGTTTAGCCCTATTGCCTTGATACCAAAAAAAAAAAAAAAATCCCAAGAAGAAAACTGTAGGTCAGTATTACTATATCAATGTAGATGCAAAAGTCCTTAACAAAATATAAGCAAATAGAATTTATGGCTCATTGCAGGCAGGGATAGAGCAGGGCTGCTTCACTATTTGAAAATCAACTAATACAGCATATTAACATGCTAAAGAAGAAAAATTACATGATCATATCAGTTGATGAAGAAAAAGCATTTGATAAAATTCAGGACCCATTCATAATTTGAAAAAAAAAACATTTAGGGAAAAGATACTTAGGGGGAACTAACTCAGATAAGGAACATTTATAAAAACCTACCTTATCTTTAATGGTATATTGGGAGAATCAAATTCTTAAAATTTCAGTTATTAAAAAACTTTAGATTTTTACCCTCCTTGATGCTCACTTTTATCTTTTAAGCATTTATATGCACTTCAGATAAGCAAGCAGTTACTCTTATTACTGAAATAATATTTATACTTCACAAGGAGAGTCTATAACCAAATAAGACAATGCCGTCACTTCTTAAAGTCTGCTAGATAAAGATGAATGTCTAAATATTCTGACAGCATGCCCTTTGAAAATATTCTAAACTTTACAGTATGCATCTATAAAATTTATTTTGGTTTTCTCACATCTTGACAGTTTAAGATCAAAGAAACTCTAAACAAAATGAGATAAAAAGATCCAAAAATATTTTTTTCATTTCTTTGCCAGAAAATTTCTTTAGAACATATTTTCATATTCTTACTGATTTTTTTGTATACCAAAATTGATAAGCATAATAAATTTATTTTTAAAATGCTGAATAATATGGACTTGAGGAAAAAGTTAGAATCAATCCAAATGTCTTTATTTGCTGAAAGACAAAGTTTGCCAATTTACCACAAATCAGTTTTTTTTCTAGGATAAAATCAGACCATCTTAGTAACTCCTAAAACAGATATTCTTTATTCTCAGAAGTATAAGACAAGCGTTAAATCTTTTTTATAGTCGCACAGTTCCCTGAGGCTCTGTAGATTATTTTTTTCAGTCTTTTTTCTTTCTGTTGTTCAGACTGGGTAATTTGTTTTCCCCCATCTGCCAGTTTACTGACTGTTTCCTCTGTCAGCTCTATTCTGTTGTGTTTACTTACTGCGTTACTGTATCAATTATTGTTTTTCAGTTCTAAAATTGCTATTTGGTTCTTTTTTATATCTTTTATTTCTTTGCTGAGGTTTTCTATATTTCATGTTTCATGTGTCAGTTATTTTCCTCAAAGTGACAGGCTCACTGTTCAACACATTGATGCTTAAAATTCCACTTAAACCAAGTTCCTTAAGGCTATGTAGATTTTTACATGCAACTGTAAAACTCTTCCTTCAATAAATTTAGGATAATGTTAAATCTGGCTAGGGATATAAAAAGATAATAAGAGATTGTTGCCATCCTGGACTTCATAATCTGAGAAAGGGACTAAATAACGGATGAAAAAAATTATAAGGGTCAAGATTACTAATAAATAGTTTCTGGTTCCTCATGATACTACAAGATAATCTGAAAAAATATATAATTTGTTATCTTGAAGTGCATATGTGTCTTATAAAAATAAAGATCCCATATGGTTTTGGAATAATAGCATGACCGGAAACTATATTGTTATTTTTTAAGAAGTGATAAGATTTTTATCTTAACTACAGACTTAAATTTATGTGTTCTGAAACAATTCCATTATACCTGGGACTCCTTATTAAGTTTTTAAAATCAGCTTTATTGAGGTATAACTTGCCATATAATAAAGTTTACCAATTTCACGTATACAGTTAATGTGTCCTGATAAATGTATATAGTTTTTTAAGCATCACCACAATCAAGATGTAGAACATTTCTGTTACCCTCAGATGTTACTTGGTACCCCATTGCATTCACCCTCCGATCCGTGGCAACCCCTGATCTTTCAGTAACTATAGTTTGCCTTTTCTGGGATTTATAAATGGAATCATGCTGCATGTAACCTTTTGTATCTGGGTTCTTTTAACATAACTTTTGAGAATTATCTATGTTATGTGTATCAGTAGTCTTTGCCTATTCATTAGTGAGTAGCACTCCATTGTTTGGATACACCACAGTATTATCTGTTTGACAGCTGATGGACATTTAGGTTGTGTCTTGTTTAGGCTATTAACAATAAAGCTTCTATGGACATATGAGTACAAATCTTTGTGTGGCCATGTTTTCATTTTAGTTCCCACCAGCAATGTATAAGAGTTTCATTTTTAGTTGACACTTGATATGTCAACATTTTCCTTTTAGCTACATGTACTGTATGTCTGGGTGTTAGTTTTCTATTGCTGAGTAACAAATTACCAAAAACCTAGTAGCTTAAAACAGCACCTATTTATTGTTTCATAGTTCTGTAGGTCAGAAATTTAGCATGGGGTCTTCAGGGATCACAGGGCTGAAATCCAGACTGAGTTCTTATCTGGGGGTTTTGAGGAAGATTCTGTTTCCAAGCTTATTTCCATTATTGGCAGAATTCAGTTCTTTGCCGTTGTAGGATTGAGATCTTTGTTTCCTTGCTCACTGTCAGCTGGAGGCCACTCTCAGCTCTTAGAGACTCACTCCATCTCCCTGGTGTTGAATTCTTATGCTTTGAATCTCTGACTTCCCCTCTCTCTTTTTAAAAGGCTCTTATGACTAGAACAGATCCACCTGAATAATCTTATCCTAAGATCAATTGTTTTGGAACCTTAATTACATATAGAAAATCACTTTGCAGCAGTACCTAGATTAGTGTTTGAATAACTGGGAGATGTTTATATACCAGAGGCTGGAAATTTCAGGACATCCTGGGATTCTGCGCAGCACACAACCATTTGTTCTACATTTTCAGTAACACTTGGTATCTCTGTTTTTAAATTTTAGCCACACACAAACACACACTAGTTGCACATGTAGTGGTATCGCATTGTAGTTTAAATTTTCATTTCTCTAATATCTAATGGTGTGAAACATCTTTTCATGTGCTTATTTGTTATGTATATATCTTTTGTTGTAAAATATCTATTCAGATCTTTGGGGGGGGGTTTCTTTTTTTTTCTTTTGTATACTGCTATCCATTTGTTTTAGCATCACTTGTTGCAGAGGTTTTCCCTCACTGAATTACCTGGACATCTTTGTTAGATATCACTTGACTCTGGGTGTTTATGTTTTTTTTTTTTCATTTTATTCTGTTCCATTGAACTTTATGTCTACTCTTATACCACTGTTACTCTGTTGATGACTTTAGATTTATAATAATTCTTCAAGTTTTAAGTCCTTCAACATTGTTCTTCTTTTTCAGATTGTTTGCTGTTTATATCCTTTGCATTTCCATATACATTTTAGAATCAGTGTATTGACTTCTATAAAATATTTTACTGGGATTTTAATTGGGATTGTTTTTTATCTGTTAATCAGTATGGGAAGAGTTGCCATCTTAATGAGTCTTCTGATCTATGCACATGATATAGCTTTCTGTTTTTTTAGATCATCTTGAATTTCTCTCAGTTATGTTTCATGGTCTTCATTGTACAATCCTTGCACATATTTTACTAAGTATTTTGTATTTTTGATGATTTTCTAAGTGAACGGGATCCTAATTTCATTTTTCATTGCTTGCAGAATGTAGAAGTACATTCAATTTTATATATTGACCTTGTATCCTGTGACCTTGTTTCATTCATTTATTAGTTCTGATAGCTTTTTTGTAGTTTGTCTAGGATTTGTCTACATGTACAGTGATGTCATTTGCAAGTAAAGGCAGTTTAACTCCCTTTTTCCAATCTGTATGTCTTTTATTTCTTTTGTCTTGCCTTATTGCACTGGTGCAGATAACTTTATGTTGTTCCTGATCTTGGGGAGAAGGCATCCCTTCACGATATTAAGTATGATGTTAGCTGTAGGCTTTTTGTAGATAGCCTTTATAGACTGAGAAAGATTCTTAGTTTACTGAGTTGTTCTTGTTTTGTTGCGAAGGGGTATTTAAATTTGTCAGATGCTTTTATTCTGTCTGTTGAGATGACCATAGGTATGGCATTTTTTATTCTGTTAGTATAGTGAACCATGTTAATTTTGAATATTAAACCAACCTTGCATTACTGGGATAATCCTCAGTTGGTCATGATTTTTATTCTTTAAAATTTTTTTCTGGATTTAATTTCATCAAATATTGTTAAGGATTTTTCCATCCATGGTCATGAAGAAATATTGGAGTAGAGTTTTCTTTTTTGTAATGTCACTGTCTGATTTTGCTGTCAGGGTAAGCTGGCCTCATAAAATGAGTTAAGAACTATTCCTTCCCCTTCTGCTTTCTGAATGAATTTGTATAGGATTGGTATGTTTTTCAGACTTAGAATGTATGATAGAATTGACCAGTGAAGCCATCAAAGTCTTTAGTTTTCTTTGTTAAGAAGGTTTTGTGTGTTCTTTTTAACTCCAGTTCAGTTTATTTTAATAGCAATAGAGCTGTTCAACTTTATTTTTTTCTTGAGTCAGTTTTGGTAGATTTTATTTTTCAAGAAACTTGTCCATTTCATCTAAGTTATAAAATTTATTTTCATACTTTTTTTGAATATCCATTTATTTTTCTTTTAATGTCTGTAAAATCTCTAGTGATTTGCCTGGGGTGTTAGTTATTGACCTTTTCCGAAAAATGAGTTTTGGTTTTACTGATTTTTCTTTCTGTTTGTCCATTTTCTAGTTCATTAATTTCTGCTTTTTTTCTCTTTTTCCCCTTGCCTTGGGTTTAATTTATTCTTTTTCTAGCTTTTTAAGGTGGGAACAGATCACTGTGTTTTGGACTTCCCTTGTAATAGCGTTTTCCTCAAAAGACTGCTTAACCTGCATCCTTTAAATTCTGATAGCTTCCGTTTTTACTCTGTTCAGAATATTTTCTGATTTCTCTCATCATTTCTTCTGTGACTCATGGGTTATTTAGAATTGTGTTGTTCATTTTCAAATATTTGGATGTTTCTAAATACCTCTCCTGCTTAATTCCATTGTAATGAAAAAATATATTCTATATATTGTATGGTTTCAAACCTTTAAAGTTGATTGAGACTTTTTTTTAGGCTCAGAATAATGTCTGTCTTCTGAATGTTCGTGTGCAGCAGAAAAGAATATTTTGTTGTCTTAGGACATCTTGGCTGATAGCGTGTTGTTCTGATCTTCCACAACTTATTTTTTCCTTTGGTCTACTTATTTTCTGTTATTTACTGTGAGAGAAATGTTAAAATCTCCAAATATGACTGTCTATTTAACTTTCAGTTCTCTGTATTTGACACATTTAATTTTGAAGCCCTGTTATTAAGTATATACAGTTGACCCTTGAGCAACAGATGTTTGAACTGTGTGAGTCCACTAATACAGGGATTTTTTTCAATAAATACTGTAGCATCGATACTACATGATCCAAGTGAATGCATGGATTTGGGTATCTGCCAGGGTCCTGGAACCCATTCCCTGTAGATACTGAGGGATAACTGTATGTGAAAGGGTTCTGGGACCCAGTTACAATGTATTTTTCCCTACACATCCACAGAATTCTCAGATAGCAGCTGGGTGTCCTACAATTCAACTCAATTCTGACACTATCTAGAGATAGCATCAGCTTCCGCAGGTTAAGGGCTCAGTCCTACAAGACTGCCCCCTCCCCCTGCTCCTTTAGATGCGAATTGCAAGTCCAGGTTGTTACCTGAAGTTCTGACCAACCGGTTATAGATTGGAGGTTCCAACAACCCCCACCTTGAGTTTGAGTAATTTGCTAGTGCCACTCAGAACTCAGAGAAACATTTTACTGCCTAGATCACTGACATACTATAAAAGGATGTAACTCAGGAACAGCCAGATGGAAGAGATGTCTAGGGCAAGGTACATGGAAAGGGGTGTGGAGCTTCCATGCCCTCTCCAGGTGCTCCAGTCTCCCTGCATCTCCACATGCCCCCCAACCAAGAAGCTCTCCAACCCATCCTTTTGGTTTTTCTGGAGGCTTCATTAGATAGGCATGATTGATTAAATCACTTAACAGTGGTGATTGAGCTCAGTCTCCAGCCCAGCTTAAATCATTGGCGAATGGTTTAACCCCCAGCCTATCTCTCTTCCGTAGAGATTGGAAGGTGGGACTGGAAGGTCCAACCTCTAATCACATGATTGGTTCTCCTGGCCACCAACCCCTACCTTTAGTCCTTTCCTATAGTCACCTCATTAACATAACAAAAGAAATCTTTATAGCTCTCCACACTTGAGACATTCTAAGGAGCTCTTGTGCTAGAAATGAATGAGGACCCAAGGATATTTCTCATTATATATCACAATATATTTAGGATTGTTACATCTTCCTAATGAATTGACTCTTTTAAGGTTATGAAATAGTCCTCTTTATCCCTGGTAATATTCCTTGTTCTGAATTCTACATTGTCCAGTATTCTTAGCCACTGTATCTTTCTTTTGATTATTACTTGTGTGGTATATCTCTTCCTGTCTTTTTAGTTTCAGCCTATCTGTAGAGTAGACTTCGTTTAGATAGTATATAGTTGTATCTTCTTTGAATTGGAGTTATTAGACCATTTACGTTGAACGTAATTAATATAATTCTCAAAATGCTTGGATTTAAATCTACCATCTTGTTAGTTACTTTGTATTTTTTTCCTCATTTGATTTTTGATCCTTCCTATTTATCTGCCTTTCTTTGGATTGAGTATTTTTATGATCAATTTTTTTTTTTTTTTTTGCGGTACGCGGGCCTCTCACTGTTGTGGCCTCTCCCGTTGCGGAGCACAGGCGCCGGACGCGCAGGCCCAGCGGCCATGGCTCACGGGCCCAGCCGCTCCGGGGCACGTGGGATCTTCCCGGATCGGGGCACGAACCCTTGTCCCCTGCATCGTCAGGCAGACTCTCAACCAGGGAGCCGCCAGGGAAGCCCTGGAATAATATTTTTTAAAGGGTATTTAAAAAATTTAGACATGAAAGAATATGTGAGACAGTAAAAGATAGGAATCATGGTAAGAATCTTAAGGTCAATTAAGTAAGGTGCAAAATAAGTAGAACTCCATCTCTGCTAATTAATAATGTCATTTTTATTAATGTTTGCTACTCCTGTCTCTGTTTTAATATATATTTGATGTTTAAAGTGACCTAAAACTAGATTAACCAGTTAAATTATCTGCTATAATTTTCAAGGAAAAGACTAATTATTGTCAGCAAGATAGGAATTAAAGATGCTAATTTACTGATAAACTTTTCTCAGACCTTAAGTTTACTCAGAATAAGAGATACTTTTGAGAGTTTAAAAGCTAGCCAGCCACACTAAAATGGTACTTCTTATTTCAGGTGGCACTCAATAACTTCTTAGGATACATAGGTATATTCAAATATCAATATTTAAATGTGTTAATCCCATTGTACACTTGCTGCTAGACAGGGTCAAGATTAGATGGATGGGATATGGGATGCATGGTCTACTCAATCTATTGTTGAACTTTAAAAATTCAATTTGTATTACTTTAAATTCTGTAGACTTTTAAAAAGATTTTCCTCATGATTTTTACTTTGTGTGAGTCTGTTATACTTGGAATTTTTACAGTCTTAGATTTAGAACTACTTCTGGTTCCATTGCTAATCAAATGGTGTGAACTTTCACCAGCTTACTTGACCTCCCTGGACCCAGTCATCAAGAATTTTAAATGTAAGCATTGGGTCAGGTCTGTAGTTTTTCTAGAGCACTTTTAGGTAAACTTTTTGTAAATTAGGAGTTCAGGTGAATTATATTAGAGTTTATCCATGAGATAAGACTTCTCATGAAAAGAAAAATTTGGAGTTCAAGTGGCTGGCTGTCTTACATTGGACCTACCTTCCTATTAATATTTTTCTTATTTTTGTTGCATAGCGTACAGAACATTCTGTTTCAATGCAGGTATAAAAGCATTTTCGTTTTCTTAACAGCTTTGCAGTCTCAGTAGTCTCTTCAATTAAACAGAAATGGCAGGAGAAGCTTTATTCTGAGCTCTACCCAAAAACGAGTTCATCCAGCAAGACAACTTAGTGCACTGACAGTCTGTAGTGTGTTAAAATTTGATACACAGTATGTTTAGGGTGTTAAAAATATTTAAAATAAATTTTAATCAAATCTTTGCATAAATCTTAAGTGACAGGGCCACAACTCAGGCCTGTTTAATGCAAGAGCTCTTTCTATCATACTGTATAATTTTTTTATCAAAAATATTTATAGATCTAGACACATTTCGTTTATGGCTTATTTCCCAATGTTTTGTGACTCAGAATATTTAAGTTCAATCTTTTAAAGACATTTGTGCCAATTTTATGACTAATTTTTTTTTTTTTTTCCTCCAGGGAAATGAGGCAAGTTATCCTTTGGAAATGTGCTCACACTGTAAGTCAAATATTCTTATCAAGAACTTCTTCTATTTTCACATTCTATATATGTATGTATGTAAATCTTACGCCTCTATAAATTTATATAGCGAAGTTAGCCCTTAACCATTTTAAATGGCAGTGAATTTGACTTAGAGCGTTTTTGAGTTACCAGAATAGGGAAAGATTTTTTTATAGACCTCTTTATTATTAGTGTCTGCACTATGTTGTAATTACAAACCGACCCTCAAATCTCAGTGGCTTAACCCAACTGAAGTTTTTCAGATTAACAAAGCTGCAAGTAAACAGTTAACTTACTTAACTTGTGGTTATGTAAAATGAAGTGCTTATTGAAGGCAAAACTGAGAGACTAAAGAGCTATTGTACAAGACATTTCTGGGGAGGAGGAGTATAAGAAGTGTGGGTGGGCTGGCTGTTCTGACTATACTGGAGAACATAAAGAAAGAAAATGACAATCTTAGAAATTCTTGATTCAAGGATCAGAGGACCAGGGAGCTTAAATAAAAATCAGAAGGTCTCTTGTGTGAAAGTACAATGATTGGGGAAGAGGGAGATCATGAGAATTGGAATGGGGACGCTGGTAAGTTTAGATACCATCCTGAGGTCCCAGAATTCCCAAACTCTTCTGAACCTTCCTTGCCCTTTCTGCCATCCCTGTTTGATGAAGCTGGTCCTGCCTTGTTTGGAGACATCTTACTTTGCAAATGAGATGTCTCTTCTTTTTTGTCTTATTAAAACCATTTCCCCATTGCTCACTGTTTCATTAGTCTCCTTTATTTTCCCAGAACACTTGTCAGTTTCTTTCATTCTCATCAACACCTTTGCTTGCTTATGAGCTCTGGATAAATGCTCTTCCATCAGCTCTTTTCTTGAGCAACGTCATCGTCTTTCAGATCTCAGCATAAATGTCTCCTATAAAATGTCCCCTCTTTGGAGATGTTTTCTCTTTCTATGCTCTCTTCAGATTCTCTCTAACATGGGCAGTACCCTGTTTATTTTCTTTAGAACAGTTACCATAAGCTTAAATTACTTGTTTATTAATCCATTTTATTTTCCATTTTGTAATTTCTACAGTTTTTTAAACTTTTTTTTTACGGTGATACTCTATGACCAATGACCCATAGTTTGGCCATCCGTACTACTATTTACATTTTATTTTACTGTTTCCTCCCAGGCTTTCCTTTATGAATTTCTTATATAATTTTGATCATATGTGGGTGTGTATTTCTGTTTTAAACATGAAGATAAAATGTTGTATCCAGTGTATTGTTAGAATTGACCAAAATCAAATCTAATTATGACTCTCTAGACCAGAGGTTGGTAAACTACTGCCTTACCTACAGTTTTTTTAATAAAGTTTTATTGGAACACAGCCATGCCCATTTGCTCACATTGTCTATGGCTGTTTTTGTTTGACCTCTGAAATGTGGTCAAGATAGAGTACTTACAGACTAGTGCTCCAAGTGTTATCTGGATCTATAATTCTTGTCTGTGCCATAATTGACATGTCATAGTTTCTTTAGAATTGAAAGAGTTCTGCTCAGAACTGTGCCTTGCCACTTACTGTTCAGCTTGAGCCTGTGGTGTTTTCCTCCTGTTGCTAGTGGGCAAGAAGGAGGTGTAGAAGCCTGTAATTAGCTAGGATTCAGGCTGCAAGCAGAGTTGGGGTAGGCTGTTGGGAGTACAGCTCTGAAAAGTATGAGGTACTGGGAGGTTAGTTTTTGTTTCTTGGTCAGGGAACAGAGGTCCTAAGGGGGCAAGATGTCCCAGGTTCTTACCTTCTGCACTCCTTTAAGATCTGGGACTGAGGGTCATTTACCTGATTGCAAAGAAAAATGTACCAGGGCAAGGCAAGATGGATGTTCCCCTCGGTACATCCAGGATGGTGAAAGCCAAGTTTTTTTAAATAGTAAGTATTTGAAATAGATTTCATACACTGTTAAAAGCTATCTCTTTCCGTTTTATCTTTAGAACTTAGTAAGTCTTCTTTCTTAGGACTTCATCAGTGCTTTGATGAAATTTGAGCCTTGTCACTAAAGATCTGTACTTGTCAGTGATTGTTCAACTAGATATGAATCTGTCTGAATTCTTCTGTCATCCAGTAAAAATGTAGTTTTCCTCTATTTTCTAACTGGTTTACTAGAATATATTTTATACATGATTTGGATGAATTTGAACTTATTCACATTAAAACCACCACTTTTTTCCCCACCCACACATTGTAGTAAGTCTTTTTTTGCTCATTTGCAAAACTTCTTTATTAATGGGAGAGCTTAGTGTTATTTGTAAACAGCTGTTACCATGTATAAAATGTTAAAACCAATCCTTGAGGCACTTTACTTTTTACACTTCCCCTGTTCAAGTTGTGCTTTCTCTTCCCTTCCAGACCTAGCTCAGGTCTGTGTTCTCTGTGAGGCCTTCAGTAGTCCTCTCACCTTAGTAGTTACTGTCTCTTATGTTCTTTTAGTATTTAAATTATGCTATTTTTTAAAACGGTAGTAAGATTCTAAATTGTATGCTGTAAAGTACTGTTTTTAACCCTGTGACACACAGATAAGTACCCACAGAATGCTTACAGTCTAGCTACTGGGAAAAAGAGAAGAAATGCATTAATTTTTTCAGTGGAAACAAACCATTATGAGCAATAAAAGCAAAGGTTCCAAGGAGGGAAAATTACCTTTGGTTAAGAAAATTAAGAAAAGCTTCATGGATGGGGTGATGTTTGAAATTGTTTTTTGAAATCTACATAAGATTTGAATGCTGATTAATTCTTTCACCTGTCTGGTCATTTGTCCCTTTCAGTTTCCTTAAATTCCATCCAGATCTTCAATATTTTATCTAAACCCCCTGCATAATTCTTTCCAGTACCCTACTCTTAATCAGTGATTTTCATCTCCGAATGCTTAAGAAAACCGAGAACATTTTTAAGCGTTAACCTCATTACTTCCTCACCCCATCACCCCCTGCCTGCCACACACGGAAATTTTCCCATTTTCGTACTCATGCTTAATAACTCCTTCCTTTCAATATCAGAGTTTAGGTTATACCTCTCTTATTCAAGGTCGGCCTTGGCACTTGTGCTTTTGATCTCATCCCCTCTCATCTCTAGGACCTTATGTTTTTAGTTTCTCTTTGTTTTTACCTGTGTCTCCGCTTCTTCATTTTTCTTCACGTTACAAACATAATCAACTCCCCTTTGATCCTGATCCTGCACGTGCCTCCCCGTTCTTCTCCTTTCTTTCTCATATTTGAGCTTTGCGTGAGCATATACAGTGATCTCCGTTTCCTTATTTCTGCCTGCTCAAATCTGGCTTTCATCTCCTACTACTTTGCTGACACTGTTGTGTCACCTTCCTTGTATTTATTTATTTTGTTTTATTTATTTATTTTTGGGGGGGGCCACACCGTGTGACTTGTGGGATCTTAGTTTGCTGACCAGGGATCGAACCTGGGCCCTTGGCAGTGAGAACACAGAGTCCTCACTACTGGACCGCCAGGGAATTCCCATGGTCACCTTCATTTTATTGACACATTGCCTAATTGCTAAATCTGATGGAGTGGAAAGACCTGTAAAATCATTTGTGCTATTTGGGAAAATTTGAGCACTGATTATTTAATATCAAGGAATTAATTATTAATAATTAATGTTTTAGTTGTAATAATATTGTTGTTTAAAAGGATACCTTAGAGAGAGATGATAAATACTGAACAGTTATAAGGACATGGTACATCTGGGATTCGCTCTAAAATAATTGAAGTGGGTGTGTAAATAAGATTCTAATGTGTCAGTGGTTGAAACTGGGTGATAGATATGTGGGATTCATTTTATGAGTCTCTCAACCTTTGTACGTGTTTGAAAGTTTCCTTTATAAAGTTTTTTTTTTAATGAGTGGAAAAAGGCGGGAAATAACTAAGAGTAATATCAAGGAGAAGTAATTACTTAATTATAGTTAAGTATGGCATGCAGTACTGCAAGCCTTAATAATACGAGGCGGTTGAGCTCATTTTCACCCGTAAAAGATTTGAGGTATTGACAGTGGAAGTGGAAGTGCGATGCCTGGCATAGAGCAGATACTGAGTAAGTATCTGTTGACTGAATAAGCTAGTAAGAGCTCAGAGCTGGACTGTAGAGACAGCTAGTTGGATAATTTTAAAGGCTGTATCTTTAGAAAAACCCAGTAGTTACCAATCACCCCACTTGTTTTCATAAATAATAACAAGTATTTACGTGGCATTAACACATGCCAGGCACTGTTCTAAGCATTTCACATACGTTTATTTACCTTCTTAATCCTCACAGTAGCCTCACGAAAGAGGTATTGTTACTTTCCCCATTGTATCGATGAGAAAACAGGCATCAATAACTGGTCTGAGATCACACAGCAGCAGGTAGAGTAACAAAACCATGGTTTAATCTCAAGCAGTCGTGCTCTAGAGTTATATTTTTAATCACAATACTGTACAGCCTCTCTTATAGTAACTCTTACAAGTTTAATGTTATGTTTGTCTACGTGAACGATTTTAGGCAAAACTGGACTTGTCTAAGACATAGTTAGGTATTCTCTGATTTTTTTTTGTCTCTTAATTGAGTGTTTGCTTTTTGTTGAGTTAAATTATTCTAGGCCATTGTGAATTTGTTTCTGTCTGTTGGCTAGCCTGTCTGGAGTAGGAAATGTATACTCTGTTGGGGTGATTTGCTCAAAGTTGAGACTGTGGTTGTAACTTGGCATGATAATTTGGAAAAGTGGCTGAGTGCAAGATACTAGGTTAGATAGTTCAGCAGAGGGCTAGATTGGAGCACAGGAGGAAGTATGAGTGGAAAGTCAGATTCAACTAATATTTTTTTACTGTTGATAAAACCAGTATAATTCTGAATAATTTTGATGAAGTTGGTGAACAGAGGGACTATTCTGTAGATTTTATGTAGATGAAAGACTAAAACAGTCTTTTATCTGAAGAGCTTTCTCAATTTTCTTTCGTTAGAAGGTGAACCAAGAGGAGCTTGGCAGCCTCTGAAGGAACGTTTCCCTTTGCATAATGAACTATCTGTAGAAACCTTGAAGACACCTTTAGCCATTAGGACACTGCTCTCACTTTGAGTAAACAGTCTCATTCAATCAGTTTTGTTTCTGGTTTAAATACTTACAAGTGAGTTGAAAACATAGAGGTATTGACTTCAATTTGTGCTCTTAATTTCTGCTCACAGTCAGTTGTCTCAGCGAGGTTTACGTGTTCATATTCTTTACTTAGACTAGGGTTTTTCTTTGTTTTGAAAACAGAAAACTTTTTCACAGAAGAGGTTAATCTAAAGTTAATTTGATTTCCTCCTTCATTTCTGCATTCTTTTTTTTTTGAGTTTGCTTTAAATATTTTACATTTATTTTTTTCTGCATTCTTTTATGTTTTCTTTCTTATATGTACTAGCTTAACTCACTTTAATTTTTTTCTTTTGTTGCTGAAATGATTTTAATCTATAGGTGAAACACTCTTTAAATGATACTCAGAATACATTACAATTTGGTTTTAAGATAGATTTGAGTTTAAAACAGGTCTTACAATGATTCCAGTAAATCAAGTGCTCCAGAACACAATTCGGAGATGTAACAATTATGTGATGACTTCTTAATTGTCCAAGGGGATAAAGATCTTCTTCAAATATGGAAAGAAATTAAATCATTCTGTAGTACTAACCTCTAAGAGTTATTCTCCTTTATAGACTACAATATTATTGTCAGTTTCATATGCTTTTTTTTTGCTGTACGCGGGGCTCTCATTGTTGTGACCTCTCCCGTTGCGGACCACAGGCTCCGGACGTGCAGGCTCAGAGGCCATGGCTCACGGGCCCAGCCGCTCCGCGGCATGTGGGATCTTCCCGGACCGGGGCACGAACCCGTGTCCCCTGCATCGGCAGGCGGACTCTCAACCACTGTGCCACCAGGGAAGCCCTCATATACTTTTACTTTATGAAGAACTCCTGCAGGAAGAAATTTCTGAAGGTCTTCCCAGATATAAACAGCTACATTTTCTGTCGTCTTACGACATCTGCAAAATATGGCACATCCAGATCCAGCTTCTTATGATCAAGGGGCTTCATAATTGCCTCCTGTGGAGCCGATGGGTTGCAGGCGGGACACTCGCGCCCACCGTCGAGGGCCCAAACCCGCTTCGCTCATGGTTTTGCAGGCCCACGTCCCGCCAGTGCCTCCTGCCCTCCAGTTCACTTAAATTTTTCAGTGATGTGTGTTCTAAAGAGTAATTTCCGGTTTACTCCCAAATCTTTATTTATCATCTCAGAAATCTTTGGTGGAAACTTTTAATATCCATAAAAATTTTATGTCACTAACTTTGAAATTGACTTGTACACTTGTTACTTTAGATTTAAATCTTCATAAATGTATCAAATCATTCATGCTGCTTAATCTACCAGCCATGATTTATCATTTACTTAGTAATTAGTGACCCTGAACTCTAATTTATCTCACCTAGTCCACTGAGAGTTCCTTATATTCTGTTTTCTTTCAGTAAAGCTTGTTGCTGAGTAACGAAGTATAGTGCACGAACTTGAACGCCTAGGCTTGAAGTTGCTACCTTGTTTTACCATCACAGTACCTTTTTAAAAAACAATGCCTGGATTGTTTACTGTGTTCTAAAAATTTCAGGTTTTTAGATGAGTAGTCTTAAGAAAAGTGAAGTGCTAGCTCTGTTTTCTTTATCCATACTGTCAAATTTTGGCATCATGGTAGCACTTAACAAACTGGTAGTTTCAGCAGTGAAGCCCGTGGCATGTAGTAATTTCATAGTCTACCACAAAATTGAGTGATTTTGTAGCTGGTATGTAGAAGACAGTTACTTTAGCTGGTTTAAGAAAGCCTAGCTAGCCATTTAGCAAAAGTATAAATTCTTGGATCTCCCTCAGAATGTTAGAGCAAAAGAGATGGAAAAATACACAAGAAAAGAGGAACTTGGAGAACAAATACAGAATGTAATAGCATCTGTCTAAAAGACATCTCAAAAGTTATATTACATGAAATAAAAGCAAAAATAATCAGTGAAATAGTAGGAGAAAATTTTCTTCACCCAAAAAATCGTATCTTCTGATTGAAAGAGCATTCTGATACTCGGGAAGTATAGATGAAAAAAGATCTCCATTTGGTGTCAACCTCTTTTGTAGTTCTAAAAGTCCAAGAGCAAAAAGAAAATCCTAAGAGCTGCTAGACAGGGAAAAGGTTGGCCTCAAAAAGAATAAGAGTCTACTGGCATTGGATTTCTTAGCAGCAGCAATAGATATTAGAAAGCAATAGGGCAGTTAATTCAAAGTTCGTTCTGAGTTCCTAAATCTAGAATTTGATAGCAACCAAATGATTACTCAGGTGAGAGGCCAAATTAAAGACATTTCCAGAAATGTAAGGACTTGGGAAATTTACCTTTCACACGTTCTTGAATATGTACCCAGAAAAATGAAGGAGCAGTTAGACAAAAAAGATGAAACAAGATCCAAGAAACTAAATCTCTTAAGACACCAGTGAAGATCCCAGGATAACAACTATGCCAGGGACCTGGAAAGCAGGTGGTTCAAATTAGAGCAAGAAGCCAGAATTGTCTGTGGAAGATGTCATCAAGAAGAAAGTAAAAGTCATTATATAAATTGTATGCTGGAATTTCTTAATGTTAAGGTAAAAGGCAAGGCAGCAAGGGAAAAAAGCAGAGACTGGGGATGCAGTATTACATTCTTGGCGATAAACCAGATTGAGCTCTCAAGCAGCCATAAATAAGTCTTTTGACTAAATGGGGCTGAAAGTAAAAGAAGACTCTTGAATATGCATGCTTTTGTGAAAATACCACATTTTGGGGGGAGTTGGTGGTGGGGACTGATAACAAAGCTAAAGAAAAGTGCAACTAATATGTTTAACTGCAGCATATCATAGGAAAAGATAAAAGAAAAGCTTGGAGAATGTGATAATAATGGGTTAGGGTTGGATTTGACGTACAAAAACAGTGGAACTCTTTGAGAGCCATATCTTCTGATTAAGATATGTTACTGACCTACACAGTATACTTAGGTTAAAAGAAAAAAAGTGTGTGACTTTCAAGCCAGGGTTATTAATAACTTAGTGAGAAAACTTGAAGATGTGCTTTTATGATCTTACAAATATATGCTTATTGCATATTCTCATTTGAACCACAATGTAAATAAACCAAAAAGAGAAGAACACCAGCAATACAAACACCTTCAGCGGGAAAACCAGTAGGGGAACATCTTAAAAATAGGTTGTTTGATTTTTATCTACCTGAAGTGGAAATATTCTTATTATTCCCTTTTCTCCAGACTTGGCCCAAGAGTGCAGGTTGAGGAACAACAGTGTTTAGTATCTCTTAGCCTAACCTTCTGTGTTAACTCTTCTGATGTAACTAACAAGGAAAGAAATGAGATCGGAAAGTATTTCAAGAAATCCCGTCGCCCAGCTTTTGCCATCAAGCTTTACAGACTGAGCAACTTACTTAACTCTCTGGGTCTTTATCCTCATCTGGAGTTTTTCATCTCCAAGGTTTCTTCCAACTTTTTACGTTACATGGCTTTTCTATTACAGATTTTCTCCCGAAACTCAGTGAGCTTTGAAGACAATTCTAAGAATGTATTTTTAGGATTGAGTGTGTAGCTTCTTTTGTGACATCTTTGGACAGTATTCATTTGCCTTTGTGAGTTTTGAGGTGGTGAATCATTTTTGACTGTATCTTTTACCTAAGGTAGGAGGAAGTTAGTGGTACATAGCATTCACATTTTGCAGAAGCATTCTAGAAGAAAGAAAGAAAGCACAGTTAACAATATTAGGAACGAAACAACTGACATCACTTACAGATCCTACAGATGTTAAAAGAATAACTAGGGAATTTTATAAACAGTTTTATTCCAATAAGTTCTACACGTTGGATGAAACAAGACAAATTCCTTGAAAAAACGAATACAGGCAGACCTCTTATCACTGTACTTCATTTTATTGTGCTTCACAGATACTGCTTTTTGGCTTTTTAAAAATTTTTAAACAAACTGGAGGTCTGTGGCAACCCTGTATAAAGCAAGTGTATTGATACCATTGTTCCAGCAGCACTTGCTCACTTTGCGTCTGTTTTGTCACATTTTGGTAATTCTCGCGATATTTCAAATTTTTTCACTATTGTTATCATATTTGTTATGGTGATGTGTGATCAGTGATCTTTGATGTTTCTGTTACGACTTGCTGAAGGCTCAGATGATGGTTAGCATTTTTAGCATAATTTATTAATTAAACTTAGCATAATTTAATTACCTTTAAATTAAGGTATGTACATTGTTTTTTTTAGACAATGCTGTTGCATACGTAATAGACTACAGTATAGTGTAAACATAACTTTTATACGCATTGGGAAACCAAAAAATTCATGTGACTTGCTATTTTGCAGTGGTCTAGAACCAAACCTGCGATATCTTCAAGGTATGCCTGTTCCTAAAACTGACACAAAAGGAAATAGAAAATCTTAATAGCATTATATCTATTAATGAAATTGAATTCTTTCCCACAAAGAAAACTCCAGGGCCCAGATGGCTTTACTGGTAAATTCTAGCAAACATGTAATGGAAAAAAAATAAAGAATCCTTAAGAAAATAGAAGCTAGAGTTATACCGATAGCAGTACCGAAGACATTATAGAAAACTGTAGACCAGTATTCAACATGAACATATGTGTAAAAATCCTTAAATATTTGTAAGTCAAATCCAGCAATATGTAAAAAGGACAATAAAGCATGGTCAAGTGGAGTTTATCCCAGGAGTATGATTTTATCTAGAAATATCAATTAATGTAATTCACTATATTGATGTAATAAAAGAGAAAAAACATCTTCTCAATAGTTGTAGCAAAGCATTTGTTTGACAGAGTTCAGTAGCCACTCATCATAAATAGTCTTGGCAAATTAGGAATAGAAGGGAACTATATCATCCTGATAAAGGGCACCTACCAAAAACCTATAGCTAGCATCATACTTATTTAATGATGAAAGACTGAATGCTTTCCATGGGGAAAAAAGTAGTTTTTCACTCTGACCAATAGTAGTCAAAACTGTACTAGAAGTTCTAGCCAGTACATTAAGTCCAGTAGAAGAAACGTAATACGTTCAGATTGGAAAGGAAGGAGTAAAGCTGTCTTTATTCTCAGATGACATGGTTGTGTATGTAGTAAATCCTGTTCCTAGAAATAAGAAAGCAACTTATTAGCAAGATTGTAGGATACAAGGGCAATATACGAAAAGCAGTGGAATCTCTCTATAACAGCAGTGAACAATTGAAAAAAAAAAATGAAATTGACAAAAATACCATTTATAATAGGATAAAAACATTGGGATATTCAAGTGTAAATTTAACCAAATATATGTAAGATCTATACACCGAACTATGAAACATCACTGAGAGAAACTTAAAAAGACCTAAGTACATGGAGGGAGGTACCATATTCATAGATTGGAAGACTTTGATACTGTTAAGGTATCAGTTCTACTCAGATTGATCTGTAGATTCAAGACAATCCCAATTGTTTTCAGCAGGGT
This sequence comes from Neophocaena asiaeorientalis asiaeorientalis, assembly GCF_003031525.2. Lineage (NCBI taxonomy): Eukaryota > Metazoa > Chordata > Mammalia > Artiodactyla > Phocoenidae > Neophocaena > Neophocaena asiaeorientalis. The sequence continues at coordinate 2,611,975 of NW_020172812.1, read as the reverse complement.
TTTAATAAAAATTACCAAATAATTGTTAATTCTATATGGGAACACCCAGGTCTTAGAAGAGCTGGCACAATTTTGAAAAAGAACAACGAAGTGTGAGGACAGTGTTCCCTGATTTAAAGACTAAAACATAAAACTGTGGTATTGGCATAAGATAAATCAGTGGAACAGAGTAGAGGGTATAAACCCATGTGTGTGTATTCGATTGATTTTTTTTTAAAATAACTCTAGTCTTTTATTCAGGTATACTTTAAAAACAGTTTTTCTTTAATTAATTAATTTATTTTTGGCTGCGTTGGGTCTTCGTTGTTGCGAGCGGGGGCTACTCTTCGTTGTGGTGCACAGGCTTCTCATTGCGGTGGCTTCTCTTGTTGTGGAGCACGGGCTCTAGGTGTGCGGGCTTCAGTAGCTGTGGCACACGGGCTCTAGAGCGCAGGCTCAGTAGCTATGGCGCATGGACTTAGTTGCTCCACAGCATGTGGGATCTTCCCGGACCAGGGCTTGAACCCGTGTCGCCTGCATTGGCAGGCGGATTCTTAACCACTGCGCCACCAGGGCAGTCCATTGATTGACTAAAAAAATTTTTTTAATTGGATATTTGACATGTAACATTGTGTAAATTTAAGGTGTACAACATGTTACTTTATACAGTTAATTGATTTTTGACAAAAACATCAAAGGTACCAGTGTAAGGGGGAGCCTTTTGAAGAAAGTAACTGGGATAAAAGTTTACCCTTACTTATGTACAAAAACATGGGTCATAAATTTAAACATAAAAGCCACAACTATGGAACTTCTAGAAGAAAACATCAGAGAAAATCTTCACGACCACCATAGGCAAGGATTTTTAGTTTATTTGTAAAACATGAATCATAAAAGAAAAAAATGGGTGTCATCAAAATTGAAGGTTTTTGCTCCTTAAAGGCAGCTTATAAGCTGGGAGAAGATACTTGAAATGCCTACACCTGACAAAGGACTTGCACCAATCAGTATAAAGAGAGAATCAGACAACTTTTTAAAGACAGCCCACCTTTTAAAAGGGTAAAATATTTGAAGTCACTTAAATGAAGATATATCAGCTGCCAATAATCACATGAAAAAGATGCTCAAGATAATTAATCCTCAGAGGAACGCAGGCTAAAACTATAATCGCATAGTGCTGCCACCAGCAGAGTGGCTAAACTTAGAAAGACTCACAATTTCACGAGTTGGCAAGGAGGTGTAGAGCTCCTGGAATTCTCAGATATTGCCAGTGGGAGTGTAAAATGGTACACCACTTTGGAAAACTTTAACAGTTTCTGAAAGTCAAATGTATGCTTACCCTATGACCCAGCAATTCCAGGAAAACATTTGTTTACAAAAAGACTTAAGTATAAGTATAATATTCTTAGAATCTTTATTCCTAATAAGTCCCGAACGAAACAGTAGGAATGTCTGTTAACAGATGAATGCGTAAACTGATTGTAGTATATCCGTACAGTGGACTATATATATACTACTGTGCCATAAAAAGGAAGAAACTACTGACATATGAAACAACTTGGATTAATGTCAAAAACTTAATGAGAAAAGGAAGATGGACACAAGAGTACGTATCTATGGTCCCATTTATGTGAAATTCTAGACAGAATTTAGTTACAGAAAGCAGAACAGTGGTTGCCTAGGGTTGTGGTGGGGAGGGGGTTCGGTGTGTTTGTGATTGACTGGAAAGGGCCTTAGGAAACATTTTGGGATTATAGAAATGTGCTTCTGTCTTGATTGCAGTGCTGCTTACGTAGGTGTATGTGTTTGTCAAAACCTGTAGAATTGTATATTTAATAATGCGTTTTTGGAATATCAGTTATTTCCCAAAGTTGGTTTAAAATTTCTTTTTAGCGTTTTGATTACAACTTGATAATTCTTTTGTTGGTGCTGATGTGTAGCTCTTGTATATTTGATAATTAATAATTTTTAAGTGTGTAATAATTTTATTCTGGAAACACCAAGAGCATGTGTTGCCTCTTGCATTAGAAAATTATGATATACCTCTAGAATCTAGACCTTTTAAAGTGGATGAAAGTTTTCCATTTGTAAGGAAAAGACACAGCACAAATGTCCATTTTTCATAATATACCTTTTTGATTCTCTTTCAGTATTAATAGGGAGCTTTCTTTGCTTTGTTCTGTTAAAGTATTCTGTGTAGAATATAAATATTAGACTGCTAGTGTAATCACAGGGTTGTTATAAAATTAGGCAGTTTTTTGGAGCTGCTTATGAAGGTTTTATCTGCGCCCCCTGGTGGTTTTGATTTCTTATTTGGGATAACATTGGAAATACAGTCATTACTTTTGTAGAAGATGAATTTTACAGAAGACTTTAAAACTTTTAAATTAATCTTTATGTTGAAAAACTACCCAATAGCTTCCATTGACAACACTATAAGGCTTTATTCTTGTGCTAGTCTTTACAAGGTTATTCAATACATGTTTCTCGGGGCTTCTGGTGGTACAGTGGTTAAGAATCCGCCTGCCAATGCAGGGGATACGGGTTCGAGCCCTGGTCCGGGAAGATACCACATGCCGTGCAGCAGCTAAGCCCGTGCGCCACAACTACTGAGCTTGCGCTCTAGAGCCCGCGAGCCACAATTACTGAGCCTGCGCACCACAAATGCTGAAGCCCGCACACCATAAATGCTGAAGCCCGCGCACCTAGAGCCTGTGCTCCGCAACAAGAGAAGCCACCGCAATGGGAAGCCTGCGCACCGCAACAAGAGTAGAGTAGCCCCCGCTCGCCGCAACTAGAGAAAGCCCACACGTGCAGCAACGAAGACCCAACGCAGCCAGAAATAAAAATAAATTAAAAAAAAAAACAACACGTTTCTCCATAGGTAATTTTATCGTATCTGAGAACTCTTTCCACAGTACCTCTAAGATCCCTTATTAGGGATCTATAGTTTTCGTTCTATAGCATAGTTCTAAATATCCTGCCATACAAACGAGATTGGGGCATATCTTCTTAGAAATACATAGTCAGGATGAGAATGGAACATTCTATGGTGCCAGAAAATAAGGAAATGCTCAAATTGGGGATTGTTGAAAAGTCACACAGGAGCCAGCTTGAGGTAGTACCTAAAGAAGAAAGCTGGAATAATTTGGTTAACAGGTAATGACATTGGATTTTAACCCATAGGATAAAATAAGTACCCATGAATCCATGCTGATACGAATAATTGAATAAAGAAACAAATAGGGAAAGGGGACAGGTTTGTTTTGTTTTGTTTTTTGACAGGAACAGTCCAGTTAATAATGAGGGAAAAAGAAAATCATTATTAGGCAATACCACAGTAATAAAATTTTGCAAACAAGACCTACCTAGATGATGCTCCAATTAGATCAGAGTTTGAGGAGAAAGTAGGATATTTGAATAGTCTCAGAGTATTCCCCCCAGTATTTTTTTTTTTTTTTTGCGGTACGCGGGCCTCTCACCATTGTGGCCTCTCCGTTGCGGAGCACAGGCTCCAGACGTGCAGGCTCAGCGGCCATGGCTCACGGGCCCAGCCACTCCCTGGCATATGGGATCTTCCCGGACCTGGGCACGAACCCGTGCCCCCTGCATCGGCAGGCGGACTCTCAACCACTGCGCCACCAGGGAAGCCCCCCCCCAATATATTTTAATACAGAGGGAAAGATAGTAGATTTATAGTGGAGAAATCTGGCAGAAACTACCTTGGCCAAGTGATCAAAATTAGCATCACTAGTGAAGAGACATGTTGACATCATGAACCCCTTGATAATGACGCACTGAGAAGGACATATCATTTCTATGGTATTCTTGCCCCAAAGCATTCTTGCCCCAAAGCATTCTAATCATGAAAAAAACATCAGCAACTCACTCTGGGAGATATTTTACAAAATACTGGATCAGAAGTTTCAAAGTCATGAAACACAAGGAGAAAAATTAAGAGTTGTCACAAATAGGAAGAGGCTTAAGGAAAAATTACAAAAATGTTGCAAAAATCATAGAGTTCCCAAATATCACTCACCCAAGCTTCCTCTGATGGTAACATCTCACAGACTTAAAGTGCAATTATCATTATCAAAATCAAGAAATTAACATTCTTACAGTACTCTTAAACTATATATTTTAGTGAAAAAAGAAATCGTGACACTGGAAAGTTTTTCTTTTCCAGAATTCTATCCAGGATCCCACATTGCATTTAGTTGTTTCTTTGAAGATACTATTATCACTAGGAGGATTTGATAAGACTTGCTTTATTTTGTTTTAAATTGTTTATGGACTAATAGGTAATAAATTACTTATAAAGTGGCTATTAAAAGAATTTCCTGAAGGAGTAGTCTTGTTGCTACTTATTACTGTTTTACAAATTTGGAGAATTGGCTAAAATTTGAGGAAAATTTATTTTTCTACCATTCTGCTTATTCCTTTTCCTTTTCATTCTGAGAAACCTCAAAATCACCTAACAGTGGAGTAGCAGCTTGGTGTGTGTGTATAGTAATAACAGTGCTTGAAGAGCCAGAGGCCTGCATCTCTTTGCCACTGTTGGGAATCTCTTACATTCTTTTTTTCTAAATGATAAAAAATATATGTATAATAAAGAGAGGTGGTTAATGTTTCTTCATCTGAGAAGATGCTGAATGAATAAGTAACCTTTCTATCTCTATTAATATTATATACTCTCTAGCGTTAATATGTCCAGTTGGAAATATTTATTTAAATTTACTGTAGCAACATGAGCTCTCTAAAGGCAACTTCTTAATTATTTTATGTGGTAATATTAATAAGATTCTTGAAATCACTTGTTAAAATAGGAAACCATCTAGATTTCACATTTATTCCTGAGTATATTCAAGGCTGCAGTGATCTGGGTATGGTCTCAACAATTCAATTTGCTGTTTTCCATGTAAACATTCCATAGTAATAGCTATATTATTATAATATATACCTATATTATAAACTCAGACTAAAATATCTAAGTTTTTAATATCTTAAATTTTAGAGACATACATATATGTATGACTATAAGATTAACTGTTACAATACTTTGTATAATATAATGTAAATTGAATATGTAGGCACTTCCAACTACTAAAAAAGATAATCCTCCCAAGGGTATCCTTACAAAAAGTGGGAAAATAACATGAGTTTCAGCTTGGCAAAACATATGAAAAGCAGTATCTCTGAGTCACAAGATGAGTCAAAAGGGTGAGGTTTGTTTGTTTTTCCTTGTTCATCTGTTTTAAGGGAGTACGATCCCAAGTAGCAGAAAAAAATCTTTGATGAAAGTTGGTGCCAAAAGTTGGAATTCTTTATATTCTTGTGCGAAGTGCAAAGCTGAAGCACTTAATGGTGCTGCCAAGGTGGGTTGGATCTGTTTTAAAGATCTGTGCCTGATTTTTAGGATATTGGTAATAACTGTAAACGGATAGTAACCTTTAAAAATTTAACCTTTATAAAATTTTTTCTTAAAAATTTAATTAAAATCTAAAAATGCTGCGTTTTCTTTGCTCTTATTTGCAAAGAATATCTTTAGAAGAATATTCAAGAAGCTGGCAACATTGGAGGGAGGCTTTGAATATTGAACTTTGTTCAAACCATGTTCAAATTTTGAACGATGAACTGCTAGAAATAAACTAAATTAAAATTTTACAAGATAAGTGAAAATTAGAGTGCCTGGTACATAGAGATTGATTTAGTCTGCCTGGTAGGAACCACCTGACTCCCATGATCAGCCTAGCATTGTTAATCTGGTAATATCTTACTCAGCCTACAGTTGGTTGTATGTTATGGCAGGTGCAGACAAACAAAAGGGTAACAAAAAAGTTTTATGATATATTTTCTTTGTTATAAGAAATTAGTCAATCGTATATGCAACTCTTTAAATTGGAAATTAAACTCTTGGATAAGTGGTGAATTTTTTTCCTATAATTATCACAAAATCGTTTGGTAAATCTTGCTGCCTCTTTTTGTTTGCTTTTAGTTGATGCTGATGAAATTAAAAGGCTAGGAAAGAGATTTAAGAAGCTCGATTTGGACAATTCTGGTTCTTTGAGTGTGGAAGAGTTCATGTCTCTGCCTGAGCTACAACAGAATCCCTTAGTACAGCGAGTAATAGATATATTTGACACAGATGGGAACGGAGAAGTAGACTTTAAAGGTAAGGAAGTAGTTTTTTTTTAAACTACCAGTTAGATAATCTGTGAATAGCGTCTTACAGCTCTGTGTACAAAAACATCTGAAAAATTTAGTTTTTCTTGAATGTGTATTACTGGTTTTCTTATAAAGATAGATTACATTAAAACCTCAAAATCTGTGATATATGAACCTTAATGGGCTAATAAGATCTTTTACTTTTGGGGTCATAAATGATCAAATTGCCCTTTAAGGTAATCTGAAAAATGGGATTTAGAATTTCTTTTGTTGTTCGAAAATTAGGCTCACTTTAGGGAAACTTATAATATTAGAAGCTACATTTTTAAAACTTTTTATAAAAGAATGAGACTTAATACTAAGTCAGCAATAAAAAGTAAGCAGACGTAATAAGGATATGAGTATTATCATAGAAAGGATTAATTTAGTGAATCTAAGATTTTACAAAGACAGTAGTGCTTTTGCTAATATTAACCATACGATTCTACACTTTAAAGTAAATAAACATTTCATTTCATCAGGGAATCAACAGATTTTGTTATTTTAGTTTGAGGAATTGGATTATAAGTGAAGGGCTTTAAAACTGGTTATGATTTAGTGTTTAGCAGGCAGTGAAGAAAAATGACCATTTGTTAATGAAACATCCAACAGTTTATTTAAATGATTCTGAATTTTGGAGGCAGAAATCCAAAATTTTTTTTTTATGCCAAACAATGTAAATTTTTTAAAGCCTCCTTTTGTCATATTCTAAGAAAAAAGAGTTAAATAGCTTAAAGAATATATTTTTTTTGAGTGTTATGCTCTGTAGCATAAGTATTTGTTTAAATTGATTTGACTTTAGAGAACTCCAGGTTCAGATTAAAATGTATATATATAGAACCTCGTTTGTTGCAAAGTTTCAAATTTTTTCAGTTTTAAACACAGCTAGTAATATTTTCTTTTGCAGCAAGAAAATATCTTTTTGTGAACATGTAGGGGTTTGTGTGTGTGTGTGTGTGTATGTGGGTATGTGTTGTTTTTCTTTGTAAAAAATTGAAACTTCTGATTTGTAAACATATTTTATTCTTATTCAGAGTTCATTGAGGGAGTCTCTCAGTTCAGTGTCAAAGGAGATAAGGAACAGAAGTTGAGGTGTAAGTATTTCTCTTCACTGAGTTCATTCTCCCTCTTAAGACCACTACCCCATATTGCATTATAACCTCCTTTTAAAATATTCTAAAAGATGTCTTTTATTCTAGATCCTTAGTAAACATAACAAAAATTTTACATTCTGGAGAAAATCCTTTCTGGACATTTGCAGTTTGCATTTTTTAATGATGTGTCGTTGTTGCTTTTAGTTGGATAGAAGGAAAATAGAATTTCCTTCTACAGCCATGTGAATTACATGTCTTAGATAAGAGATTTTTTTTAATTGAAGTGTAGTTGATGTACAGTGTTTTATAAGTTACAGGTGTACAATATAGTGATTCACAGTTTTAAAGATTATATTCCATTTATAGTTATTATAAAATGTTGGCATGAAAGTGAGAAGAAATGCTCTAATATGATTAGGTTAACTTCATTTACACTCGTTGTATTCAGAATTATTTAGCCAGAAGTCCACTATTTTGGTTTACGTAGGCTGCCTCTATCATAGGGAACATCTGATATCTTTTTAAAACATTCAGCTCTTAACTAGAGAGATGTTGTATTTATAACAGTTCTCTGAGGTGCAGGCTATATGCAAACATCCTTTGCAAACGAACTCTTTTTGATATAAATGAGAATAATAGTAATAGCATTTGCTGTCTTTGATTGTATATTATCTCATTCGGTACTGTAAAGAACCTGAGAGGTTAGAACTATTATTAGCCCCAATTTTATATGTGCAGAAAATGAAGCTTAGGAAGGGTAAATAACTTACCACTAGGCTACACTAATTGGCCAAAGCAGTCTTGATTCCATAGCTCATATACACTTTTTTTTTTTTAAGATTTTTTCAATGACCTTTTTTTTTTTTTTTTTAATTTTTGGCTGCATTGGGTCTTCGTTGCTGTGCATGGGCTTTCTCTAGTTGCGGCGAGTGGGGACTACTCTTTGTTGCAATGCATGGGCTTCTCGTTGTGGTGGCTTCTCTTGTTGCGGAGCACAGGCTCTAGCACGCGGGCTTCAGTAGTTGTGACACACAGGCTCAGTAGTTGTGGCTCACGGGCTGTAGAACGCAGGCTCAGTAGTTGTGGCGCACGGGCTTAGCTGCTCCGCGGCATGTGGGACCTTCCAGGACCAGGGCTCGAACCCGTGTCTCCTGCACTGGCAGGCGGATTCAGGGAAGCCCAACATGGACCATTTTTAAAGTCTTTATTGAATTTGTTGCTTCTGTTTTATGTTTTGGTTTTTTGGCCATGAGGCATGTGAGATCTTAGCTCCTGACCAGGGATCAAACCCACCCCCTGCATTGGAAGGTGAAGTCTTAACCACTGGACCACCAGGGAAGTCCCATAGCCTATATACTCTTAACCATCTTCACCTAAAGACATCTCTGTGTAGGAAGGAGCTGTCCTCATAGTAGAATTCTAACTGTTTGGCAGCTTATTGTTCTCTCTCTCATTGAAAGTATTCGTTTGTGATTGCCTTTGATTTTGCCATTGATTTTCCTTACTCTCTTTTTAGTTGCTTTCCGAATCTATGACATGGATAAAGATGGCTATATTTCCAATGGGGAACTCTTCCAGGTGCTGAAGATGATGGTGGGGAACAATCTGAAAGATACACAGTTACAGCAAATCGTGGACAAAACCATAATAAATGCAGATAAGGATGGAGATGGAAGAATATCCTTTGAAGAATTCTGTGCTGTAAGTACATTCGTAGTTACACTTCATGAAAACATTTTTAATACCACTTACTAGAGAATTCCTTTATTTTGCCCTAGACATTTCTACTTTTGATTTTGCCTAATTGCTCCATATTCAAGGTTTTGAAATGTTCTTTGTTGTAATTGTTACTGATTTTATTCTCAGTGATTGTCTGATAAAATGCCACAAGAATGGTACTAGTGACTTTTACTTATTATTGGTAGTCTCCCAAATGAACAGCTAGGTTGTTTGAAAATACTTTTATGGGAAATATGAGTTCATGAGTTTCAGCTAGGAATCCAGAGGCTTGGTTTCATGAGGACAACAGAAATGGAGTCCCTGTCCGTCTTAAACTCAGCAGCTAGGCCTTGTAAAAAGGTGATTTTATTTTTCTGAGCTACTGATGGATAGTTCTTGTAATCTGGGGCAAGGGCTCCACAGAGGCAGGGGCTACAGTTGTGGGAAGGCCTCGACAACTAGCTCTAGGTGGAAACTGGGGCAACGGCTTGGCTTCCAGTGTACTGCTTCTCTTCTTTACTCCTGCCCCTAAAGCAAAGATACTAACTTTTTGATGTGTTAAAAGCAGTTTTAACTGTAAGCGAGAGATACTGAGCAATGCAAAGCAAAGGCAAAGATAACAAAGAAAAAGTTTTGAAAAATTTCAGTCATGACTGGGAAATCTTTCTATAAAAGACTTCCCTCCTCTTCTTCTCATTTTTTACTTAGATGACACCAGGGAAAACAAATTACTTTGTTTGTGTGTTATATAAGGACTTAAGTATCTACTTCAGCATTTAAGTAGAAGTTCACGTGATCCTTTAAGGATCTTTCTTCATCTCAAGGGAATACTATCTTTGCATTTTGTTTCAAAAAGTAGGGTGGTGCTCTAGTTTAAAGAACACTCGAGGTCTTTTTGGAAGATGTTAGATAGGCTTGAGCCTTGAGATTTGGAACCCATGCCAGGTGGTACTGCTCTGTGTCCTGTCCCTCCGTTGTGTCTCCTCCCTCACTGTTTTTTTAATAAATTACTTAATTTATTTTTGGCTGTGTTGGGTCTTTGTTGCTGTGCACGGGCTTTCTCTAGATGCAGCGAGCGGGAGCTACTCTTTGTTGCGGTGCATGAGCTTCTCATTGCGGTGGCTTCTCTTGTTGCAGAGTGCAGGCTCTAGGCACTTGGGCTTCAGTAGTTGTGGCCTGTGGGCTCAGTGGTTGTGCCTCATGGGCTCTAGAGCGAAGGCTGAGTAGTTGTGGCGCATGGGCTTAGTTGCTCCGCGGCATATGGGATCTTCCCGGACCAGGACTCTAACCCATGTCCCCTGCATTGGCAGGTGGATTCTTAACCACTGCGCCACCAGGGAAGTCCTTCCTCCTTCGCTGTTGCCAGTACTTGCTGAAGGACTCCCGTGGACGGACATCGCATTGTGTGCGACCTGAGACCATGTTGGTAGTGGCATCATAGGTAGCAGCCAGTTTTCGAAAGAAGGAAAAAAAATTAATTCCAAGACTTGAGGGAACAAAACAAAAAAGAGAAACTCTTGACTGGAGTGTTAATGGAAAGGATGTGTATAAGTGAAGACTACTTGCATTTAGTAAATATAAACTCAAACTTGCATGTAAATCACTTACCAGTGAAAGGAAATTAAAATACATCCCTAGGTATAGAAATGATACTATTTACACTGATGACATAAGCTAAGCTTTGAGTTTGTTTTTCAGCATTTTGTGATAAATTGCCTTTACTTGTATTTTTGGAGGGCATAGTTCAGGAATGAAGAAAAATGTTTTGTGTATTAAGCCAACTTTTTGGAACATTTATCAAGCTCTTAACTTTGGCTTCATTGATTTCTCTTTATTCTGATTTCTTAAGCTATAACAGTGAAAGAGAAAGGACAGTTTATGTATGTATGTATGGCTGCATTGGGTCTTCATTGCTGTCCACGGGCTTTCTCTAGTTGCGACGAGCGGGGTCTACTCTTCGTTGTGGTGCGCGGGCTTCTCATTGCAGTGGCTTCTCTTGTTGCGGAGCATGGGTTCTAGGCGCATGGGCTTCAGTAGTTGTGGTGCATGGGCTTAATTGCTCCATGGCATGTGGGATCTTCCTGGACCAGGGCTTGAATTTGTGTCCCCTGCATTGGCAGGTGGATTCTTAACCACTGAGCCACCAGGGAAGTCCCAAGGAAGTTATTTTAAATAAGATCACATACTACATACCTACTTTAACATTTTCAGAATACTTTACCATGCACAAATACTATAAATGATTAGTGACAGGATTAAAGTTGGTGGACTGAACACATCTATTTACTTTTGCTTCCTCTCAAACCTCCACTGAAATTAAATCGGTTAAAAAGAAAAGGTTATAAACCCACAAGGGCCAAGTGAATAGCAGAGAGGATAGTTAACCAGATTTGGCAACTTATAAAGTTGAATGGTTAATTGGTTTAGCAGACAGGAGTAAAAATTCTAAGCTAGAAACTTGGAAAGCTGAGAAGTACCTTGGTTTATAAGGTGGAATCCCTGAAAGGCTCAGTTCCCTAACCTGATTCCCTGGCAGCTAGACTTGTACTCTCCAGGCAAGAGGCGGGACAGCCCTCTTTGGGAAATCTGATCACTCGAAGTGCAGGCCACAGTCAGCAGCCCCACTTTGTATGTGGAGGCTCTAGTGCCCTTTCCACAGGAGCAGAGAGCCACGGATCACCAGACATTCAAGGAAAGCGTCTAAAATGGATTATAGAGATGAGATCACACCTGAAAAAGAAGCTTGGAGAAGCAGGCTATGCAAGGCCAGTGACAACTTTCAAAGTAGAACAAAAATCTGTCATGGTTATCCTCAGGGATATAATGTATTGGATTTTTGAAACAAAAATTGGAGAATATATAAAAGAGCTCTCGGACATTTAAACTTTGAAATACATTCTAGGAGGTCTAACACCCAGATGCTAGGGGTCCAGAAAAAAAATGCAGGGAAGGAAATGTCAAAAATGAATCAAGAAAATACGTCAGAATCAAAAGTAATGAGCTTCTTTGACCAAAAGGACTTACTAAGTACCCAGCATAGTATATAAAAATGTGGGCCTAGGCACATTGTCATGAAAGTTTAAAACAAAGAGATGGTTCTACAAACTTGCAAAGAGCTAAAGTAGAGGGGTAGGAGGGGAAGGGTGTCATACAAAGAATCATAATGGTGGCAAATTTCTCAGCAGAGTTGGCAACTAGAAGGCAATGGAAGCATTGCCTTCACAATTTTGAGGGACAGTTATTTCCAAGTGAGAACTGTCAATAAACTCAAACTAGGTGGTAGAAACAAAGACATTTTCAGGTGTGCAAGGCCTCCCTTTTTGGGAAACTACTAGAGGATGTGCTCCCACTATAAAAAGGTTATAAATCAAAAAAAGAAGACAATGTGGGATCCAGGAAGCAGAAGGTCCAACAGGAAAGAAGGAAATCTCTAGGATGATGGTGAAGGAGGATCCATAGATGACAGGCCTGGATTGGAGCAGGTTGGAAAGCTCTGGGAGTGATTTCAAGACAGTAAAATTGATAGAATTACATAATATATTTAAGTGCATTTAGAACAAAGTTTAGGGTTGAATTAATGATAAATCCATAGAACACCTGGCAAAGAAAAAGATCAGTTATTAACTGTAGCAAAACAAATGTGCAGGAAAGAAAAAGTAACTATAGTACACAATTCTCTTCTGCTGTAAGTAGTATTCTATATAGTCATAAATAAAATGCTGAATTTCTGCCTGATCAAAAAAAAAGATACAATTATTTGAAGCGTGGGAGAGGTGGGAAGTATACGTGGAGGGGACAGAAGGGAGAGGTGTGTGTGAAAGTATAATCTTCATCTTCTGTGGTGGGAAGTCAGTGGATGATGCCTAAAACTTTGAATCCGAGAAAAAGCAATGTAGGGGTGTTATTTGGAGACCTATAGGTAAAATACTGAGAATCAGCTGAAAATTCTAAATGATTGCCTCTAAGTAAAACGAAATTTGAGGGCAGGATAGCAAACTGCTGTTTTCATAACAGAAGTTGTAGAACTAGCTGGCTGTTTAAGCTTTCTTTTTCAAAAAAAATTTTTTAAGGTTTAAAAATAATACAGATGTAGCTATGCAGAACAACATGGATGAATCTCACAAACAACGCTGAGTGAAACAAGCCAGACACAAAAGATTTCATTTATAAAATGTATAAAAGCAGACCAGAGTAACCTATGGTGTTAAATCATGATAGTGACCACCTCTGGCAGGCGGTGGCTTGGGAGGAGGGAGGTGGCCAGTGCGGGAAGGGGGCCACGGAAGAGCCCCAGTGATGCCCTCCCTGGCTGCTGTTTACTTGGGTGTTCGCTCTGAAAATTCATCAGGCTGTGAACATTTATGGTTTACTTTCTTTATATAGGTTATACTTAATAAAATTTATGCCCCAAATAATAATACAGGTAATTGCACTTCACATGGCCATGTCAGTATTCACTGAGGTGTCTGTAACAACTTTACAAGTATTTGACTCCATGGGAAAGTAATGTGCAGAAATTTTTATTCATTTATTACTTTCTGATATATTGTAGAACAGACTGACAAGTGAAGCCTGCATTTGGTTTCTGACAGTTTTTATGGTAACGTCTGGTTATCATTTAATATTAAACTACGAAAGGCCATGTCAAAACGACAGACGAAAGAGTGGGCCAAATCCTGCATGTGGCCTGTTTTGTATGTTTTTGAGCTAAAAAAGTTTTTTCATTTTAAAGTGGTGTTTAAAAAAAAAAAAAATGGGAGAAGAGAATTCAAGAGAAACTATACATGGCCTACAGAGCCTGAAATATTTACTGCCTAGCCCTTTACAGAAAAATTTGCCAGCCCTAGTGCTAGAACACAAGAAAATGTTATCCTAGGAGAAAGAAGCCATGAAAGTTCTAACAAAAGGCAATGCAGGTTTTTAAAAACAACAGCTTCTGGAAATGGCTAAAGTAGTATGTTTTTTAAGCTGTAGTTTTGGTAAGGTGGTTAGACTAGTACAAAGGAGTCCGTCGAACCTGGTCAAGTTTGATTTGTTCTCTCTGTTGCAGGTTGTAGGCGGCCTCGATATTCACAAAAAGATGGTGGTAGACGTGTGACTCTTCTGTAAAGAGTACCACCCAACACTTTTGCTTTCTTCTCCATCTCTGAAGATCTGCTCAAGACGTCCAGCAATGCTCTCTGTGTATTTAAATGGAAGTATTTTTCTCTGTGAAGCCACATTTTCCAACATGAGCCTCATGAAGCCAACTAAGTGTTATTGAACTCTTATTCTCTCAATAACTCAGTGTAGCACTTTAAAGCTGAAGGACAGCAGCATGAAAAGAGCATATCAATGTGGTGAAGAAAGGGAAGGGGTTGGCTTTTTAATTTATTTTTCTTCATCTTTTATAACAAGAAAGTATCTATATATACATATGTAAATATTTATATATAGATATATGTAGCTTTCTATATGTGTAGTAGGTTGGCTTTAATTTAATATACTTGATTCAGAAGCAAAATGATAGAGTACAAAAGTGCCAAGCAGAACATTCAACATCCTTACTTTTATTTCACACAGTTTTATATATAGATTGAAGATTGTACAATTTGAGCCAGGTGTTAGGCCAGCTATTTTCCTTGTCCTGCCCTTTCTCTTTTGAGAGATTGACAAAGCATTTGTTAACATCTTATTATTTACCTTGATTACGGTTTTGTAACAAAGGGGTTTGTAACTTTATCTATACCTGTGATATATTTCCAGGGACTGTGTCTCATTGCTGCGCAGCTTTGACGACGTCTCTGCTTGAGCAGAAAGTATAGTTCAGCGCTGCTGCCCTTGTGTTCATATAGCAACAGCACAGAGCCTATGGCCACCTCATTCTGTTACTTCATAACTAGGAGCCATTACATTCACTAGATGTCCCTGAGTGAGTGTCAGTTTGTTGTGATTTTATTCGCAAAGGACAGAAGCTATCTGAGGCAATCCTGATTTATCTCGGACATGACTTATTGAAGAGTTCCTGAAATAATCATGTAACTGCTTAGGATATCCGTTTATTTGTTTCATTACATGGGTGGTAAATTGTCATTAAACTTAGTTTAAACCATAAATTTCCTTTCTCTGTTTCAAAAGACTTGCAGCTAATCTAAAACTGGTGGTATTTAATGTGCATGTGTGTATCTCTACACCCACATATACTTATTTATGACTTACATGGGAGAAACCTTACTAATCTCTATGCCACAGAAGAGCAAAATGATATCCAAATTTATACCTCTTACATTTCTTTACCACAAGGCACAGAGAGTGCATAATGGTGTTCTTGATTTGCCCACATACGTAACAGGTAACTTAATAAATTTGTGTGATATAAAAGTAGTTTACCATGTTCCACCACTTGATATTATCCCTTCCCTTTTCTGCAAAGGTACTATTGGCTGGAAGAAGACATTCTGGTTAGCTTTGTAGGACTGTAGTCTTTCCCTATATAGTTTTTCTAGAAAACTGGTTTTATAATCATGAGTGGGAAAAGGCAGGTTGAATCAAGAGGAAAGAATCTTACTTTGGGCACACCCGCCTGCCATCGCTGTTCCTTCAACTGAGTGCTGCACGCCATGGGCTCTGTCTGTGAGAGAAATCCCGGTGCTTGGTGTCCTTGCATGACATGGAGTTTTGCATGTAGATCGATTTAAAATATGTTACCTCTTGTTTACATAATTTGCATAATTTTAAAACATAATGTTGCCAAACTTTGGAAATGTTAATGTTCAAATTGAAAATCTCCACTACATGTAACTTTCTTCCTCTGGATCAGTGCGTGGCTTATAATCCCAGCCAGTGGTTTGATCTGTTCCAGTGTCAACTGCCATGTGCTCTGCTTCAAGGGGGGGAACTAGTCTTTTGTGAATTTTTTGTACATAAGTATTTGTTACAAATATTTTAGCAAATGCTTTCTATTTCTCTTGCTTGTGCATATCTTGGCTGGCATTACAGAAAAATAGTGCAAACATTATTTCCTTACTGGGGACTGAGGGTTTTTTTTTTTTTTTACTGTGCGTGGGTGGGTGGGGAGGGATGGTTTATGTTGAATGTTTAGTTTTTCTTCTGCATGAAACATCATGTTGTGGGATCTTTAGAAAACTTCATACTGTATGAATAAGAAAATAAAATATTTGAAACTTGATTGAGTGTATTCACAGTGGTCTTCAGGCTTTCCCAGCCATTGGATAGTCTTTTTTCACTCTTTCAGATTTTTTAAAAACTCTAGTAAGTTGACATTTGATCTTTGACTATGAGCCATAAGTAAGTCTGCTCTGTCACTGGGTGAAAACACAAGTCATCACAGTGACCTGCAGAACCCGGTGTGTCACCCTCCCTCTGCTTCCAGCCTCCTTTGCCTCCGTGCTGCCCCCAAGCCTTTGGCATGCTTCCTCTGTAGGCCTGTGCACCGTCTCTTCGCCCCCCAGGCTACCCACAGGGAATGCTTCCAAGGGTTTCAGCCGTGTCCTGGTTCAACAGGAACTCTCCTGGCCACCATTTAAACACACTAATACACCTGATTCTCCTTTACCCCACTCTGTTTTCTTCCATAGCGTTTAACCTCTTCTGACATGATTCATTTAAGCATTTTGTATTTGTCTTCCCCGGTTTTGGAAATGACACGAATGAAAGGTCCCCAAGGGCAGGGATTTCTGTCCCTTGTTCACTGATAGACCTGGTTGCCTAGATTCTGCCTAGTTCTTAGTGTTTAATGAATACATAATCAATGAATTAGGTAATAGGAGACACCTTGTTTCTACAGGTTGTGATGTTAAATTCTATCCACTACTTTCTCACTTCATAAAAGGTAAGCATCAGTATAATTTTGAGACTTTTATTCATTCAGCAACTCTGGAGGGCTCCCACGCCAGGCCCGCCCTGTAACAAGCACTTGAGGTTCTTGGGACGGGAAATGACGGCCCACATGAATTATGGGCTCTTGGTGTCCTATACCCAGAACACCCATATTGTCAGGCATGCACTAGTTATGAGATACTATGCACTGGATTCCTTGGCTCTTTGAACTAGGAGTATAGGTTAGTTAGGCCTAAACCAATAGTTAACATTTTAAACCCTAGGTCTCCCTTTCTTTACCTAGTTCTAATGGTCTTAAGAGTAGAAAAGATGACGAAGTGAAACAGCAGTGCACGGAATGGGAGAAAATATTTGTAAATCATGGATCTGCTAAGAGATTGCTATCTAGAATATGTCAAGACTACGACTCAAAAACCACCTGATTAAAAAGTGGGCAAAAGGACGTGAATAGATATTTCTCCAGAAGGATACACAAGTGGCCACCACCACGTGAAAAGATGCTCAGTATCACTAGTCATTATGGAGATGCAAACTAAAACAAGATTACCACTTCATGCCCGTCAGCACTGCCATCAGCAAAATAAAAGTGTTGGTAAGGATATGAAGCAGCTGGAAGGCTTGTGCATTGCTGGTGTGGATATCAAATGGTGTAGTCATCGTGGAAAAGTGGTATAATGGTTCCTCAAATTAAACACAGATTTACCATATGACCCAGAAATTCCACTTCTGGATACTTGCCCAAGAGGAGTGACAGTAGGGACTAGAAGTGTTGGCACACCCGTGTTCATAGCGGCATTATTCACAGTAGCCAAAACTTGAAAGCAACCAAAACATCCATGACAGATGGATAATCAAAATGTGGTATATACATACAATGGGATGTTACTCAGCCATAAAAGGAAATTTTGACACATGCTGTAACACACATGAACTCAGAAGACATGCTAAGAAAAAAGAGCCAGTCACAAAAGAACAAATACTGTTTCTCTTTTTTTTTTGTGGTACGCGGGCCTCTCACTGTTGTGGCCTCTCCCGTTGCGGAGCGCAGGCTCAGCGGCCATGGCTCATGGGCCCAGCCCCTCTGCGGCAAGTGGGATCTTCCCGGACCGGGGCACGAACCCGTGTCCCCTGCATCAGCAGGCGGACTCTCAACCACTGCGCCACCAGGGAAGCCCAATACTGTATTTTTTACATAAGTTCCTGGAGTTGTCAAACTCATAGAGACAGAAAGTAGAATGGTGGTTCCCAAGGGCCAGGAGGAGGGGGAGGTAGAGAGTGTTGAATGGGTACACCGTCAGATGGGGAAGATAAAAGTTCTGGAAATGGCGGATGATGGTTGCATGAGAACGTACTTAGTGTCACTGAGCTGTACAGTTCGAAATGGCTAGAATGGTGAATCGTGTATATTTTACCACAGTTTAAAAGAAAGAGTAGACAAGATGGTAGAAATCTTTCTGGATACTTTCCAGGACTTAGAAAGAAATGCTGTTCAAGCTCTTATATGTCTTGAAACAATTTTTGTTTTATAGAATGGATTTTCGTTTTGGCTGCATTGGGTCTTCGCTGCTGCACCTGGGCTCTCTCTATTTGCGGTGCGCAGGCTTCTCTTACTGCGGAGCACGGGCTCTAGGCGTGCAGGCTTCAGTAGTTGTGGCGCACGGGCTCTAGAGCACAGGCTCAGTGGCTGTGGCGCACTGGCTTAGTTGCTCTGTGGCATGTGGGATCTTCCTGGACCAGGGCTCGAATCCATGTCCCCTGCACTGGCAGGCGGATTCTTAACCACTGCACCACCAGGGAAGTCCTTCAAACAATTCTTAGTCTTCAGAAATTCCCACATGCTCAAAAATCGCTCATTAAATTAGCTCACATTTTAAGCTGAAGTCCGCTGCCACTTTCAACCTTTTACTAACCTTGGGCATTATAAATTTATCAGCTAGCCAGATCAAATTAGCGAGTCCTTGCTCTCCCAAACCTCCTTCGGATTACTGGTGTCTTTGAATGATTTCTTTCAGCAAATGAGTAATTAACATTTGTATAATACAAGCATTTTGCAAGTTGTAGGATGGTTATGTACACTGTCACCGTGTACTCAATAATCTAACATTAAGCATGCTGTCCCATGGCTCTGGAATCAGGAAAATCAGCTCTCTTTCCCAGATGCTCAATGAACATGAGCTTTCTTCTGTAGACAGGATGAGAATTGGAGTCCATATCTTCTGGAACGACTAGGAGGAAACAACAAGGTCTCTTCCCTTACCGGCCACTGAATATCTAAGAAAATACTCCCCTTTCATGCCCATTCCCCAGCCAAGTAGCAATTAATATGTTAATAAACTGTTATATGATGTGTCCGAAATTGTACTAGATACTGACAATCTAAAGATCAGAGGCTTTAGGGTGGGAGGCAGACACTAAAATAATCACAGGTTAGCATGACAGATGCCACAGAAATATGGATAAGCATCGCTAAGGCTTTTGGTTATTAGATTTCATGTCCGGGCCTTAGAGAAGAATTTGAAGAAGTGATTTGATCCAGGTCAAGATCAACTCCCACTGCAACTACCACTGTGATGTAGTCAGATTTATTACCTCTATTTTTTCTTCATTATTCCATTCCAGGAATTAGCTGGGTTTCCTCTAACATTTTGTTTCCCTTTCAAGCCCCAAGCAGTGCTGATTCCCTGGGGGTTGGGGATGTTTGCCCAGGGAGAGGCCCAAAACTCAAGACGGTAAAAGTTCAGTATCCCAAATTTTAGCAACTGCCAAAGAAATATATTTGCTCTTATATTACTGATAGTTGTAACTACGTAAGAAATCTTCAAAAGGAAGTAAATGCAAACAATACCAAAAGATTCCTTCACTTTAACATAGAAAACCTGCTCTTATATTACTGATAGTTGTAACTACGTAAGAAATCTTCAAAAGGAAGTAAATGCAAACAATACCAGAAGATTCCTTCACTTTAACATAGAAAACCCGTGTTTTTCCAATCAAAATTATGCTCTTTAAGAATCAACACAAAATGTTTATGGTTACGTAGCGATGGTTCATCTCAGCCAAGCGCTTTGGAAACCCGATTAAAACTGTGGACCCATTCCTTAGAAAAGTACACCCTAAGTACTCACCATTTTGCATATAACTTCCTGGACAAAGCGTGGGGGGTAGGCAAGTACCTCCTGAAGCCTTTGCAGGCTCCAGAGTAAGACAGTCCCGACAAATTCCTTTTCAAAAGGATATGAGTAAAACGATATCAACATACACATACACTCTCCATGCTGTTGTGTTGCCAAAGGATAAAAAAATTACTGCTGGGACATTTCCAGCAATTTCCCACTGGATTCCCACTGTAATATTAAGTATATCTAATCCCAATGCAATGTACAAAATAGTTTGGGATAGTGGCACATGTAACTAATAGAAAGCTTAATAGCAATACTTAAAAACAACACTTTTTCTAGTTCTCACATGTACTTTCTAATACTCCTATCATTAAAGTTTTGGTTAAGGGTTGCAGAGATGTACAAGAGAATAACATCACACAGTTTAATGAAGTAGGTTCCTTTCATTAAAAAAATGCATAATATAAATCAGAACATTTAGGCAGACACCTGTTAAAACAATCTATTACATTTGCAGAATATAGTCGTTTTCTTAGGAGTAAATATATTCTTTTATCATATTTCACCTTTACTACTTAGAAGAAGTATACCCAAACACTGGAAAGGTCTGACTGCTTTCATTAAACACTTATTTAAAAAATAAAACTCCTTCCTCACATCAACCTTGTGATGTAGTCTTTAATTTTACGAACTGCAAAAACAGGTACAAATATTAGCCTTCCTTGGCCCACAGAGTATATCCAAACTGCTGCTATGACCTGGGTCTAAAATATTCACACACCATCCAGTATTAAGGGTCACAAGTCAAGAGAGGTTTTCTGAGATAATTCTTTTAATTACAACTCATAGAGAAGAAATAACTTTTTATAAATTTATAAACAAAAAACTGAGAAGCTAATACAGAACTGTTTTTTTAAATAAGTTTCCCTCCAAATGAGAGGCTTATAAACTATGCAAATCTATATGTGATTTAAAATGGAAAAAATAAATTATACTTAATGTGCTAGTATAAATAATGGTATCCACGACTGAAAAGTTCTTCACATGGTGTCTGGTGACCACTTGTAGAGGGGAAAGGCATTTTCTCTAGAGTTCAAAGACAAGGTAAAAAGTCTCTGATTTGAAATCAGAATCGGTCTGCCGCTCTGCTAGCCACAGCACGAATATTGCCATAAACCTTTGATGGAGGATTTCCTGCAGGAGAAAATAAAAAAGCTTATCCACACGTATACATACAGATGCTACCATGGAAAATGGTCTGCAACTCTACAAAGGACAGGGACATTTTCCGCTGGATCTACCTTAAATCAACAAAAGAACCATAAAGGAAACCACATAAATATTCTCCAAAGAACATTTTAAATCCTAACAGCCAAAGACCCTAAGTTGTCAAAATGTTTCGAAAAGCAGCCAGTCAGACCTGGGCACAGCTGACCTGGGCACCGCGGTGGATCCCGCACATTTCCCGAGCAAGCGCTACAACCCACAGCTCAGGCCGCAAGTGACCGTACTTCGTGGTTTGAAAATGGGACTAAGTCAGCCAACTAAGATGACTGACTGATGCTGCTCAGCAGCTCCCTTTTGGCTGAACCTAAAACAATGCTGCCTGCTATTCTGGAAGGGCTCCCTAGCGCACCTCATCAGGGGACGCAGCGAGGATGTAAGCAACGTGATCCAATAGACCCTTTCTCTCGGGTTTGCAGATGGAATCCAAGCAAAAATATTCCTGCTTTCTCTCTGGGCCCACATTTGCCAACCCCCAGGAGTTTCTGCTTGCTACCTTTGTCATCACCCTGACCCTAAAGTGACCTGCAAATGCGATCTGAGTTCCTAAATTCCCTGTTCTTTTCTTTCAGAGAAAACAACATAGGACGAAAACTGCTGTTACCCAGGATGAGATTGCAAATAGCCGTTCTTGCCATCTTGATGTTTTGGAAAGAACCAAGGATGTGAACTTTCCTGCAAGAGATACAGTGAGACAGGTTAGCAACAAAAAGCATTTCCTTAACGAAGCCCCATGATCCAGGAACTCTGGAAACTCACGGTAGATACAGATGCCTCAATAAAGGTGGTGGTGATGGTTGCACAACTCTGTAAGTATACCGCAAACCACGCTGAAGGGGAATGATAAGTGCATTGTATCCCAGTAAAAACTTACGAGGGAAAGACATAAAAAATTAAAAAACAAAACTCAGTTCTTGGTGAATAATGGCTCCTATCCACTGAGTGCTCTCCAATACGCTAGGGCTTTACATACACGTTCTCATTTAATCCTCGCATGAGCTTTATCAGGCAGAAGTTATGCCCACTTTACATACGAGGAAACAAGTTAGTGAGAAATCAAAACACCTGTCCGAGATGACGCACTGGCAGAGCTGGGAATATTAAAGTACCCAGATGCAGGTAATACTGTACTTAGTTAAAACATATTTGTATTTTAACTGCAAAGCTTTCTAAAGATAATTTAGGGACTTCCCTGGTGGCGCAGTGGTTAAGAATCCGCCTGCCACTGCAGGGAACACGGGTTCGAGCCCTGCTCCGGGAGGATCCCACATGCTGCAGAGCAACTAAGCCTGTGCGCCACAACTCCTGCACTCTAGAGCCTGCAAGCCACAACTACTAAGCCCACGTGCCTAGAGCCCGTGCTCCACAACAAGAGAAGCCACCGCAATGAGAAGCCCGTTTGCTGCAACTAGAGAAAGCCTGCACGCAGCAACGAAGACCCAACACAGCCAAATATAAATAAATTAAAAGAAATAAAAAAGATTTAAGATTCTCTAAATTTCTTCACTAGTCTCTGGAGATCATCCAGACCTTTTTACTGGGCATTCCTTGCCAAATGCCTCAAATTAGACTGACAACATAGTATTTTGCTTTTCTGAGCCCATCTTCCAAAATACCAGTAAACTTAGTAAACTGACACCAAAATCTTCAGGGGGGACGTCAAACAGAACCCTCTCCCTTCCAAAGGCTCAGGCATTTCTGAAACTGGGGTAAAAACGAGGCTAAAAACAAGAGAATCAGTTGAAGTCTGTTCAGGATGATCCCCAGGTTTCCTTCCCCACTCCGGGCGACCAGGCAACCACCTTACTACCCCTCTGTAACTCTGGTAAAATTAAGGGGTGGGGCTGCTCACTGCAGAAGGTGAAAGCCCTGGGAGCTGGACCAGGGGCACCAGGCACAGTGGAAGTAGGAGCACCATGACGAAAACAGGGGCAATGTCAAGCAAACACCTGCACGATGAGCTGCGAGACTTCCAACTGTCTTCGTAACTGGGCTCCAAGAGTCTGTCAGCAGAGAGACTGGAGAATACTTCTCTGGGGAACCTGGCCTGCTCATTGGGAAAGACCAAAGATACTGACATCAGGGCTTCCCCAAAGAAACAGGCTGGCAATCATCCTAAGTGAAGCCTACAAGCCACCAGCCCCCCACCCCTGGCCCACCCGCAGGCATCCCGAGCCCAGGTTTCTAGTCTGCTCCTTACGGCCCCACCCTTCACATACGACGCCCACACTGAGGAACCAGAATCCGAGGCAAGCTCCCGGTGCAGAAGAGCAGAAGGCACAACCAGCAAGCGGAATGAAGCAGTACAGAAACAGAAACTCCAGGGAGAAAAGAAGAAAAACAAACCAAAATAAACCCCAAAACCAGTGAGATCAGAAAAGCAATTTTCAGGCACTCATGAATTGACAACAGGATGTTAAGAAAACTGAATAGAAGGATTAGAAGACTAAGTTGCAGGAAGGAATTCTGAATGAGAATGATTTACAATAGATTTGTATACTCGGCCAGAATAGAAGACATCTTCCCAACCAGGTCTCACAAAATGTCCTTCCTGTGCTAAGCGAGCTCCAGGACTACCTACACCACCAAAACAAGGAGGACGCAGGACAAAGAATCCAAGAACCGAGGGATTCAAACACCGAAGGGGCAATGGTGAAAGAAGGAGCCGGGATGGCAACTGTGTGCCAGGCAGAGGGTAGCAGTGCTTCTGGAACAGAAGGCTCCAGGAGAGATTTCTAAAATGTCTGATGCATCTGAGTCCACCAAGCGGAGATACAGACAATGTATGGCTTTCTATTCAATTAGTACGCTGAAATATTGAGAAAGCACACAGAAACATAAGAATTATTTCTTCATGTGACAACAAAGTTGCAGAGGACAGATAAAGTAACCACAGTACACCACCTGGCTCAGCTGTTAATACCCTGAGCACCGATTTCATGCTCAGGTAATACTGAGCTTGAGTCGAACCAAACCCACAGTGTAAAGGGAGGGGCAAGCAAACGGGAGCGCTGGAAAGGTTGAGCATGTGGGCGGAGGTGGGGAAGTCCAAAAGAGGAATCTTCATCTTTCACAGGAGAAAAGCAACAGTGAATCTGAGGGGGGAAAATTAAGCTGCTATACAAAGATATTTGGAAATACAGAGGAAAAATAATTTTTACAAGTTAACTAGCTGAACTTGAAGACTTGAAATTTCCTCCCTCAGAGGAGGGGGAAATGGAAGCAGACAGGAGGAATTATTTTAAAGTACGTGTACGTGTAACTTCGATAAAAACAATATTCTGTGAAGTACAGCATGAAAGATGAGGAGATACAGAAGCAAGGATACATACAGTGTGAGTAGTTTTGCTGCTAAAACAACCAAAGCAATGGGGCAGTGGTTGGAATGGCATACAGGTCCCAGGACATATAGGTCACATTCTTTCCCATTTGATATCCTGAATGTATCTGGAACAAATGGTTTTCAGTTTTATATTTTGTTCACATCCTACTATGATCTTTGCCAGGTTTTCAGCAACTCATCAAAAATAACATTTATGGGTACATAACAGTCCATCTTATGGCTGTATCACAACTAATATAAATTGTTGAACATGTGGATTCCAATTAGCCTATTTACAGCAAAAACTGCAAGGCAGTACATTTCTTTGCCAGTACTTGGCACTGAAAAAAAACCTACTACTAACCCCCAACAAAATGGAGAAACTTGAAACAACATGCTAATTAAAAGAAGCCATATATCAAAGACTACATATTGTGTATTTCCACCTATATGAATTCCGAGAAAAGGCAAAACCATAGTGACAGAAAGGAGATGAATGATTGCCTGGGAATTGGGAGGGGCTGCAAAGATGCACAAGGAACTTTTGGGTTGATGGAAATGAGCACAGTGGGATCACAGGACTGCAGAGTATTTGCCAAAAACCCATTGAATTATATACCTAAAACAGGTGACTTTAATTGTATGTAAACCACACTGTAATACAGCTGTTTAAAAAATTAGTTCAATGAGTAAATTTTAAGTTAACCCTTAGAAATACAGATACATTTATAAATTATAAACTTAATATGATGCGTTAACCATAATTGGACTAGCAAATCAGTTACATTTTAAAATTTCTAAATTAACAAAAACTTTTAGGGCTGTTTATGATATTTTAAAGCGTGGTAAACATTTCAATTTTTGAAATTTCTAGTTCAAAAGAGTTTTTCCCATGGCTCCGTGGTCCCAACTCCAGGCTCAAGTCATAAAAGGTCAAAATTATAACACACCTGTCTTCAGGTAAACAGGGCCACCAATATAGTGTTACCAGTTTTCTATTTACAGTATAAAAAATAGTCTAAAATTCAGATTCGAAAATAATGGTGAGCCCTTTGGTTCAGAGCAAAGATGAGATGGTTTTAAATAAAATTATTTCTGGATTTAGCAGTAGGCAGGTCCCTCCTCCTCTCAGTCAACTGCTTCGTTTCCCAACTTCACGGCATTATATAATCTCTGCGCCATCTGCCAGTAACCCCAAACTGGCAACAGAGCGGCTTCAACCTCCGGCAGGGAAGGGTAATCCCAGCTTGACTTCCTGCACCCTTATTTTAAGCCTGTATCACCTTATTGATGTTCACGTATAACTGCTCTCTAGTTTTCCCCACAATGTGCAATGCTCACCTTCCTTTTATGAAAGGCCTTTATATATACGTGCATGTGTGTGTATATACATTTATGTTTTTCTTTCTTAAAGGAAAGCCTCACGATGGCATTCAACACACCTACTCCTTGCTCTCCTCTACTGATTTAATAGATTCTCCTGAGATACTACTTCAATCTTCACCTGTCATATAATTTCTTTTAACAGTGATTCTAAACATTTCCTTCATTACTAATTGAGAAAAAAGCTATAATATCTAAGATTTTCTCAACTAAATCTGTTTTCAAAGTAGATAACTATTGATCCAGAACCATATCCTGACAAAGATTTAGTGGCTACATTATACGTAAAATACAATCTTTATCACTTCTGGAAACCAGCAAACGATCAACTATAAACTATGATAATAATTTTCTCAAGATCACATACTTACACATCAGCCAGAACTATCCGCGTCCGTGTCACGTTCTCGATGGTGAATTTGGTTTTTCCTCCTTTGCCGGCGATTCTTCCTATTGCCCTCGACAGGTGGTCTCCCTTTAAGGGCTTAACTAAATGAGAAAAGCAAGACCTCAGGAGGGAAGCCATCCCAGCATCACCCACTTCCATGGGAAGTTTAATCATTAGCCAAAGTTCCCTACTGAAAGGCATAAAACACGCATTTTTGAAAAAGCTGCTAATAACACAACTCAACTGATGTGACTGGAAAGCTGAGACTCAGGTACAAGACAAAGCAATAGAAAAGTACCATCCAGTAGTTCATATGAAAAGACCACCATACACTCACCATCTGTAATTTCAAAAGACTCTAGGAAGAGGTCATCCAACCTAATGAGGGCAAGTGCGTCCTGCAATACAGAAATACACTGTGAAGCTCTTCCATTCAGGCACCTGCGAATGAGTGTTAAGCTAACTCTCATAAACTGTAGAACTACAACACTCAAAAAACAAAACAAAAAAAAGCCCAGATCCATCAAAACGGTCATCTGGCGTATTTTCCGAGCCCCCATTTCAGATATCATGAAATCACTCACCTCTACCTGAAACCCAAGAAGAAAGGCTTTCACAAAATCAGCTGCTTTTGTCAGAGCGCTAACATCTTTGGTTTCTTTACAAGTCTGTTAGAAGAAAAAAAAAAAAAAAGGTGTGGCTACGGAGCACAAATTACAGCTCGGAATGAAAAAGATAATATTCTAACAAACTACTAGGACTGACCTTTCCAATTATTATAATTTCCTTCGCTACCACCCTTCCTCTATATATTCTCTATGACCCAGTTTTTGGTAAGTACCGTGTTTAATTTTCAAAACAAAACTTTGCTAACTCCAGAACTGGGCAGTGCCCCCCAAAGACTGTCAAATGACTTACTGTACTCCAAGGCTGATCTGACTCTGGAGTTACCAGCAAGATTCCTCCAATGGCTCCCATTCTGAAGGACCTCCATCCTCGGCCCATCCCACCCAAGCTGGTCCTCTTCTCTTCTCCTTCAATGCAGTCTCCCTGGGAGTCCTGATCTAATCTCCCGACTTCAACCATCATTCCTGTGCTGATTTTTCTTTCCCAAAGCAACAACTCTAGTACTAATTACCAAGAATGGTTTAAGCAGGGGATCCTGCCCTCAAAGAGTTTATTCCATAATCACAGATACAGGTGCTATTCATAAAATGCCCATCCCTGTAAATGATGTGTACTACAAAGGTGCTTGACACACTATAGCTCTAATCTTCATGTCAACCTAAATTTAAGTAAGATAAATACTTTTGTATTTGAGGAAACTCAAGTACCAAAAAGTAAAAAAATAAGGTTTGAACACAGATCTGATTCCAAAACCATCATTTCTCCTCCCCCACACAGACTCACAACTGAGTTGAGGAGACCACATATTTAACAAATTTGAAACCATACAGGGTTGTGTAATGGCACATATAAAACTAGATCCCAGTCGCAATTCTATATGTGACTTCAGGCAAGTCCCATGAATGCTCTAGGTCTTAAGTTTTCTCATTTGTAAAATAAGGAGGTTGGAATGGAAGAGTCCCTACTAGCACTGATGACTTTGGCCAAGAAACTCCTTGGCAAGTTTCCTCACATCTGTTAGATGGGGTACGTCATCTACCTCATAGGGCTGTCCTGAAGACCAAAATGATGTAGTGCCTGCCAAACCACTGCTATGTGTCTGGCACAAAGCAGTATCAACAAATGTGCTGCAATTCATAAGACAGTTAAGCACAATAAACGTTTAGGCCCTGAAGACAAGACTGAAAAATGGACTGACGGTAAAGGAGAAAGAACTTGAGCTAGACCCTGAAAGATGATGAAACTGAGGAAGAAAAAGGGAGTAGGGAGGAGAGGGCCTTCAGAGAGCAAATCCATCCATAATGATGGACAGAAAAAATGTTCAAAGAGATGGTGAGAGAACTTGGGAATGAGACTCCTACTTGAAAGGCAAATTCAGTCAATAACTTTTATCTTTCAGAATTACTGAAGATACCAAGATATCAATAAAACCAGTGTGGTCTGAAAATTAATCTGGCTCTGGCATAGAGGATGGAGTGGTGAAAGGAGGTTTAAAGCAATGAGGTAAAGGACACTTATAAGCAAACAAGAGGTTTTGGCAGAAAGCCATAAAAACCTGAATGAAAGTGCCAATACTGTCAAGTTCTGTATTTTAAACTTTGCCAACTATTTAGACCGGTACCTCTCTGCTTTATTCCATTATTCTAGTCCTTCAACAGAGATGAGTCTATACCAGTCCTGATAATGAATCGTTAAAAAGGAAGATATAATTACTTTTGGTCACTCATTTTGATACAAAATTGGCACCCTGAAAAAATCCCCCCCGGCTTCCCTGATGGCACAGTGGTTAGGAATCTGCCTGCCAGTGCAGGGGACACGGGTTCGAGCCCTGGTCTGGGAAGATCCCACATGCCACGCAGCAACTAAGCCCGTGCACCACAACTACTGAGCCTGCGCTCTAGAGCCCGTGAGCCATAACTACTGAGCCCGTGTGCCACAACTACTGAGCCCATGCGCCACAACTACTGAAGCTGGCGCGCCTAGAGCCCGTGCTCCCCAACAAGAGAAGCCACCACAGTGAGAAGCCCGCGCACTGCAACGAAGAGTAGCCCCCGCTCGTTGCAACTAGAGAAAGTCTGCATGCAGCAACGAAGACCCAACACAGCCAAAAATAAATAAATAAATAATTTTTAAAAAAAGACAAAATACCCCAAAGTTTACTACTTTTATTTGTCTAACTCCTAGACTGACATCATGGAATGAACAAGTGAATAAGTAAATAAACACATTTATACACAATTTACACTTAATACTTTCTTTTTCAAAAAAATACCACTAAAATATATAGCACCTGTACTGCAGCAAATACTTTGGTTCTTATTTAAATACTTCTGAAACATGACAACCTCTTTACTAAGCCTTTTCTCAATTAAAAGTATTCTAAGACACAGCTGGTATTTTAGTATCATTTCAGACTGAAATTATGAGTTCAACTAATAATTGTGTTGTATGCAAATTTTGAAGGTATTTGAGAGGTTCAAACACTAAAATATATTAGAAAACTGGAAGAAAATCATTCAACAAAATAAGCCTCATTAAGGAAAGTCTATTCATGCCTTTTCATCCCCGCAGAAAAGAGAAACCGCAGTATATTTGAAAATAGTTAATATTATCCTCACCCTGATTTCTATATTCCTCGATTTCAAGTTAAAGCGTATCTGAAGTCCCAAATGCTCCACAATAGGTGTAAATATCTTCATCCAGTTCTCTTTTAAGGGAGTATATCTGTTAGCTGGGACTGGAATTTTTCTGGTTTCTTCTTTCCCACCCTATGATACAAGAAAACACAACTCAGGAGTTATCTGGAGGAACAGGGGGTGGGTGGAGATATGAAACAACAGCTGATTATCAAAAAGACCCCTTTAACTGGACGAATTAAACATCAAGAGAGTCACCTCTCTAAGAGCTTCACGCCAGAAGAAGCTTCAACATCACCCAGAGGCCACCGTCCTGACCCGCCTGTGGCCCCTGCCCCGTTCCTGTCCCTCGGTCCCCGCCAGTACCAGAAACCCGTCCCCGGAGAGGGGCGGGAAGACGGGCCTCTTGGCAGGCCGGGCCTCCTCGGTGTCCATGCGGGACGCGTCCCCGCCCTCCTCCGGTGCGGACAGCTGCTCAGCCTGCCGTTTCTTCGCCCGCCGGCCACCTTTTCGGGTGACCTGGGTGAAGCCGGCCTCGGCCAAGGGACTCTGCGCCTCCATCTCGGTTTGCATCCTCAAGAAACTCCAGCGGAAGCTTGCTGCTCGAACACGTGCTGGGCTGCACGGCGCAGGCGCGCCTCGCAGGACCCAGCCTTCGCCAACCAGCCCTAGGGCTCCGCCCCCTTTCCTAAGAAGTCCCATGCAGGGGACCTGGAGCAGGAGTTTGTGTGTGTGTTTGTTGGGAAGAGGGAAGGGCTGTCCTAAAATATGACTGATTCTTATGGTCGCCCTCTGCCCCGCCGCTCGCAGCCAAAACTTTTGTAATCGCTAATCTGTATATGTACGAAAGGTAAAAGGTAAAGGCATAAACTAGTCTGTGTTGTTGGTGAAGAAAAATCTTCTGTGCCTTCAGTAGAGCATCCGGCATTATCTGAGACACCTAAAACCAACTTGCTAGGGCGTCTGGGGGCGCGTACGGCAAGCGGGAGGGACAAACTATCCTTGACGTTTGGAGTCTGGTTTCCAGGTTAGTGTTTTGTCAGGGTTTGTCGGCAGTGTGCCTGTTGGTGGAGGCGAAATCAATCGGCTGGACCATGTCGGCCTTCGAGAAGCCTCAGATCATCACCCATATCCAGAAGGGCCTCAATTACACGGTGTTTGACTGTAAGTGGGTGCCCTGCAGCGCCAAATTTGTGACCATGGGCAACTTCGCACGCGGCACTGGCGTCATTCAACTGTATGAGATCCAGCAGGGGGACCTAAAGCTGCTTCGGGAGGTAGGTGCCAGCTCGAGACTGCCCAGTTCCAAGATCTGGGACTAACGTTGGGGGGAGAGTGCGGATCTTGGGGGTCGGGGGGTCTGTATTCCTTTTGGCCAAAGCGTTTGCTCAACGTCCCCCCAAAGCTCCGCTCGAGCTGCGCGGGAGAAGCTAAGCTGACCGAGATTGAGGAATACTTCAGAGGCAAAACGATTTGGTTGGAGACTTGAATACTCGTTGGGCTAGTTCATCCGCGCGCCGCGGGTCCCTTCCTCCAGCCACCCCAGAGCCACTCTCCCAGTCTAGCGCGAGGCCCGTGGAAGTGACGTAACGACTTCCTGTTTAAATTCGAGGCCCTTCTGGGCAGTGCGCAGTGGTTTGTCGAGAGTCTCTTAATAGGTGCAAGTTAGTAAAATGCTTTTTCAGACAAGCAGAGCCAAAGCAGGCACTGGACTGCCTGCTATGTAATTGGAGGAGACAATCTAACAACAATTATTCATTCAACAAGTATCAGCTGATTGCCTGGTATGCCCAGGCATGTAAATCACAACGTCCCCGATATCATGGACTTTATTTTCTAGTGGGAGAGAGAATCAGTTAAAGAATCAAACCAATGATACATAAAACACAAACCGAGATGAATTATCTAATCTAAAGGAACACGGTTCTTTGAGAGTAAGCAAAAACAAAAACTAAAAAACAGATTTGGGTTGAGTAGAAGCTAACTAGGCCAAATTAGGAGTAGAGGATAGTTCCAGAGGAAGCAGCTCAGCGATGGGAGACACATTTATCTCCTTCAGAAACAAAAAGAGTAGTAAGCAGGGACCAGACGTTGCAAGAGCTGTAGGTCATTTAAAAGATTTATGCCTTTTTTTGTAAGAAAAATGGGACATCACTGAAGGGCTTTAAGCAGGGTGTGGCACGATCAGGTTTACAAGTTGTGTAAAAGATTACTAGTGAAAGAATTGGAGAATAACTATATTAAATAACACTTTTATACCTGTTTACAGTTTTTAAAATGCCTTTATTTGGGTTGCCTGAAAAAAAAAAGATCAGTCATACTCAGATGTTTAGAGTCCTAATAGACTGCAGGGAAGTCTGTAACTCCAGGGGCCAAAAGCTGTGGAATCTGCTTGGAGGAGTTAGGGCTTTTAGGGCTTAAACTGGTAGGTAAAGGATGAATACACTTTCAGTAGGAAGGATTACATTAGAAGGTACATAAGGTTCATCCCACTTTAAATTTCTACGAATGCCGCTTTTCTTGTTCAGTTTGTCTTCTCTGGCCAGGCACTCTACTCCTAAACATGGCTTGTTCTTTTCTACCTTTCCTTATGTTGTTCATCACTTAGTCCCCAGTCAACACAAAGTAACTTTTCTTTACATTGCATTCCTATGGTACTTATTATCTGTGCCAGAAATATATCATTCTGTCCCATGTATCTCTAATTAGATTGTAAGCTCCCGGAGAGTAAGGACAGTAGTTCTTTCTTTCATGTGTTATGTAAGAAGCAGCCACTCAATAAATTACTTGTTAAAAGAATGAGTAAATTTATGTCTGTAAAAAGATATAACTTGGGACATTTAAATATTGGTTTATTGATCATTAATCACTTGGGGTCAGGAGTTGGAACAAATAAGAAACATTGGAATTGCAGAAAGAAAAGTGAATTATTAGGAACAAATACTAGTCAAAGCTTAACCAGAGAGTATCTATAGACTCCTGACTTCTTTTTATAAGGCTGTATGACTTGGGTACATTTCAGGAATACGCTTGTTCTGTAAGAGAAACAGTGCTCTTTGTCTATTCTAGAGATTCTGGAAGATTCTAGCAGGTTTTTTTTTTTTTTAATAACTTTGCTTTTTAATGAAAGTAATGTGTGTTCATGATAGAATATACCAAAAATATAGATAGGAAAAAGGAGAAAAGTAATGTCACCCATCTCAACACTAGGAGTAACCACTTTTTATATTTTTGCCTGTATCCTTTGGCTCTTTTCTTTTTCTACCATAAACTGTCCATTGAGAACCTGTCATTTCAAGGTACTATGCTAAAGAAGAACCAAAGATATTTGAAAGGTGAGTCCCTCCTCCTAAAGAACCTACTGTGTAAAGAGAGGATAAAACAATGCACAAACAAATTTGAGAGCTTACATTGTATTTAGCTGTGATGATGCAGTGGAAGGAATATAGGTTAAATACAATCTCAGCGATTCTCAACTCTTACTGTGCATCAGGATCACCCGAATGTGTATTGCTGCTATTGTGGGGTGTGTGTGTGTGTGTGTGTCTGTGTGTCTGTCTGTGTGTTTTAAAATATTCGTGCCTTGGTCCCACCCCTAGAAATTCTGATGCACTGGGACTCTCGCCTCTAGACTAGAGTGAGTCCCGGACATCGGTTTTTTGTTTTTGTTTTGTTTTTTTTACATCGGTATTTTTTAAACGTCCACCAGGTGATTCTAATAAGTACTAGGGTTGACTGTCATTGGGCCAGATGAATTATTTGTTAAAATATTAGGAACCGTACTTGATTATATCCTTGTAGAATTCATGCCTCGTCCAAGATAAAATGAAGGAAGCAAATGGGTATTTGTTGGTGCCTCCTTATCTTGTTACTAAGCAGATAGATAGGGAGTGAAGGCAGGGCCTTCTTATATAGTTAAGCAGTTTGTTGAAGTGCACACAGGTGTCTGGCCAAGGGTTCAAGAGAGAGCTGTAATCCATCTCTGTCTCTCATCAAGCCTTGCGTGTGTGAGACTTCCCTCAGCCCATAGCGGGCACCTGTTTTTCTAATTGGCCCAAAGGACTAGGGGTGGCCCTGCAAAGTGGAATCACAGTTGGGGTTGGTTACACTTTAAAAATTAGTAATAGGCTAATAAAGTTCTGCTTTTTTAGCCCCTGTGCAGCAGAGTTCACTGCTTGTTAACATTTGGGTGACTAAACCTTTTAACGTTAATTAAGTGGTGCCAGGATGTGGCGGAGGAGACACTGACAAGCTGTACTAGACCCACCCACAGACAGAACAAAAATAGCTCTGCTGGGAATTATGGATCCTGGGCTTCCTTAGTCAGGTTAACTTATTAGAGCAAAGAGAACCAACAGCTAGGTCAAATATGCTCATCACTGATGGTCATTTTCAGTATCACATGGCAAAAGTTAATATATACTAATTTTCTTTGTGGGACAAATTTCGCAAAATAGATCTTTATTTTTTTTAACCAGTTTTCCAGCAAGAAAAGTTTTAAGTGTTTGCTGAATTCTTTGCATCTTTCCTTTTCCAAAGGTAAAAGATTTAACAGGGACAGGGAGGGGGCCCTTTTATGAACTATAAAAAAATTAGCTTCATTCCAATGTCCTCTTAATTTAGCTACTATTATGATTTCCATGAATGTCTAAGGAAAGAGCAAACACCTCTGCTTTTTTAAGTCCACTTGCCAGCATAGCTCAGCCTTTCTGAGCAAAGTGCAGCCCTCGCTGCAGTACAGATGAAAGATGCTTATACATGTGAGTTTATTTTTCAGTAGGTTTCTATATTTTGAGTTTAATTTGATTCTTGCAGAACAGACCACTAGTACCTATAAATCTTTGATATAAGTATACAAGGATAAAAGAGATTTGATTTAAGGATGAATCAGGATACATACACATACATACATACATGTCATTTATTTTATAAAGACATGTATACACTACGAAACGTAAGGTAGATAGCTAGTGGGAAGCAGCCACATAGCACAGGGAGATCAGCTCGGTGCTTGTGACCGCCTGGAGGGGTGGGATAGGGAGGGTGGGAGGGAGGGAGACGCAAGAGGGAAGAGATATGGGAACATATGTATATGTATAACTGATTCACTTTGTTATAAAGCAGAAACTAACACACCATTGTAAAGCAATTATACCCCAATAAAGATGTTTAAAAAAAAATAAATAAATAAAGACATGAATGAAGGTAAAACCAAAGGACACAAATCTGAAAGTAGGTTTAATTCAGGCCTCATTTACTTCACCAGTCTAGTTCAGGATTGGAACATCTCTTTGGTACTTCTGATGACTCAGGTTGACAGAATGGGGGCTACATAAGAAAATGTTTATTTAATTGATTTACATACAGGCCTGGAGACAACGTAGTTTAGTAGAAGGAGCTTGGAATCTACTTGGCTCTGGGGACCTTGGGCAAGTCACTTAGTCCTCCGAGCCTGTCCCTCATCTGGAAAGGGGTGTCTCAAACACTTAGTTTGCAGTTGCATGTGTTAGAAAGAGAAAGGATGGTCTAGTACAGAAAAGCATCCAGAATAGTGTCTGATACATTAGTGTTCCATGTATGGATGCCATTTTCATTATTGCATATAAACAACACCGGAAACTGTACAGTCTGTCAGGTGAAAACATGGTGGGAGAAATAGGAACATGACCTCTGACAGTGGTTTCTCTCTCCCCAGCGCTAGGACTGAGGGATTAATCCATGTTCATTTATACTTTCATTTAACAAATGTTGAGCACCATCTACATGTTGAACAAGTTGGGCACAGCCCCGTTCCCCTGGTACTCATTCTAGAAAGGGAGGAGATAGGTAATTGAATGAATAAAAGAATTTTGTTGATAAGTGAAATGAAGATTAAAGAGAGCGGCAAGTGATAGTGATTTGGGGGTTTCACTTCAGATTTGGAAGGGTAGGGAAGGCCTCTTAGAGGTGGTGACATTTAAACTGAAATCTGAGTTGGGAGAGGACATGATGACCTGAGGGAAGAGCAGTCCGGGCAGTGGGAACAGTAAATGCAAATTCCCTGAGATAGAAATGACTTCAGTGAATCTGAAGAACAAAAAGCCGCAGGTGTGGCTGGAGTGTGGAAGGGGAGAAGCAGGAAATGAGGTCAAAGAGACAGGCAAGGTCAGACTTCAAAGGGCTTTGTACATTTTATATACCACAGGCCTTGGTACTACTCTTGTGAGTCTGTGCCTCTAAATGTAGATACATGTTGTTTCATTTCATTCATTGTATTTGCAATAAAACCCACTTTTCGAATCTGCGATGACAAATGTGAAACTAGTATAGGGCCCATCATGTAATGGAATGGTTCCCAGTTTGGTTTCTCCTAAGGTAGTGATTCTCAGATGTGTTCAGGTGTCAGAACATCTGGACATTATGGTGCTGTTTTTAGAACACCATGAAATATTGCAATGATCATTTCCATCTCTGCACAAGGAAGGGTTTTCCCAGTAGAAAAATCTGACTATATTATACATACTCTGATCTTTAGATCACAAGAAGTAACCATACATAAAATTTTTAATCCTCATTTCCAGGTTTTCTTATTGGTTTTTATTAGCTAGTATTTCCTAATAGACAAGCTAAAAAAATTACTGAAGAAAACCTAAATTTGAGTAAAACATATCCATTAGCTGTGTGTGTGTGTGTGTGTGTGTGTGTGTGAGAGAGAGAGAGAGAAAGAATTTATGTTGGTACTGGAAGATCAGTGGTTCCAGTTGCATGGTTTCTCTATTCCAAAGGGCCTAAAGGCAAAAGTTAGGTAAAGCCATAAAAGGAAAGCTTTTGCTTCCCAATTTTTTATTAGCAGCAGTAAACTCTTAGAACTGTGTGCTTACTGTAGGGACTGAAAAGTAGGGGTCAGCTTTTATCTCTTCCATGGCCTAAGAAGAATAGAGATCCCATCAGAGGCTCCCGGGGATAGCAGTGGAATTACAGGAAGCAGAATGCTCTAGCTGGTGGAAGAGAAGAAAATGGGTGACCAGTCTTCCCAGGACTACTTGGGGAAGAATTTTCCCAGAGAGTTATATCAGTGTATGGTGCAAGCCCTCCTGCAGCTCTTAATACCCGAATCCCTGGAAGCATATTCCTGTCCATCAGGGCCCACCTGTTTCTTGCCTGAGAGGCCTGTCTTCACCCTCTGCCTTAGATCATGGGAGCCATTATCAGTGACTTCGTGCTGGGGGAGACAAATGGGAGGAAGGGGTGGGTAGCTATTTTATCAGTTGGCCTCAGTTGGAAGTCTGAATTAGTTTAGCCAAAAAAAAGTGTGTTCTAATAGTGTGATTAGGTGATTAGCTACAGTGATTAATTAGTTAATTAAGAATGATTAGCTATTTCACTACTTTTTTTTTTTTAAGCAAAGCTTTCCTTTTTTAAAAAAAATTATTTTTGGCTGTGTTGGCTCTTCATTGTTACATGCCGGCTTTCTCTAGTTGCGGCGAGCAGGGGCTACTCTTTGTTGCGGTGCATGGGCTTCTCATTGCGGTGGCTTCTCTTGTGGCGGAGCACAGGCTCTAGGCAATGGGCTTCAGTAGTTGTGGCACGTGGGCTCAGTAGTTGTGGCTCACGGGCTGTAGAGCGCAGGCTCAGTAGTTGTGGCACACAGGCTTAGTTGCTCTGCGGCATGTGGGATCTTCCCGGACTAGGGATCAAACCTGTGTCCCCTGCATTGGCAGGCGGATTCTTAACCACTGCGCCACTAGGGAAGTCCGCTGTATCACTATTAATATGTTATTTCAGGTACTTTTATTTGGGGGAGGGGATGGTGAGGAGAACATAAGTGATTTGGAGTTGGAAACTGTCTGCTTTGTTAAATTGACAAAATTTTGATCTCCATGCTGCCCCATTGTGAGATAGGTTTCTCATAAAATTGGAAAAATAGCTGAAATAAATGAATATCAGTTTTCTGGTGTAGTGAATATCTGATGCTCTCTTGGACCACCTATATTAAAAAGGAGAAAAATAACATTCTGTGGTTTTGTGCTTCTCATCAATACGGTCTTTTACAACCGTGTTATTATAGGCGACTGATTAAACACAATTTAATCAAAGTTTACCGGACAATTCCAAGGAGGCTGTGAATGCTTTATTTTAGACCAGGCTACATAGTAACTGCTAATTTATCCAGATCCCAAACAGTGATAAAGCTCAGCAAGGTGGGAGTTTCCAAAGCCCTGGAGCATATGTTGATGTCTTTTGAATCATGGAGAAGTTCAGTTATAGTTTGTGTTACGTGAATTTTATTTTCTTCTTTGAAAATTGCTATGTATATCCTATGTGGAAATGCCCAACCAAACATTGAAAGTGGCGGGGAAATTATTTTCACAAAGTATGTGAATCGGACCCACCCTGGTGGGGTGGGGGGTTGAAGATTGGCTCAGCAACTGAAGGGTTACAAGAGGAGGTACCCTAGAAACTGGGGAACTCTGTGGAGGGGAAAAAAGTTCATCCGGATATACTGCTAAGTGAAAAAACATCAAGTTAACGAACAATATATTATGACCCTCTGCATATTAAAACAAATCTATATGTGGTTGTCAATGTGTAGAAAAGGGTCTAGAAGAATGGGGATTACTTCTGAGGCATATCGAAGGGAAACTTACTTTTCATCCTTCAGTCTTTGGTTTTGTTTGAATTTCTTTTTAATTTTATCTATTTATTTATTTTATATACCAGGTTCTTATCAGTTATCTATTTTATACATAGTAGTGTATATATGTCAATCCCAATCTCCCATTTCCCCCCGCTCGCTTTCCCCCCTTGGTGTCCATATGTTTGTTCTCTACATCTGTGTCTCTATTTCTGCCTTGCAAACCGGTTCATCTGTACCATTTTTCTAGATTCCACAGTTTTGTTTGAATTTCTATAGGGAACACGTATTACTTTTGTGAATGTTAGAGATAAAAAAATTAAAATAAATTAATTAAAAATTTAAAAAATTAAAAAAAAGATTGTAAGAAACTAAATAAGAGAAATCATTTTGCCCTGTTGAGGCTGACAGTAAGTGGAAGGTGCTATTATACATCTAGAGTGTGGTGTGGGGCAGCCCTCAATTCCATATTGCCTAGAGTTTCCGGGGGCCAAGACAGCCGGACAGGTAGACTCCAAGAGAGACTGATTCAGTGACTTGGGCAGGTGGAGTTTGCATGTGGTGGTTTTACTGATGTGATTACAGTTGATCCTTGTACAGCATGGGTTTGAACTGCACGGGTCACTTATACTCAGGTATTTTTTAAGAGTAAATACTACAGTACTACACAGTTCAAGTTGGTTGAATCCACGGTTGCAGAGGAACCTCGGATACAGAGGGCTGACTATAAGTTATATGTGGATTAACTCCTGTGCTGTTCAAGGGTCAACTGTTGTATATAATACTTGGAGCAATAGTTTTGTTTTTGTTTTTTGGTCGCACTGTGTGGCTTGTAGAATCTTACTTCCTCCACCAGGGTTTGGACCCGGGCCCTCGGCAGTGAAAGTGCAGAGTCCTGACCCCTGGATTGCCAGGGAATTCCCGATAGCCTTTCAAATTAAAGAAACCTCAAAAGATTGGCTAATCCATGCTGATAGCAGTGCCTTTGGTGCACACAGGTATACAAATCTCTGTGTGCTGAAGGGGTCTCAGAGGACATAACCATTCTCAGTTTATAGGGTTTTGCAGGGAAAACTATAAGAGACGCATAA
This sequence comes from Neophocaena asiaeorientalis asiaeorientalis, assembly GCF_003031525.2. NCBI lineage: Eukaryota > Metazoa > Chordata > Mammalia > Artiodactyla > Phocoenidae > Neophocaena > Neophocaena asiaeorientalis. The sequence goes on along the minus strand of NW_020172812.1, from coordinate 2,572,676 downwards.
GGATTTTTGTTTCTTTAGTCACTTGGAAAGAATAATACCTTCATTTTGTCCTTATTCTTTGAGGATCTTAAAGAAGAATACCACATTAAATGCTGAAATCTGCATATTTGCAAACCAGTGAAGATGTTAGAGGTGCCAGCATTTGAATGTCTCATTAGCGAGGTGAGAGGAAAGGCAAAACTCATCTTTTGGACATACAGGCATACCTCCTTTTATTGCACTTCTCTTTGTTGCATTCGCAGATACTGCATTTTTTATGAATTGCGGGGTTTTGGTAACCCTGTGTTGACCAAGTCTATCGACGCCATTTTTCCAATAGCACTTGCTCACTTTGTGTCTGTGTCACATTTTGGTAATTCTCACAATATATTTGTTCTGGTGATCTGTGATCAGTGATCTTTGATGTTACTGTTGTAATTGTTTTGGGGTGCCACGAATCACACCCCGACGAGACTGCAAACTTAATTGGTAAATGTTGTATGTGTTCTGACTGCTCCACTGACTGGCCTTTCCCCGTCCCTCTCCCTCTCCTTGGGCTCCTTATTCCCTGAGACACAGCAATATTGAAATTAGCCCCTCAATGGCCTCTAAGTGTTCAGGTGAAAGGAAGCGTCATAGGTCTCTCACTTTAAATCAAAAACTAAGAATGTTTAAGCTCAGGGAGGAAGGCATGTTGAAAGCTGAAATAGGCCAAAAGCTGCGCCTCTTTCACCAAACAGTTAGCCAAGTTGTGAACGCAAAGGAAAAGTCCTCGAAGGAAGTTAAAAGTTCTCCAGTGAACACACGAATGTCTCCATAACATAAAAGTACAAGATGAAGCAGCTAGTGCTGATGTAGAATCTACAGCAAGTTATCCAGAAGATCTAGCTGAGATAATCCATGAAGGAGGGTACACTAAACAACAGATTTTCAGTGTAGATGAAGTAGCATTCTATTGGAAAAAGATGCCACGTAGGACTTTCATAGCTAGAAAGGAGAAGGCAATGCCTGGCTTCAGAGGACAAGCTGACTTTCTTGTTAGGGGCTAATACAGCTGGTGACTCTAATTTTAAGCCAGTGCTCATTGACCATTCTGAAAATCCTAGTGCCTTTAAGAATTCTGCTAAATCTATTCTGGCTGTGCTTTATAAATGGGACAATAAAGCCTGGATAACAGCACATCTGTTTACAACATATTTTACTGAGTATTTTAAGCCCACTGTTGAGACCTACTGCTCAGGAAAAAAATGCCTTTCAAAATACTACTGCTCATTGACAATTCACCTGGTCACCCAAGAGCTCTGATAGAGATGTACCCATGAGGTTAACATTATTTTCATGCCTGCTAGCACAACATCCATTTTGCAGCCCATGGATTAAGGAGTAATTCCAACTTTCAAGTCTTATTATTTAAGAAATACATTTCTTAAGGCTATAGCTGCCATAGCTAATGATTCCTCTGATGGATCTGGACAAAGTAAATTGAAAACCTTCTGGAAAGGATTCACCATTCTAAATGCCATTAAGAACGTTAGTGATTCATGGAAGGAGGTCAGAATTTCAACATGAACAGGAGTTTGAAAGAAGTTGATTCCAACCCTCATGGATGACCTTGAGGGGTTCCGGACTTAAGTGGAGGAAGTAATTGCAGTTGTGGTGGAAATAGCAAGAGAACTAGAATTAGAAATGGAGCCTGAAGACGTGACTGAATTGCTGCAATCTTATGAGAGAACGTTAATGGATAAGGAGTTGCTTCTTATGGATGAGCAAAGAAAGTGGTTAGCATTTTTTAGCAATAAAGTATTTTTTATTTAAGGTATGTACATTGTCTTTTTAGACATAATGCTGTTGCATGGCTACAGTATAGTATAAACGTAACTTTTATGTGCACTGAGAAACTAAAAAAGTCACGTGACTTGCTTTATTGCAACATTTGCTTCATTGTGGTGTTTTGGAACCAAACTTGCAATATCTCTGAGGTCTGCCTGTACTTTTAAACGATACAAAAATGACTAAAGGAAAAGCATGATCATTTTTTTAAATCAGAAAACGTTTTAATTGCCTTTTTTATTGTGTGCCTTATTTAATTCCCATAATAGAGCCATAAATATCGTGGATTATGGATAGCTGCTTACATAAATAATGTATCCTCTCTCTTTCCCTTCTATCAAGATTGAAAAGGCCAAACCCATCAAATGTGGAACATTCGGTGCCACATCTTTACAGCAGAGATACTTAGCTACTGGAGATTTTGCTGGCAACCTTCATATATGGTATGATTATTGCATCCGTGTTAAGACATGAGATAAGCAATTTTTTTGATAGTTGTGTTACTCTTCCTCTGAAAGAATTCTAACTTTGAAATGTTTTTTGTTAAATTTTAACTATTTATAAGAATATGACAGTTACCTCATATATATTTTTAGATTTCATGTTCAATATCCATTTTAAAATACGAACATATTTTTCTTTAGCTATTTCAAATAATGTTTTTAATATTTATTTCCACGCATGCTGTTTGGTGCTAGCATTTAATATCCATATTTGTAAATAAAGGGCTCTTCCCCACCACCATGAAGGATACAGTATGTAAAAATGCTCGTGTATAACACTAAAAAATTAGATATCATTTACATTTTTAAAAGATACTTGGCATTACAGAATGAAACACTGTATTTTTGTATGTTTTAATTTTTTAACATAGAACTCTCAATTCATTAAAACTTTTTCTTTTAATGCTTTAGCTGGGTACAAGTTTTTAGGAACACATCTGTTGAGTAAATCAAGATAAACCTGTTTCGAATGAGCAAAATCACAAGTGTGCCAAATGCTTTTATAATATTCTTTTTTTAATAAATGTATTTATTTTTGGCTGCATTGGGTGTTTGTTGCTGTGCGCAGGCTTTCTCTAGTTGAGGCAGACGGGGGTCTGGCTGCTCTTCGTTGCGGTGCACGGGCTTCTCATTAAGTTGGCTTCTCATCGCGGTGGCTTCTCTTGTTGCGGAGCGCTGGCTCTAGGTGCGCAGGCTCAGTAGTTGCGGCACTCGGGCTTAGTTGCTCAGCGGCATGTGGGATCTTCCCAGACCAGGGCTCGAACCCGTGTCCCCTGCATTGGCAGGTGGATTCTCAACCACTGCGCAACCAGGGAAATCCCCCAAGTGCTTTTAATTTTCATGTTTTACCTAGAGTTATTTCCTCATATTTAAATTAGAGTTGAATGAATTGAAATTCCTCTGTAATTACTTTTCAACAATATCTCTTAATCATGTAAAGTATACAGTAATGTTCTAGAGGAACTGTCTTCCCTACATTATGTTTTCTATTGTGACCTTTCTTGATTCTAACTTAGAATTTGCTATTTGTAATTAAATTACATCGATAGATTTATCTGTCTTAGAGTCATAATATAACATAGAATGAAGCTATTTTAATTCCCCTTGCTTTAACTACTTAATAATTAAGTTAGCATTTATTAGAATGTGTTAGTTTTTACCTGCTGTGTCATAAACTTTCAAAGAACTTGGGAGAGAGACCAGTCTGAGTATTATTTTTTAAAATAAATATATTTCAACACAAGAATATGCAACAAATATAACGGTTGACTATCTCCCTAATAGAGCTTCCTAGTGTAGTGCACGTATTACTGCTTTATTTTCATTGGTGAGTCATAATTTCATGTTAAAAGAAGTGATGTTCAAAGTCTGTGGAAACAGTAAAACAGTTCTTTTAAATAGAACCTCAGTCCTGTTTAGTCTCTTGATGCTTTCACAATTATGCCACAAAGATAAACATCATCTCTAAACTAGGTTGAACTTCTCAAATTTTGATTTGCAAGATTTTACTGATAAATCTGGGCGCAGTAATAAATTGGGATTACGTGTCATGAAGAGCTACGTTCATTAAAAAAGAAGAAATATAAGTTGTTAAAAACTGACTTGTTAAAAAGAAATGTGGAAGGAGGCTCCAGTAGAAAAGCAGAAGAGGGGGGCAAGGGCTGTGAGGCAAGAGAAGGGTGTATTAGCATAACCTACTTCAGCCACTCACCCAGCCCTGTAGTGTAGTCTTCAGACACACATAGGAGTGGGTACTTTCCTGCATTCCCTTCACTTAACTAACCTAGAATTAGACAGACTTCATCCAGTTTGACTATAATATTTATTGTGACCAGCATGATGATAAACTGAAAAACATAACTAGTTGAAAGTCAGTGTGGAACTCAGTGAGAAAATAATATATTATTAAGGAAGAAAGGTATACAAAGTAGACACTGCTCATATTTTAATCTCTCAAAAGATCCCAAGATCAAACTACCAAGACTACTTTGGAAATATTCTAAATCACTTTGCATTTACTCTGTATTTAAAGCAGTGATTATCAGACCTCAGTGAACCAGAAAGTCAGCAGATTTGGGGCCCCATCCCAGATATACTTATTCATTATGTCTGGGGAGGAGCCCGTGAATCTGCATTTATTAACAAGCATACGTGGTAATTCATGTGCAGAGGTCCTAGATCGATCATCTTTGAGGACCACTGAGGAAAGTGGGCTCAGGATTTAGAATTCCAAGTTGAATGATGACAACTCTCATTGAGGCCTTGAAAGAAGCTAAAGTGGAGAGGAAAATTTGGAAGTAAGTGTGTAAATTACCTTAACTGCAAAACCCTTATTTTTAAACAAAAATCTCAATATGGCATGCATTCTTAAATTTGAGTAGTATACTAAACATTTGGGGCATGTGTAAGTAAGAAGCTGTGTTCTGTTGTTTAGGAATTTGGAAGCTCCAGAGATCCCAGTATATTCTGTACAGGGCCATAAAGAAATTATAAATACTATAGATGGTGTAGGTGGACTTGGAATCGGGGAAGGGGCACCTGAAATTGTGACCGGCAGCCGAGACGGTAAGTCAGAATATTCTGTGTATTTTACTTTTTTTATTTTTAGGTAAGTCTCTGTGCAACGGTATATTCTATGTGGAAATCTCCCTCAATCCTTGATCCCCTAAACCTAACATTCTACTTTTTTGATAGGCAGGTTTGATTGCATATCCCTCAGTTGTTTCAGACTTCGGGGGTATTTCAAGTTAGAGGCATAGCACTTACTATTTTAGTTCTGAGCTAGTTCAACTATTAACAACCATAGTTTCCTCTGAACCTTGAGGATTGAAAATGTCTCTACAGGTTTTTGAGGCAGCTGATGATACACTGTGGGTGGCAGCTTTTTTCTTTCTTTGCAAAGCAGAATTAGTACTTGTGAAAATGGTCATATTGACAGCTGCTTGAACACTGCAGTTCTGTGGTCTTTCCGCTGAGCATTGTAGAAAGCTCCAAGAGCTCCAACTCTGCTTTTCCCCCCTGCAGTGACAAACAAGGGAAGGTCTTTCGGTGTCCTGAGCTGTTCTGAATGTAACAGAGTCAGAATTTTTGTTGCTTCACAAGGGGTATGTAAGTGATTTGGTACCTTAGTTGGTTCAGCTAGTTTTTTAGTGGCTGCTCAAGACCATGAGGAAATTGTTTCCAAAGAAAAGTGGAATTTACTTTTCTAATAGTTTCTCAAGAGCAGCTGTGTTTTAGAAATCAGGTATTTTTTTTCCAATCATAGAAACAGTGTGGAATATAGAAGGAAAAATAACAGTCTGCTACACCAACATAACTATTAGATTTGTTTTCCTTTCCAGTCATAGATACAATTTTACATGTATTATCAGTGTAAATACGATTTTGTATCTTATTTATTTAATGTTTTGTCCTTATGTAAATATTGCTGTTTCCATGTGGTTTTCATAATTATCATTTTAATGACTTCATAATATTCCATCCTGTGGATGTGTCACAGTGTCCTTAGCCATGCCCCTGTTAATGAGCATTCGATTTGCTTTAAGTTTTTGTTTATTTTGGGAGAGTGACTTTAAAATAATGAAGAAATGAGTATCATGTATATAGCTCTTTTGGAATAATCATACTTTATGATTTAAAAAAATTGTCAAACTTTCCAAAGTACCTGTTTACCTTATCAGCTACAGTAGATGAGGTAGATTTCCAGTCTACCCTACCAGCATTGATTTCCTTTCTTCCCCCCTAATTTTAGAGATAAAATGGTATTCCATTCCGACTTGTGTTAACTTCTTTCTATATTTGTTTATTAGTTAATTTTGCTTTGTGAATTGTCTGTGTGTGTTCTTTTCTCATTTAACTGTTACAGACTTAATATAAATGTTATCAATTTGTATGAACCCTGTAGAATGATGTAACTCGTCACATTTGTAGGAAATTTATTTCTCCTTGAAGCAGCCTTTTTAATGACCAACTTTATTTTATCCCTGATGATAAGTCTAGTGGAATATCTTCCCTTTTCCTGGATTTATTATCCTTTTTTAATAACTTTTTTACCCTTTTCCTGTTCTCACTTAGGCCTTTTAGCCACTTTATTATGTCTTTGTGTTTCTCAAAGTTAGTGACACTAGCTAGTTAGTTATCCTGTAATTTGCATTAAAATGAGGGAGTTGAAATTAAATTGAGAAGAATTATTTGTTACTTTTATTAACTCCTCCTTTCTTCTTTATTGCCACAGGGAAATTAAACTTAATTGTGTATGAAATGGTATTCTAAAACTCCAAATAGGAAATCATAGACGTAGAAATTACTTTATTCATCTGCATAAGAAAAATGGCAATGATTATATGAGTAGTAAGGAAAAAGCATTAAAATGACGCTGGCTTTATTCTAAAGAAATACTACATTTGTTTTAGTCTTAAACCAAGAAAATAAGACATGATTTGAATTACATAACATTTGTGTTTGCCTTGTCAATCATATCTTGTTGATGATGACTTAGGAACAGTTGTTGGCTTTTGTGTGTATCTATTAATCGGAAACCAAATCAGGCAGTAACATGTGGGTTATATCTCTGATATTAAGTGCAACTTGCCCAATTGGAAGTCAGAAAAATGTGAATATTTTTCAGGTACTATAACATGTATAATATCTTCATGTACATAGGAAGCCATATGAAGAGAATGCAGAAAGAAATGTCATCAATTCACTATTGAATTTTGCCAACTCACTTTTTTTAATGTCAGGAACCGTGAAGGTGTGGGACCCAAGGCAAAAAGATGATCCTGTTGCTAATATGGAACCTGTACAAGGAGAAAACAAGAGAGACTGTTGGACGGTGGCATTTGGTAAATTACTGAAGTACCCTTGCATTTGAAGTATGAGATGGTAAAAAGGACAGTGCTTCAAGAAAGTCCTAATAGTCTCTTTATAGTCTGTTTTGTGGATTATCTGACAGTTTATTGAGGCAAATAGACATGGTGTTTAATGGCAGCCTCTGGGGCCCAGGTTTGAATCCTCACTGTGCTATTGGTTGTGTGTCCTGGGGCAGGTTATCAAGCTTCTCTGTTTTTTGCTTGCTTCATTTATAAAATGGAAGTAACAAATAATAGTGTTGCTGTGAGGATTCAGTTAGTACATGTAAAGTGCTTAGATATTAAGTGCTCAAAAATATTTGCTATTATTACGTACTTCCGTTTAACTTGATAATATTGACCTAGTTTAGAACCAAGTGCCATTAGTGAAACTAAGTAGAGCCTCAGATGCGAATGGTAACCTAACAAATCCTACATTTTACTACGTACAGAGTATGTTTATTTTCTAGAAAATAGTTATGCCATTACAGAATTATTTCTTATAAAGTTGTTAACCATGTGCCTCTAGTAATATACTTAAAATGAGTATTGATCTTGTAGGACTAATTGATGTTTGCCCTTGTATCTCTTACTGAGCACCAAAATTACAATCATTTTTGCTACTAAAGGATGTGGGCCGGGACTTCCCTGGTGGTCCCGTGGTTAAGACTCTGCCCTCCCAGTGCACGGGGCACAGGTTTGATCCCCTGGTCCAGGAACTAAGATCCCACATGCCACACAGTGCAGCCAAAGAGTTAAAAAAAAAGGAAGAAAGGATATGGGCCATATTTCATTTTAAACCTTTATTTTCTTATATAAGCCAGTGTAGTTAACAGACGTAAAAGTGAGATTAAATGCTATATGTGAACTGTTTAGCTTTTTATGTTATTTTTAAATTGAATTGTTATTTAATCAGAGGAAAGTTTTAGATTTCCGATTTTAAAAATAAATTACCACTGAAATTGAGAGATTTCATTGTGTGTGTATATTATAATTACTCTGCGTGTATATATATTACAAGCAATAATATAAACTGAAGACATGCACACTTGTGCAGAAATTTCAGAGTTAGTGTTTAGAATCATCATATAAAAATATATGTAATAATTAAAAAGTAATTAACTTTGGGTCCACTAAAGGCTTTTTATCATTGATCTAAGGGACATAAGTGCCATTTTAAATGTAGGACATTAAATTTAAAGAAAGAACATTTATCCATTGATTTGACCATTTTTTGTTTGTTTGTTTTTGTAAATGCCAAGTATGTGCATAGCTGTGGTCATACAAAGGTGAGACAGACTCATTCTTGCCTCAGAAAGCTTTTGTAATTTTAATAAAGAGGGCATGCTGTCTACATTAATTATAGTATGAGGTAGGAGTGATAAAAGGTCCCAGAAGCATGGATAAATGCAGAAGGAATCCCAAGGGAGTGATAACTGGAGAGGAAGAACATACTAACCTCAGACCAAGGATATGTAGCATTTGAACCACTGGAATTGGGAGGGGATTGCAAGCATTGGGAGGAAAGTACAGAGAAGGAATGGTGGTAGGAATAGCCTTAAAGATGGCACAGGGCCATGGCCAGAGGTGTTTCGATGGTCTGGAGGTAGTGGTAAACCTTTGGAGGCTTTTGCAAGGATGAGATATGATCAGAGCTTTAGGAAAACTGAAGTGGTGTCATGTAGGGGAGAGAGGTGAGTGGCAGAGGGAGTATGAGTTCCGAAGCTCTTTGCAATATTCCAGGAAACACGTAGGTTAGATGCAATAAGAAGGGAGCAGAGCGGGTCGATTCAGAAGATAATATTGTGGCAAAAGAAATAAAATTTGGCAGGTTTTTTGAGATGAGGAACAAGGGAAAGGATTATTTCCAAGGTGACTGAATTTTGAGGCTGAATGTAGGGTAAATGATGTTATTAATTGAAGAAGTGCCACAGAGGATATGATGGTTTGTAAAGGAAGATGGTGAGGTCAGTTTTAGACATCATGAGTTTCAGATGCTGTCGTGTCATCTCGGTGGAGCCTACAGTGGAAATGCAGGGCTGGAGTCTATAAGAAAAAGGGAGTTGCAAGCAGCAGAGAACAAAGGCATTGGGTTAAGATGCCCACAGAGCCTGGCACAGTTAACAGGGGCTTCCCTCTCACCTAACACATTTTCCTCAGCAAGAGGTACTCTGGAAAAAAAAAATCCCTGGATCCGAGCAGGATGTGTTTCACTGCAGATTATAGATTTACTTTGGGCGCAATCATCCATACAACTAAAAATACATCACAGTGCACCACAGCTTATCTGAGGTTTCCTTGCAAAGACGAGATAACACCAGAACAACATTTTGCAAAATATAAATAAGTTTAAAGTAGTTTCTATTGGCATTCAAATATAGTTACTGCCAAAGAAAGCAATGGAAGCCTAGCTGTATTTATTCTACCAAATCCTACTACCATTTGAACTGTTAGTCTTTGCAAATAGAGAATAGAGAGAATTTGAAATCCAGTAAACACTTTCATATATCCCTTGAGTATACAATCTCAATGAATGAGCTTTTTCTTGTAAACAATATTAGATACCAAATTAATAATCTTGATGTCCTGTCAGGGTTAATAAAATGAGATTCTACCTAATGTGATTTCTTCACCTGATTTGATACAAGTCATCTGTGTAGTTTCGTAAGCTTTTTTTTAGCAGTCTTCATATGAGCATTTATGAAGGTCTGAAATGTCGTGTTTTGATTTCCAGGCAGTGCTTACAATCAAGAGGAACGTGTAGTGTGTGCTGGCTATGACAACGGAGATATCAAGCTGTTTGATCTCAGAAATATGTCTTTACGGTGGGAGGCAAATATAAAAAATGGGGTAACGTACATTTGGATTCTTTCCAGATTCTCTGAATGTGTTTTTACCCACCCTGAACTACTACAAAAGGAAAGCTCCTCTAATAACTCATTTCAGTAAAACCCCTCTGTGCATGTATGGTTTTAACCTTTTGGGGCTTAACCTTGGAGGGTCTGATAAAAATCAGGGATGCTCTCATCAGAAAGTGAACACACACCCAGATGTGGTGTGATGTACCAGGTGAGTCACTACGCCCGTGGCCCATCTGTGGACTCCTGTGGGCCATGCAGTGTGGTATTAAAATGACCTAGTAAGAGGCCTTCTTCTGCTAATGTCAGGCAGCTTGAACTTGTAATAGCCTCCCAAGTACTTTCAGGTTTTTGGTTCCCAGGTTGTACATCTTTAGTGAAGAATGGTTCCCTCCTGTTTTCTCTAGTCAGCCTTGACTTAACTTTATAAAATAATTACATAATAACAGTGAAAAGCTAAATTATGGCTTTCCAAATGTACCCACGAGAACAGGGTACCCTAGCTGATTTTGTGGATCTTATTAACCAAGAAGAAATTTTTATAGTTACAAGTATTTGATATATGGATTCAAAGATAAAGTGATTATTTAAAATGCTTTCACATGAGCTGATAATGTTAAAGTTGTTTTACTTAGTTTGAAAGAACCTCTTGAATAATAGTCGTTGTTAAATGAATGATCACTAATAAATATTCTCTATTTTCAGGTATGTAGCTTGGAGTTTGACAGAAAAGACATAAGTATGAATAAGTTAGTAGCTACGTCTCTGGAAGGAAAGTTTCATGTTTTTGACATGAGAACACAGCATCCAACCAAAGGTTTTGCTTCTGTTTCAGAAAAGGTAAATATGAGGGAAATGTCTTTCTATGAAGAGGAATATTCGCTATAGCTTGTTTTAGACTGATAAATAGAATGAGTCACCAAGTTCCTTCCAGGTTTTTATATGAAGGGAGCTATTTTTAATATATTGTAGGATCTTGACAAGTTTTTCTGTGCAAAGAGTACTTTTCTAAAGTTTGTCAATTTTAGACTTTTTTTTTTTAATTGAAGTGTAGTTGATTTACAGTGTTGTGCCACTCTCTGCTAGACTTCTTGATTATAATAAAGGCCTCAGTTGGTAATGACTCTTATTTTGTAGTTTAGGAGCAATCGTAAGAAAACTAGCTGGTTTAGGAATTTGGTCAACAAAACCTAGCCTGGTGTTTCCTAATAAATATATATTTGTATTAATACCTCATTATATACTTTTAGGTATATGCCAATATATATTCAATACTAATTATATACTTTGCAAAGTATATCAACATATATACATTATGTCATTTCATCACATTTTATTTTTATATTCCAGTTTGATATATTAAATGAGATTATTTAAAGTGCTAATCACTGTGATTGGTACATAGTAGCAATGTAAATATAAATTTATTTATTCATACATACATATATGCATACTTTGCCTTGTTCCAAATAGTATTTTAGGTAGCTTAGAGGGAAACATTTGGTATTACAACATCAGAAAAATTGATGAAGAAAGCTGCACAAATGGAAAACACTGGTTTTAAAAAACTGAAGTTGATGTCTGGAGTAAGGGGATTGCATAAAATTCATGCTGAAACATCCTGTCATTTGCAAGAGATGTGTTGGAAATGTCACTCTGAGCTTTCTTGAATATAAAAATAAAGAAAAATCAGTTATAGATTTGTAGTTTCCATAAGATTAAAATATGTAAGTTGCTCAGGAAATAAAAATTCACTCCCTTGCTCCCTTTCCCTATGTCATGGAGTCAGTAGTACTTCCCAAACCTTCCTATTTTGTCTTATTTCATTATTAAAATAATTATTATTGCATGTAAATTGCTGTTACTGCCTGATGAACTATATTCTTAAGGTAACTAACTATACACTATAATATTGTTTGCCTTTGTCATTTCAGAAGTATCTATCCACAACATAAAGCACTTACTAAATTGTTCCAAATACAAGTGCAACACATTTCTCATTAACGGGAAATTATAGTGTGTCTCCAAAATTTTTTTGTTACGTTGAGTTAATCCAGTAATTGCTAAATCTGTCAATTACATGACGGTGTATTTTAACAAGTCATTTCCCCTCTTTTTGCTTTTTATCAACTTCCAGGAGAAAAAGAGAAGTTTAAGCTACAAAACAAATTAAGGTTTAACAGCTTGAACCTAATCACTTGAGGACTCTCACACACTTAAAGTGTGCATTTTGAGATATGTGTTTTTCTCTGCTAATGGTAATTCTCTTAAAAGACTATTAAAATCAAATGTCAAGACTGATCATCAACTAAAATGCAAAGTGTCTTATGTGTGGCTTAGCTCAAGTTGGCTGGTCTCGTTGCTTCTATAAAGCAGAAGTCTTTCCTTCCTACCTCCCTCCCTCCCTCTCTCTCCCTCTCCCTGTCTTGTTAAATTCTCCACAGTGAATGTAGCATTATTAGGATTGATTTACAAGCTGTTAACCTTCATCCAGTTGCCATTTCTATCTTTTTGTTTAATATGACTGATAAAGGCCTGGGCTTATTATAACCATAAACACCGTCTATAAGTCCTCCTGGTACTTATTTTGAAGACTAGACAAGTCAAATAGTGTAAATTGAAGGTAAGACTCTGAGAGCTTTACATTAAAATTCATTCTGTTTATGGGAACTCTCAGTACTTTCCACTCAGTTTTGCTGTGAACATAAAACTGCTCTAAAAAAATAAAGTCTATTAAAAAGAAGTTCAATCTATCCTTTTTTTCCCTTTAGGAAGAAGTATTTCTTTGTATTTTGAGGCTTTTTTCCTCCTTAGAGTGAGCTAGAGATATTTAAATTATTTGTGTAATTTGTATGATACTATAAGGTTAAATGTTAAGACTTTTAATCTGATAATCTTTTTTTTAATCCAGCAGTACTTTGTTTTGTAAAACAGTAGAGAGGAATGGTTCTATTCCTAATTCCTGATGGGCCCCTGTAACTCTCTGTAGCCATTATAAAGAGCAGTGCCAGAAAATAGTTAACTTTTATAATAGTAACTATAATTGAAGTGATAGAAGCTGTTGAAATTGTTGTTGAAGTGATAGAGGTAAAAATCTTTTTTTTTTACAGGCTTCTCTTCTAGGACGGTCTTTTTTTCCTCTATTTTATTGAAGTGTAGTTGATTTACAATGTTGTGTTAATTTCTGCTGTACAGCAAGGTGACTCAGTTAACATATATATACATTATTTTTCACATTCTTTTCCATTATGGTTTATCACAGGATATTGAATATAGTTCCCTGTGCAACACAAGTAGGACCTTGTTGTTTACCATCCTGTATATAATAGTTTGCATCTGCTAATCCCAAACTCCCAATCCATCCCTCCCTCACCCCTCTTCTCCCTTGGCAACCACAAATCTGTCCTCTTTGTAGGATAGTCTTTCTTTATCATATAAACTTATAAACCACTTGTGTGCCTCTCATTCTGTTCAGGCTCATAAATCTACTGTGTGGCAGGTCCGACACCTACCACAGAACAGAGAGCTCTTCCTGACAGCGGGAGGCGCCGGCAGCCTGCACCTCTGGAAGTAGTAAGTCCCTACCAGTGCACAGTGCTCCTTTTTAAGTTACTTGTGGGTGTAAAGTAGAATTCGATTGAACTTTTTGTCTGTTTTTCCCCCTTCAACTTGGTTCATTTTGATATGATTTTAAATTCCATGGTATTACATAAGCATTACTCTCTAAGCCTTTTTTTACTCATATACTTATTTTATACTTTGTAAATATTAACATTCTTTTGACACACCAAATATGTATTTTAGTGACATCTTCCATATATTAGAGTAGCTCACGAACAATTCTTTTCATAGATTTGAAATCATGCTTTTTGCTAGTTTTTTTAAAAAATAGGAAAACTTTGACCAAAGTCTTTTGTGAAATATTATAATTCAGCCATTAGAGCAGTACCTCTAGAAGAAAGGAAGAGGGTTGAAATTCTTAGTTTTGGTTCCTGATAATTGACTTGCCCAAGTTCAGGTAACATCACTGTGATAGAATGGACACAGAGCATGAGGACCCTGACTGGTCTCCAGGAAAAGCCTTGTCATTGCGTTTGAGCATCAACCCTTACTAGATATTTGCCTTTTCCAGTGGGATTTTCTCTTTCCTATAGATTCTTTCTTCTTTTCCACTTAGAAAAGACCCTTTAACATTTCTTTTAAGGTAGATTTAGTATTGATGAACTCTTTCAGTTTTTACTTGTCTGAGAAGTTTTTTTATCTCTCCTTCTATTCTAAATGATAATCTTCCTGGGTAGAGTATCCTAGGTTGCAGATTTTTCCCTTGCAGAACTTTGAATATATCATGCCACTCCCTTCTGACCTGCAAAGTTTCTGCAGAAAAATTAGCTGATAGCCTTATGGGGATTCCCTTGTATATGGCTTTTTGTTTTTCTCTTGCTGCCTTTAGAATGTTTGTACACTTTCTTGAACCCGTGTCCCCTGCATTGGCAGGCAGATTCTTAACCACTGTGCCACCAGGGAAGTCCCTGTTTTCATTTTTTAAGATTTGTTTTTCTTTTTGCTCTTCTAATTGGGTGATTTTCATTATCCTATTTTCCAGATCATTTATATGTTCTTTTGTATCACTTACTGCTATTCATTCCTTCTTGTATTTTTTTTTTCACCTATTGAGTTCTTAATTTCTGTAAACCCATGTCCCCTGCATTGGCAGGTGGATTCTTAACCACTGTGCCATCAGGAAAGTCCCTGATTGGGTCTTTGTATGTTTTCTAGTTCTTTGTTAAAATTTTCACGTGTACATCTATTCCTTTCCCTAATTCAGTTAACATTTTTATTACTAGTGCTTTGAATTCTTTATCTGGTAAATTATTTGTTTCATTATTTATTTGTTCAGGGGTTTTCTCTTGCCTTTTCAGTTGAGTGCAGTTCCTCCGCCTTTTCATTATGCTTAACTTTCTCTGCCTCTGTGAATTTAGTTGAAATAGTTACTTATTTAAGTCTTAAAGGGGTGTTCTCATATGGGAAGCTCTTTGGTGAGAGAGCTGGATTTGACGTGGACACAAGTTACATCTTTGGGGTGTGCTGGCAGCTATCACCCTGGTCGGAGATGTAGCTGGAGATGGAGGGGCTAGAGCTGGAGCCACGTATGAGGTGGGATGTCCCCTCTGTTCAGTGGCCATTATTGCCCTATCAGGGTAGGGATCTGATCCCAACTTGCTGGAACAGAAGCCAGGAGGGTCGGCCCAAGCTAGCTTTATTCTCTTTAAGTGTGTTTTTTCCTCCACCGGCACCCTTGCCCTGGAGTGGGAAGGTGCTGAAGCAGGTGCGGCCCGTGCGGGCTCTCGGCTTGTGTTGGCCACGGACCAAGGTCCAAGCTGTCTCTAATGCGCTTCCTGTGTAGGCGCCCACAGTTGTTTTCCCTTGCTCTGTTCAGATGTATCCACGGGTGCAAGTCCCCTTTGTCCCTCACAGCTGAGCACTGTCCCCAGCCCCCTCTGCCCCACGCTATTGTGGAGCCACACTCAGGGCAGGAGGGGCCTGTGTAGACTCTTGGCCTGTGTCGGGAGGGGTGAGCTGTGTGGGGCAGCGGCCGCCGTCAGAGGTACAGGCCGCTTGTGGTGTGCTGCTTGAGTGAAGAGCCAGCAAGAGGCACTGCTGCCCCACCGGCCTCCGCCCTGGGGCCGCTCGCCTCTGAGTTCCAAGATCGAGTCTTTTCCCTGATCATAGCTGCCCCAGATCCTGTGCCGTGCTGTGCCGTGGAGTCAGTGGGGCTGGCGTGTTCGCTTGTCTTGGGCTGGAGCACACGCCAAGGCAATTGTGGGAAATCCAGCAGCTGCTAGGGCAGACCTTTCCGCCCTGCCTTGGGGGCAAGCCAGCATGTGGACACTCCTCACAAACAGAGCCTAGGCTTCTGACAGCCTTCCTGTTGGTCCCAGCGGCCCTCCAACCAGCCAAGGGGGCTGGTCTCCCCAACGTAGGATCTGGGGACTGGGGGCGCCAAATCTGTAGCTCTTATCAGTCACTCCCCAGGGCAGGCGTCCGCCTGTGTATTCTCCCTTTTCCTGAGTCCCCTCCCAGGGGCACAGGTCCTGACCTGATCGCTTTTCTTCCCTTTCCACTTACCTGTGTATCTCTCTTGCAGCCCTGGTTGTACAGGAGCCCTTCTGCCAGTTTCCAGTTAGTTTTCAGTGAGCTCTTAAAACTTTAATAGGTGATATGGAGGATTAGAAGAAAAATCTTTATGTTATCTTTTAAATACTAAGTAACTGCAGCCTCTGCCAAGAGACATGAAAAATGTTCTGTAACTTGTTTATCCGTCTGAATGTTTTATTCCTTTTAAAAAATTAAAAGGGGCTTCCCTGGTGGCGCAGTGGTTGAGAGTCCGCCTGCCGATGCAGGGGATGCGGGTTCGTGCCCCGGCCCGGGAAGATCCCACATGCCGCGGAGCGGCTGGGCCCGTGAGCCATGGCCGCTGGGCCTGCGCGTCCGGAGCCTGTGCTCCGCAACGGGAGAGGCCGCAGCAGTGAGAGGCCCGCGTACCGCAAAAAAAAAAAAAAAATCAAAAGAAGGTGTAGGGTCTGTGAGGAAGAAAGAATAGAGTGTTATCTGCTTATCACTACTTCTGTTTCTGTTCTGCTTCTGAGTTGCTTCATGCCTTTTAAAGTCTTGGTCTTTATTAGCACTTTTGAAATAAAGGTAGTATCATAGTTGATACCTAACAGGCTTTAAAAGACCTTCTGAGGAGGAATACCCCTGTATCCCTCCATGGGGGAGGGGTGTTCCATTTTTCCCTCTCTCAAATCTAGACCAAGTCATAGTTATGAGCTGTTAACCTTCAGCCCTTCTCATTTTATAAATTTCTATTTTTAGCTGATAGAAAATCAAATGTTCTAGGAATCACTGTTTTCTTTTTTGAGGCAGTGATGTCTAGAGCACCAAGTCAACTTATTAAAGAATGCTAGATCAACGTAGAACTTTCATAGTAAAAGAAAAGATACCTACTCATGCTGAACAGAAATGATGTTTAAACGTTTTTAGTAGATCGAATGCTTCTTTATGAGACTTTGGGGGGTTGGGATTGAGGTTGAAATATTGTCTCCTTATTTCCATACAACTCAATATTAGAAAGATGCCTTAAGTATTTATCAGTTCCAGTAGTCAAGTGAGAAATAAAAATAGTTATTGGAGTATATGTATAAGAATAAAATGACGAATGCTAAGACTTATCTCCTCTTACCACTTTGATCTTGTTTTCAGCGAATACCCAATTCAGCGGTCAAAGAAAGATTCCGAGGGTGTAGAGATGGGAGTTGCAGGTTCGGTCAGCCTTCTGCAGAATGTCACATTGTCTACCCAGCCCATTTCAAGTTTGGACTGGAGTCCAGATAAGAGGGGTCTGTGCATCTGTAGTTCATTTGACCAAATGGTAAGAGTACTGATTGTTACAAAACTCAACAAAATTTGATCTGAAGACTTTGGACTTGAAACCTTCCAATGCAATACTCAGAGAATTTAGACTACGTTCTGGGATCCTCTGATTCTCATTGAACAAAGTGGGATTTGACGATGAAAAAAGGACCCAGATGCAAACCTCTGGGCCAGCATCCCTCCGGGTGAAAGGCCACACGGTGTGTCCAGCGACCGGACTGGATGGTGGTTTGCTGTTGCATATGGGGGCACCACAGTCTCCAGCGCCAACTCTGTTCCTTTCCCCTCTATTTCTAGTAAAAAGTTGAAAGTTTTCTATATTTAATTATTTTAAATTCGTTTTGCATCCCCAAAGTTCCATATTCTATAATAATACTTGTGTTGCATTTTAGAGTTTACGATTTTGTAGCAGTGACTTCATTTGGTTTAAAATAGTTTGCCTTGGTAAGACTATTGTGAATTAACCTTCATAAATAAATACACCTTGAGACATTTCAGTGTCAGTAAATCTCTGTAAAGAACATTACTTTATAAAATACCAAAATGGCATGATCAGCCAAGATTTAGGCCATTGTTTTCGACCGTTTAACTCATAAAATGAAATACTATGATTGACAGAGACCTCTTTTTTAACTTAAAAAACAGGAGTTGAATTCCTGAGCCTTTCTGGTTGTTGACTGTGGTTATATCGTTTGAGATGTGTAAGATTGTGGGGCTTTTGTAGCCTTGTTTTTTGTCAAACTTTTTAATATATTTTGTGAATAAATATTTTGAAATCTGCAGACGTTTTGATTATTTTTTTTTTTTATAAATTTATTTATTTTATTTTTGGCTGCGTTGGGTCTTCGTTGCTACGCGCGGGCTGTCTCTAGTTGCGGAGAGCGGGGGCTACTCTTTGTTGCAGTGTGCGGGCTTCTCGTTGCCATGTCTTCTCTTGTTGCGGAGCATGGGCTCTAGAGCGCAGGCTCAGCAGTTGTGGCTCATGGGCTTAGTGGCTCAGTGGCGTGTGGGATCTTCCCAGACCAGGGCTTAAACCTGTGTCCCCTGCATTGGCAGGTGGATTCTTAACCACTGCACCACCAGGGAAGCCCTAGAAGTTTTGATTCTTTTAACAGGAGTAATAAAGCCAACACAATCCCTTCTTTTGCTTTATAAATGCTTAATAGGTACCTCTTAAGTCACTTTGTTTCTCCAGTGCCCACCATGTCTGTAGCTAAGCTCAGAGGAATTGAATTCATCACCCTTTAACTAAGCACCGCCCCCCTTTCAAGAGACAGAACCACCTAAAACATTCATAAAATTCATCTGATTTCGGGGGTTCTTGGAAAGTCACTTGTTTGGAATATTAAATTCAGAAAATTAAGCTTTAAAAGAAATTCCCAAAGTGTTTATAGAGCAATACTATGGACATAATTATGAAAGTAAAAATTAAATTGAACTTTAAAAAAGCCTATCCCTGGTGGGTTTTGTTTTTGTTTTTAATTTTCAAAGAAAAAATGAAAATTTTGTGAAATTCTTTCAGAACACTTATAGTTGGTGATATAAGTAGGGAAGCTTAAGTCAAAAACAATAAACACTTGAATTTCATTAAATCTAAGATGTCATTGATTGTGAGGTTATCTTATACCACTGAGAAAAATATTGCCAATGAAACTGATACAATGCTTTCTTATCGCTTAGCATTTCTTTAATATTCATTGAGTGTTCTTTTAAACTTATTTAGATGTAGGTGTTTTTCATTATATTGTACGTCCTTTAAAAGGAAAATATATACGAAATAAATTGTGTATGGTATTCCTCAAATTTCTTCCTACTCAGAGGAAGAAATTTTTGAATTGAGTCATTAATGTTCGGGTTTTTTCTTATAATATTGTCAAATTGTTGGTGATGGAACACTTCTTTAAAACGTGCTTCTCTGTTGTCTTCAGGGAGTCCCTTGGACATCGGGCACATTCTTACTGCAAGTTTGTCTCCCCTCTTCTTTTGTGTTAACATGTGGCACTTTGCTAGGTGGGGTGGTAAATCATGGAATGTTTTGGTAAGGAACCCCAGGAATAATTCTCATCATGGCCTTCCAGGCAAGGGCTGCTTCATGGAGAAATGTTTTTCCTTTGGTCACCAGATTGTCCCCTGAAGTAGCTGAAGCATGTAGGCTTTGGATTTTATAAAGCTGGCTTGTGCAATGTGAGTATAATACCACCATCTGCATTCAGATGCTATGGCTAGTTTGGAAAATAAGTGGGCCATTGGGTTTTAGCTCTGTCTAAAAGGGACTGGTTGCTTCTTTTTGCCCAGGAAGCCTCCTCCTGGAACGTAATCGTGTTGTGCAGCCCCACCTTGTTACTCTGGATGAGATGAGGCTGCTAGGCCCCTGTTTGCACGGAGCTCTCCCTTAGAGCTAGGCTGGACCCAGCAGGCCCTCTAAGTCGTATCATAAGTCCCTATAAGGGCCTGACCCTGCTCCTCAGAGCGCCTGGGCGTTGGGCACATGTTGTTCTCAGATCTGTCGGGACTTGCTGACAGAAGTCCTGTCCCTCACCCAGCCTGCTAAGGACTCAAGGCTGCTAGAAGATGTCCCCTGCCCACTTGACCTCACACCCCTCGAGTGGTGAGAAATCCTTTGGCCCGTGGACTCCCCACTCCATCTTCCCTGTGGGGCTAGCGTGGATAAGGGACAACACGGGAGCTCATTTATTTAGAATCTGTGACACTGTTTAGGGATCTAGAGGGAAAATAACCTGCCCGTCCTCAACCTAGAACCAGAAAAGTGGTTCTTAATCAGAACAGCACAGATGCATCTTGGCCTCACAGTGCCACAGCTATTAATGCAGTATGCATGGGTTTTGCATGTTTTGCATCAAACATCAGCCTTGAAGGGAGGAACAGGCTTTTGACTTCGTGTTCTTAAATCGCAAAGAGAAAGTCAGGATAAACACAACCTCTGCTCCCAGGGAAAACACAGCTATGGCTGTGACCACATATAGCGGCATTTATACAATAGTGCTGGAGCAATTTTCTTGAAGGATTTTTTTTTAGCAACTGACCTTTGCTTATGGTGTCCTGATCCAGCTCCATCCTTAAGGATAACACCAGGTCACCCAGCGTTGTCCTTCACACAATGTTCACTTAAGCGTTGACTGGTGATAAAAATTATGAAATAATGACACGATGAGTAAAAATTCCATCTTACCTCTGAACTGTTTTCTCAAAATACCTCTATTGATGTAGAGGTTCAGCTGCAGGTAACTAAGAACACAAAATATTTGTATTTTTCTTTTTTATGAAAATCTAGGTAGGCAGTCCAGGCTGCTATGATGGCTCCATAATGATGAGAGACCTGGGTTTCTCTTTCTTGTTTTTCCATCCTCCTCATGATCCACCTTTCTCCTCAACACCCAGTGTGGCTGCTCCAGCTCCAACCATCACATCCACATTCAACCATCAGGAAAGTAATGCCCTGCCACTTTGAAGAACACCACTTCTGCTTTCATCCCACTGGCCACGGCTTGGTTACACCTACAGAGTAAGTCCGAGAAACACAGACTTTATTCTCTGCAGTGATATACTCAGCTGACAGCTGGGAGCTCTGGTACCGAGGAAGACAGGGAAATGGGCATTAGGAGACATAAGTGGATTCTGCCACATAGTCAAGCATAAAGTCCCCCTGGCTAAGTTCTCCCATGAAGTGAAAACTATGGCGTGATCAATTCACGTTGCTTTAGGCCAGATCTGGGTCTTGGCACCTAATAGGCCCTTTGGTTTCTCCTTCAGCTGGTATAGACAAGATACAGTAGAATCACTTGTTTTCCTGACCTGTTGAATCATTTTATTATCCTTTACATACATTCAATGGAAGTACAGCCCAGTACAAAAATATGAAAGGAAAATTCCCCCTAAAAAAAACCCAAAGAGCCAAACTCTAATTTTCTACCCTAAATCTCTTTTCTTGGGAATTTATTTTTACTCAGTAACAATTTACTTCAAGTCTTAAGCGCTCTTTCCATCCAGGGCTTGTCCAAAGACACAAGCACTAGAACATGAATGAATGATTTTAACTCGTGCGTTTCTATAAATTCACAAAAGAAACTTGAAGGGAAAACAACATGTTTATGATTCAGTGTGTATTGGTATCTACCTAAAATCACATTTGTTGATGACTTAGGTGGACAAATTTTGTATTTATACAGGAAAAATAATTTGTTTCTGTCTAAGGAATGTCCATCACACAAAATGATTTCGTCCTTTCTCTGTAGAACAGCCAAAAGTTTCCTGGCAAATATTGTACTCTGGGCTTTCGGTTTGCCAAGGCACCATCAGATCTGCCTGTGCTCAACTTTTAGTGAATTGTCTTCCCTGGGGAAGGAGGCACTCTCGCCCAAGGCTATGCACTCCCCCCGTGCATCGGCAAGCGGACTCTCAACCACTGCGCCACCAGGGAAGCCCTTGTGCTCAACTTTTAGTGAATTGTCTTCCCCGGGGAAGGAGGCACTCTCGCCCAAGGCTATGCACTCCCCCCAACCCCAGGCCTTTGCTGTAACTAACTACCCTGTGGCATGCTTCCGCCTTGTGGAAAAAGGTGGGCATTGCAGACCTTTCATCACAGAAGAAAATGGATTTTGCCTTCACATGCACCTGAAAAATCTTCACTGTTCAATTCACAGTAGGCACACAAGTCACATAAGACATTATCTTAACAGAAATTTATCCTCCAAATGTGAGTGTGTTTATTACAAAAAAAAAACCCAAAACACTTCGTATATAACATTGCATAACATGGCTATGTTTGTTTTACACAATGGGTTTATTACTCAAAAGTTGTCTAATTAGCTTTATTATAGTGTCAACCGTACTTTTAGTGCACCGTGAGAGCTGACTTCCAAGAGGAGACGTCTGGCTTTTTATAAAGTAAGGAATCATCTTATAAAGTAAATAAATACGCCTCCACCGCCCCCCCCACCAGTTCATTCTGTAAGTTGTTTGTAACGTGAAGTATTTCTTAAAGTAAGGAGTACTTTATGCCATTACTTAACTTCCTGCAGTCGTTCTAGAATTTTCCCCCACCTTGTTTGGGATCTGCATGGGATATAGTCATTGTTTTTACAAGCTATTTCTTTCTTTTCTTTTTTTTTTTTTTTGCCACATCTTGTGGCTTACGGGATCTTAGTTCCTCAACCAGGCATTGAACCCGGGTTCACGGCAGTGAAAGCGCCAAAACCTAACCACTGAACCGCCAGGGAATTTCCCTACAAGCTATTTCTGAATGAACAAGTCGATGAGCGGGAGGCCTCCACCTGCCCACTTTCGGCGCCGTGGACCACAGGAGCTAAAACGAGCAACATCAAATCCACAGTGCGGACAAGAGGAACTCACGGTTTTCCCTCACTAGGAGGCTGAAGACACTCCCACTTCCTGCTCCTCGTTTTAAATCTTCTTCAACTTTTCTTCTTTGGCCTGTTGACTGAAAGAAAGCCCACCACCTAAAATTTGAGAATGATGTTTTATTTGGTGGACTTTCTGAGGACTCAAGCCCAGGAGGCAGCCTCTCACGCGCTCTGAGGGACTCGCCCCGAGAGGTAAGAGAGTAGCCAGGATACACAGGAGTTCTGCAACAAAGACCGGTTGTTGGAGCATCAAAAGGCTACTGTTGGGCTTCCCTGGTGGCACGGTGGTTGAGAGTCCGCCTGCCGATGCAGGGGACACGGGTTCGTGCCCCGGTCCTCCAAAAAAAAAAAAAAAAAAAAAAAAGCTACTGTTAATTCAAGAAAACCAGACATCTCAAATTAATGAAGTTAGTACTTTTTTTTTGTATGGGAAGGTGCAAGAGTCTGGGCTCATTGAACTCATTGCTTTGACACGCACCTTGAGTATCTAGAGCCAGTATTCTGCCCTTCTCCATCCTGAATCCCCTCAGAGTGCACAGTCTGGGCAGCTGCGGTGGCTGAGGGCTTGATGGCTGCAACATCCGTTGTTTACTGATATGGCAGGTGACACTCCTCATCCACAGGCCCTAAGAATGCTCACACTGGGCCTTTTGTAGTAAATCAGAATATTGGCTCTGGAAGAAGCATCAGAGACCGCTGAGCCCAATCCGATCATTTAGAGACAGACTGGGTGCTGCGTGTCCTGACCCCTGGCCCAGGGCTCTTCTCCCTGCACTGCCCGAGGAGGCCGCTCCACACTCCAGTTCCCTAGAAGCAGGGCACCTCTCAGGCCACAAACCAGAATCTGAGATCCGGTGTGCAAACCACACCATGGTCAGAGGCGATAAGGGTAGCAAATAAATGACCTGGAGGAACAGAAGCAGAGACTTGGCGCTCAGCCGCCTGCAGATAAGCAAGTGTTTGACCTGGGCTGAGCACATCCGTTATCTGGTGACAGATAACATTCACACTCGAGGAAGCCTGTGCCTGCAGTAACAATGGAGCTGGTCTGGTCCTCACAGCCACAGAACAATGGCTCTGAACGATGGACTCGGGAACAATAGATTGGGGGAAATGTTAACACCCGCCCAGGGGGTGCTGAGCTCCTGGTGGGGGGGGGGGGTGTGGTCACAGGCTAAGAGGACATACCCAGAAGTCTCGGGAGTGCTCGCGGCCACAGTCCCTACTCATCTGCAAAGGGCCATCAGGCTTGCTCTGGATTTCCCAGATCTGCTCAGTAAAGCTTCTTAGGAGAAACGTCAGAAGCCTCATTCTCTTTCTCACTGTTCAGGCTACTGAAACTGAAGAAGCCCGTAAAGGCTGAACGCAGAGGGAAAACCATTAGCTTGCTCCTGGAGAGACTTGACCAAGACGACATATATACAGATAGTAACATTGACAACAATAGCAGGTGATATTTACTGTGCCCTATACTAAGTGTCTCCCCTTCTGCATTAGATTCTTCAGTCCTCACCACAGAACTCTGAGGTCAGCACTGTCGTTGTGGACATTGGCAATTGAGGGACAGTCTTCAAGAGGCTAGGAGGTTTGCCCGAAGCCCCATGGCCAGGAAGCAGGAAGTGGAAACATGGTTTGTCCATCTCTAGAACCCAAACTCTGAACCTCCCCTCTTTGATACATTGGTGGAAGCTGTTGGAGCATTTTTTTTTTTTTCCCATCAACTTTGCCACTTTAACTTAAGGATATAAATCCTGTTAAAAAGTGTTATCAGGGCTTCCCTGGTGGCGCAGTGGTTGAGAGTCCGCCTGCCGATGCAGGGGACACGGGTTCGGGCCCCGGTCCGGGAAGATGCCACATGTGGCGGAGGGGCTGGGCCCGTGAGCCATGGCCGCTGAGCCTGTGCGTCTGGAGCCTGTGCTCCGCAGTGGGAGAGGCCACGACTGAGAGGCCCGCGTACCGCAAAAAAAAAGAAAAAAAAAAAAGTGTTATCTGAGTGAAGGGAGACTTTGGGAGGGATTCTGGTGGGAGCAGAAGGGAGCAGGGAGCACTGTAAGGGGAGGAGGGGAGAAGGAAAACTACCCCTCACGGGTACGCTGGCACCGGGTTCCACCACACCTAACGACAGCCCGTGCCCACGATTTCCCCCTTCCTCAATAACAGGAGCCCAGTCTTTATTACAACACATAATGAAGATTACACTTGCCGGCCTCCCTTTCAGGTAGATGTGGCTACCATGGGGAGGGGGGCACCCTGAGGAAGACGGTAGAGCCTAGAATGTGGGGAGCCTGGGGCCTGATGGCCGGGGAGCCACCCCCCACCCCCGGCCTGCCCCAGCCTGTTTACTTTGACTGCTGCCTGAAGACAAATGGACTTGTTTCTTTTTTAAGCCAGAGACAGCTTGGGAATTTCTTGTATGCATGGATACTCGTAATAACTACTGACTTTCACCCACATTTTACAAAGGGGAACTCAGGCTCAGAAAGAGTAAGTATCTTTATCCAAAGTCGTCCACGTATTACCTGGCAGAGTTCAGATGTGCATCTGTCCATCTGACCCTAGAGTTTTCGTCTTTCTAGCGCAGTCTATACTAGCAAAAGGAACAGGAACATGCATGTATGTAGTGCTTTATAATTTGAAAACATTTTCACATGCATTATGCAATGTGTATGGTTTGGGATTTGGGGGCTGCAAGCAACAGAAATAGACCCTAGATAACTTACATTAAAGAGGACTCTATTAGGAGGATTGGGGGTGGGTATCAGCTGGCGTTCAATCAGAGAAGCGAAGTCACTAGGGCTTGTTTCAGGGTTGTGACCATACAGCTTGTGGAAGCTGGTTAAGCAGTCTCTGTAAGGCTGCCGTCCCCAGGTCTGATGCCGGAGCTCGGTGTCCACAGGGCAGACTGTGACCCAGCCTTCTACGCACATCTGTGGTCCCGGCCGCCCAGCTGCAGGCCTGCTTCTCTGCGGGTGCAGCCTGACTTTGCTGTGGGAACCACCCCAAACTTCACGTTGCTTAGAATCTGTGGGCCTATGATTGGGCCTTGTTGATGAAAATAATCAATAAACAATCTATAATAGGAATAGAAAGTTTTATTTGAGCCAATTGAGGACAATAGCCTGGGAGACAAACTCTCAGATGACTGAGGAAGTGCTCTGGAGAGGCATGGTTTCCAGCACAGTTTTCTATGTTGTCAGAACAAAGAACATTGAACAAGTCAGGGATATATTCCTTCAAGGTTTCAAAAAGACAGAACAGCAACCAAAAAAAACCACATCAGCACGTACACAGTGGGTCCGTATGGCCTTGGCACCTGGAAAGGAAGTCTTATCACGGAAGGAGTACCAGCATTGGTGTCCCAGAAGGGGAGGCATTTAATCTTTATTTTTAACATGGACAATCTTTACTTCTGGTCAATGTGCCCTTTTCTTTAATAATTAAAGCACATGTAGACCGTATGCTTGACAGGCCCCAAACAGGCTGCTTTAGTTGACATAAAATTCAAGTTAACTCATGGCTAAGCCAGAATGACTTCCCCAGACCTCAGTATGTGATCATTTCTTTTATCAGCCTGGGTCATGAGATGGAAGCACTCCTTCTCTCTGACCATCCCGATTAGCTCAGGAGAGCCCAGGCCCAGCCAGACCAGTGAGCTTCGGTCCCCAGACTTCTGTTCCTTCCCCTACAAACAGGCTAAATGACTCAGGTGGCAATGAGTGATTACCCAGAACAGAGATCCCCTTGGTTTGATTGAGCTTTTGCCACACATGATTCCCATTTGACAAGTTCTATAGGACCCCATGGCGATTGAAAAGGAATTTTATTTGCTGTCTTTATTTATTTATTTTTTTTTTATAAATTTATTTATTTATTTTGGGGTGTGTTGGGTCTTCGTTTCTGTGTGAGGGCTTTCTCTAGTTGCGGCGAGCGAGGGCTACTCTTCATCGCGGTGCGCGGGCCTCTTACTGTCGCGGCCTCTCTTGTTGCGGAGCACAGGCTCCAGACGCGCAGGCTCAGTAGTTGTGGCTCACGGGCCTAGTTGCTCTGTGGCATGTGGGATCTTCCCAGACCAGGGCTCGAACCCATGTCCCCTGCACTGGCAGGCAGATTCTCAACCACTGCGCCACCAGGAAAGCCCTGCTGTCTTTATTTACCAGGAAAAGTGAGATTTGGTTTGGGACTCAGAGCTTACTTGTCAGACGCTCTCTGTGACACCTGTCGCCAGCAGGGTGGGGCTCCTGACGTAGAGTAGAGAAGACCCCGGGGAGGGACGGGAGGTGATGGGCCACTACAACGGTCAGGAAGGATCCTGCCGGCAAGGTCACTCCTGCCCGAGCCTCACCAGGGACAGGAGAGGTTCAGCTGCTGATAAAGGCCCGTCAGTCTTTGGAAGGCCACAGACACCACATTTATTCAATAGCAAATACGGATTGTTAGGCAAAGCCAACCATAAGTTAGGACAGTAGTCTCTTAATTGTGCTGTTGATATTAATCACTGTAATACAACTGTCTAATTGAAAAAGTCCATATTGACAAACCAACAAGAATTGCATTGATGTAATAGTAGTTTTGAATTATTAACTCTGCACATTTTTATTCTGTAGAGCTGTCACATTTGTCATCGGGCAGGGTGTCTCTTAAAGTAGCGGTCCCCAGTGTTTTTTGGCACCAGGGACCAGTTTCGTGGAAGACAATCTTTCCACGGACCGGGCTGGGGTGTGTGGTGGGAGGGTAGGGTTTGTTCAGGCGGTAACGCGAGCTATGGGGGAGCGGCAGATGAAGCTTCGCTCACCCGCCACTCACCTCCTGCTGTGCGGCCCTGTTCCTAACAGGTCGCGGACCGGTACTGGGGCTTGGGGACCCCTGTCTTAAAGAGTGCTAAAGGGTTGTTCTGGAAAATTCCTGAGACTGGAAGATAAGGAAGTTTTGTGGATCCTGCGAGAAGCTGTTTGGTTTTCTGGATGCACTGGTGTGTGTGTGTGTGTGTGTGTGTGTCTGTGTGTGTGTGTCTGTGTGTGCATGTCCATAGACTGATTTCCTTAGGTGATCTGAGCCAAAGATGAGAATGTCAAGTTTGCTCAGTTAGTTCTGTGGATTGAGATCACCTTTGAGGGAGAAAGGATGGGGAGTCAATGTACAAGGCCACATACCTGGTGGCACTTACCCCTCCAAGAATGACAGCCCAATTAGGGGATGGGCAAGGGTACTGTGATAATAATCCACAGCACATGGCTGGGCTCATCACAGCAAGTACTCAGTAAAGACTGGCTTATTGGTTAAATGTTTGGAAGGAAAGGTGTCATTTAGGAATTGCATTCAGCTGCATGTAACAAAGACCCAGAAAATCCTGGGTTTATTCTCAATACAATGGCAGTCAAGATGTAGGCAGTCTAGGGTTGTAGGGTGGTGCTCCATGATTCTGCCTCCTTTCTTTCTTCTCCACAATGCCTAGTGCATGGTTTCTATCCTCATCACTTCATGGTCCAAGATGGCTAGGGGGATGCTAGCCATCCAACCACCATGCATGTTGGAAGGAGGAATAAAGGCAGAAGGGCCCAAAGTGGCATAACTTCCAGTATTCCAGAATGTTCCACACAAACACTTGCACTCACAGTTCCGTGGCCAGAAGGTAGTCACGTGGTCACACTTAGCCGAAAGCGAGGCTGTGAAATGCAGCTTTTAGTTAGGCAAAACACCACTCTGAAACGAAAAAGGGAATCTCTTACTAAGGAATTAGGGGGAAATGGACACTGCGTTGGCATTAGTAGTTTCTGTCACAAGCACCATTACATTAGCACAGTTTTGGAGGGAGACAAATTGGTGACATCCCTCAAAATGTGAAATATTCATACTCTCTGAACCAAAAATTTTATTCTTAGAAATCCTTTCTACAGATGACTCTCACATACGTACGCACACACACATATGTTTATTACAGCACAGCACTACTTATAATATCAGAAAATTGGAAACAACCTAACTGTCCATCGATTATCCAATTGTTCAATCACTGTGGTAATATGATGGAATAGTATTGCATCCATGAAAGAAGAATGAGGTGACTGTAAGTACTGAGATGGACTAGGATGTTCTTAAACCAAGAAGCAAGCTGCAGGATATTGTACATATTGTACTAAGTATATGATCCCATCAGTAACATTTTATTATACATGTTCCTGGAGATGTATCAGAGTCTTAGCAGACAGAGAAATGAGCCTGTGTAAGTTGAAAGAGCTGTCAGAAATGCTAAAAAACATAATTAATGACTGAGCTGAACTCCTGATACAAATAAAAGAGTCAAGTCTGTGGTCAGAGAAAGTGGTACTAACCTAGCTTCCAGAAGAGTTCTGCTTGGACCAAATTTGCACCAAAATGTTGGGTGGGCCAAGCAGATGTGAAGCCTTTGCAGCACATCTTAAGGGTGAAACTGGGATGCTGCTGGCAGAATGATGCCCTGATGTAATATTCTGCTGCAATGGCATTAGATCCAGATGAAACATGCTTTGTAATACATTGAACTCTCACAAGAAACAGCGGGAAATTTCCAATGACAACAAAACAAAATAATAGAACATACACATACATGCATAATGAGCTAAAGCTAGAATCAAGAGGGGGAAGCAAACTGCAAGGCTTGGAGGATCAATGCCAGTGTCAGCCCCAAATGTAGGGATTGGAAGCTAAGCCCTGAGCCTGCTGCCAGGGCCCATGCCCTCATTAAGAAGTTTAAAGCCATTCCCTGTTGGTAGGACACATGACTCCAGGAAAAAGTAAATGCAAATCCTTTTTGGAGGAAGGTGTCATTAATTCAGGCTTTCAGGATTCCCACAGATTATGTAAAACCAAAAAAAGATCAAAGTAAGAAATTACCAAACACACAAGGAAACGATGCAATGATTATGTCACTTAGGACAAAATTTAGCCACACCTGGCAGAGAATCCAAAGTCATAGTGACTTAAACATACATGGTTTTATTTGTTTTTACGTAAAAGAAGTCAGGAAGCAGGTATCCAGAGCAGGTTTAACACAAATTTGTCAGGGACCTGCTTCCTGCCGGTCCGTGCATCCTCTGAGATCTCAGTTAGGGCCCTTGTTCTTATGATCTAAGAACTGCTAGGGCTCCAGATATGCACGCTCCAGGTCACGGTGGAAGGAAGGGCAAGAAGAGCATGCCTATTCTCTTTAAAAAACATTTGCTGGAAGAGAGGACCTTCAAGATGGCGGAGGAGTAGGACGTGGAGATCACCTTCCTGCCCACAAACACATCAGAAATACATCTACACGTGGAACAACTCCTACAGAACACCTACTGAACGCTGGCAGAAGACCCCAGACCTCCCAAAAGGCAAGAAACTCCCCTCGTACCTGGGTAGGGCAAAAGAATAAACAGAGACAAAAGGATAGGGACGGGACCTGCACCAGTGGGAGGGAGCTGTGAAGGAGGAAAGCTTTACACACACTAGGCAGCCTCTTCGCGGGGGGAGACTGCGGGTGGCAGAGGGGGAGAGCTTCGGAGCCGCGGAGGAGAGCACAGCAACAGGGGTGCGGGGGGCAAAGCGGAGAGATTCCCGCACAGAGGATCAGGGCCGACCGGCACTCACCAGCCCGAGGCTTGTCTGCTCACCCGCCGGGGCGGGCGGGGCTGGGAGTTGAGGCTCGGGCTTCGGTCGGAGCGCCGGGAGAGGACTGGGGTTGGCGGCGTGAACACAGACTGCAGGGGGTTAGTGCACCACGGCTAGCCGGGAGGGAGTCCGGGAAAAGTCTGGAGCTGCCAAAGAGGCGAGAGACTTTTTCTTCCCTCTTTGTTTCCTGGTGCACGAGGAGAGGGGATTAAGAGCGCTGCTTAAAGGAGCTCCAGAGACGGGCGCGAGCCGCGGCTAACATGGCGGCATGAGACGCTAAGGCTGCTGCTGCCGCCACCAAGAAGCCTGTGTGCGAGCACAGGTCACTATCCACACCCCGCTTCTGGGAGCGTGTGCAGCCAGCCACTGCCAGGGTCCCCGGATCCAGAGACAACTGCCCCGGGAGAACGCACGGCGCGCCTCAGGCTGGTGCAACGTCACGCAGGCTTCTGCCGCCGCAGGCCCGCCCCGCACTCCATGTCCCTCCCTCCCCCGGCCTGAGTGAGCCAGAGCCCGCGAAGCAGCGGCTCCTTTAACCCCGTCCTGTCTGAGCGAAGAACAGACGCCCTCCAGCGACCTACACGCAGAGGCGGGGCCCATACATATCGATAATTACCTTAAATGTAAATGGATCAAATGCTCCAATCAAAAGACATAGACTGACTGAATGGATACAAAAACAAGACCCGTATATATGCTGTCGACAAGAGACCCACTTCAGACCTAGGGGCACATACAGAATGAAAGTGAGGGGATGGAAAAAGATACTCCATGCAAATGGAACTCAAAAGAAAGCTGGAGTAGCAATTCTCATATCAGAAAAGATAGACTTTAAAGTAAAGACTATAGAAGAGACAAAGAAGGACACTACATAATGATCAAGGGATCGATCCAAGAAGAAGATATAACAATTGTAAATATTTATGCACCCAACATAGGAGCTCCTCAATACATAAGGCAAATGCTAACAGCCATAAACGGTGAAATCGACAGTAACACAGTAATAGTAGGGGACTTTAACACCCCACTTTCACCAATGGACAGATCATCCAAAATGAAAATAAATAAGGAAACACAAGCTTTAAATGACACATTAAACAAGATGGACTTAATTGATATTTATAGGACATTCCATCCAAAAACAACAGAATACAGTTTCTTCTCAAGTTCTCATGGAACGTTTTCCAGGATAGATCATATCTTGGGTCACAAATCAAGCCTTGGTAAATTTGAGAAAATTGAAATCGTATCAAGTATCTTTTCCAATAACAACGCTATGACACTAGATATCAATTACAGGAAAAAAAACTGTAAAAAATACAAACACTTGGAGGCTAAACAATACACTACTGAATAACCAAGAGATTACTGAAGAACTCAAAGAGGAAATCAAAAAATACCTAGAAACAAATGACAGTGAAAACACGATGACCCAAAACCTATGGGATGCAGTAAAAGCAGTTCTAAGAGGGAAGTTTATAGCAATACAATTCTACCTCAAGAAACAAGAAAAATCTCAAACAACCATCCTTACACCTAAAGCAATTAGAGAAATAAGAACAGAAACATCCCAAAGTTAGCAGAAGGAAAGAAATCACAAAGATCAGATCAGAAATAAATGAAAAAGAAGTGAAGGAAACAATAGCAAAGATGAATAAAACTAAAACCTGGTTCTTTGAGAAGATAAACAAAATTGATAAACCATTAGCCACACTCATCAAGAAAAAAAGGGAGAGGGCTCAAACCAACAGAATTAAAAATGAAAAAGGAGAAGTAACAACTGACCCTGCAGAAATACAAGGAATCATGAGAGATTACTACAGGAAACTATATGCCAATAAAATGGAAAACCTGTAAGAAATGGACAAATACTTAGGAAAGCACAACCTTCCGAGACTGAACCAGGAAGAAAGAGAAATTATAAACAGACTAATCAGAAGCACTGAAATTGAAACTATGATTAAAAATCTTCCAACAATCAAAAACCCAGGACCAGAAGGCTTCACAGGCAAATTTAGCAAACATTTAGAGAAGAGCTAACACCTATCCTCCTCAAACTCTTCCAAAATATAGCAGAGGGAGGAACACTCCCAAACTCATTCTATGAGGCCACCATCACCCTGATACCAAAACCAGACAAAGATGTCAAAAAGAAAGAAAACTACAGGCCAATATCATTGATGAACGTAGGTGCAAAAATCCTCAACAAAATACTAGCAAACAGAATCCAAAAGCACATTAAATGGATCATACACCATGATCAAGTGGAGTTTAGACCAACATGTATCAAGCAGGATAAAAATTTCCACACCTAGACACATATCCGTATGATTCTACCAAATACCAAAGCCCAAGAGAAGATCTCAAAAATAACCAGAGAAAAAGGATCACCCACAAAGTAAAGACAAATTGGCTGATGGCAAACTTCTCAATTATAACAAAGGAAAACAGACAACAGTAGAAGAATACCTTCAAGTTGGTTAACATACTGTCAAAATAGGATTGGGTTCCAGGAGATTTTTTTTTTTTAAGAACAAGGAATAAATAGAGGCATCTTCAGAGTAGCAAAGAATGAGAGGATTTACAACCAATGGCTCTTAACAACATGAAATTCTAAAGGATATAATTCAAGAAGAAGCAACATTTATCTCAGTAGCAAGGTCAGAAATATAAGCAGGAGTGATGAGCAAAAATACCTAGTAAACCTGAAGGCTAAATTGAGGTAAATGTAAACAAACATTGTCTGAATATGATTTATAATAATAATAAGATACAAATGCAAATTGAAACCAAGTGAGACACCATTTTACACACCCACCAACTTAGCAAACACTAAGAAGAAGACTGACCATACCTAGCGCTGGTGAAAATGTGGACAAACAAGGACTCCTATACACATCTGAAGAGTGTATTTTGATGCAAATATTTTGGAAAATAATTTGGCCCTACAATATCTAGAGAAATCCTTGTACATGTGTACCTGATGACAAGTTCAAAATTGTTCATAACAGCATAGTTTGTAACAGCAAAAACTGGAAACAATACAAATGTTCCTTAATAGAAGAATGTATAAATAAATTGTGGTCTAAACAACAAGAGCCTACTGTATAGCACAGGGAACTATATTCAATATCCTGGCATAAACCATAATGAAAAAGAATATAAAAAAGAATGTATATATGTGTATAATTGAGTCACTTTGCTGTATAGCAGTAACATTGTAAATCAACTATACTTCAATAAAGAAAGAAATTGCATAGAGATTATAGGTTGAACTTAGTAAATTAGTTTCAAGCAGGTTATCCTGAATTATCTTTCTCAATATAAGATCCTTGTTTCTCCATGCAATTAAATGTGAATTATAATTGAAAATGTGAATAAAACACTTATTCATCCAAAAAAAAATTGTGGTCTATTTAAACAAACGGAGCCCAACAGTGGAAATGAGGAAAGGACAGCTAACCAGTACAATGTGGATGAAATTTAGAAACATAATATTGAGTAAAAAAAAGGCAAGTCACAGAAGATTGTATATGATATAACCCCATTTTTGAAGCTCAAAACCAAACTAAACTGAATTTTAAGGATATATACCTATTAGATAAAAGCTGTTTTACAACACAAAGAGAGTGATAAACACAAAATCCCAGAATGGTGGTTTCTGCTGGGAGTAGACAGGAGATGGGACATATGGAAACGTGGCTCACTTCAAAGATATTGGTAATGACACATCTTTTAAGTTGCATGGTGGGTTTATGAGTATTTATGTTACTACTACACTTTGTAACATATGTGCCATATATATATATGTGTGTGTGTGTGTGTGTGTGTGTGTGTATCAATTATTATAGAACAAAATAAAAAATAGAGTAGGGCTGGCTTCAAAGTCAGATTGCCTGTGTTTCAGTCCTGCCACCGCTACTTAACTGGTTGTATGACCTTGGGTAAATCGCTTAGCTCCTTCAAGCCTCAGTATTCTCACCCTTAAAATGGGGGCAATAAGTTCCTATCTCTTAGAGGCTTATATAATACTTGTAGAGCACTTAGTAAATGCTCAGAAAATGTAAGGAGCAATTATTATTATTACTTTTATTTCTGGATATTCCCTCCCTCTGGTCACTGTGTGCAACCAAGTTCATCGATGGTCATGTGTCAGCGTGTCATCCACTCATTTTCACCTCTAGGACCCCAGTGCATCTCAGCTTTAATGCTAGCATCCAGACCCTCTCCTCTCCACGCCCCCCTCACAAGCATCAGCATGAGTGATAACCCAGGGCTTGTCCGACAAAGCATTTAAAAGCACATATATGGATGCCAAGGAGGGAATTCTAAGTATGAAGGGCCAGAATCTTTGTGTTAATGCCCAGCAGATGTGGCTTGTGCGTCAGAATGTTTTTGGATGTTCACTCCGGATGCGTAATGTCTAAGTGAAGCATACTGAGGGCTCCAGCCAAGTCATTCAGGTCTGATGAAATTAAATCAAGAGACATCCCTGTAGGAGGATTTGGTTGCTGACGGAGTCTGAATGGGTTGTTGAAAATGCTTAAGAAATTGGGATTCCCAAGCAATAATGGATGTGCCGATGACTGGGGCATTCTGAAAAACCTTGCTAGAATCTCGGCAGTAAAAGTCTCCAGCTGAACCTGTCTGTTCCCTTGGGACTGGAGGAAAATAAGTACAAAGCCACCCTCTGCCCCCACTTTCTTCTTTTTTTAGCTCCAGTACAGCGTCTGGCTCAGGAACTGGGCATTTTGCGGCACATTTTAGAGCGCTTCCCTTTGTGTTCTTTGGAATTGCAGTTGGCTTCCTCGGCTGGAGACAGACAGAAATAGCAGCTCATATCTAACCGCCTTCACTCTCCTTCATACCCTTAACTTCAGGAAGTACGATCCACGGCCTGATGCCTGATTTGGTCCTCTGTCCATGGCTTCCAGCTCCCAACTCTTCCTCAGATTTTTATCTTCTCTGGCTGTTGCCATGTGTCATGTAATGAATGATTGATCTGTGCCCCCCTGAAAAAGATATGTTGAAGTCTGTATTAGTCAGGGTTCTCCAGAGGAACAGAACTAATAGGATCTATAGAGATAGAGAGAGATTTAGAATGAGGGGTTGGGTCACATGATTATGGAGACTGAAAAATCCCACCATCTACCCTCTGCAAGCTGGAAGCCCAGAAGGACTGGTGCGGTAGTTCCAGTCCCAAACCGAAGGCCTGAGAACGGGGGGAGACAATGGTGAAAGTCCCAGTCTGAGTCCAAAGGCCCAATAGCCAAGAGCACTGATGTCTAAAGGCAGGAGAAGATGGACATCCCAGCTCAAGCAGAAAAAGCAAGTTGACCTTCCCTCCACCCTTTGGTTCTATTCAGGCTGTCAACAGATTGGATGGTGCCCACCTGCACTGGTGAGGATGACCTTTTTTACTCAACCTACCAATTCTTCCAGAATCAGTCTCACAGACACATCCAGAAATAACGTTTTACCAGCTATTTGGACATCCTGTCACCCAGTCAAGTTGACACATAGAATTAACCATCACTTCCCTTGATGGCATCCTTACAACCCTACGAGTTAGGTGCAATCATTAACCCTACTTGGTAGATGAGGAAACAAAGGTTAAGGGTTTAAGTAGCTTTTGCTCTTGGTCACCCAGCTATAAAGTGGTACAGTAAGTCCCCTACATACGAACGAGTTCTGTTCTGAGAGCGAGTTCCTAAGTCCAATTTGTTCGTATGTCCAACAGTGTTAGCCTAGGTACCCAACAAACACAATCGGCTATGTAGTGCTGTGCTGTAATAGGTTTATAATACTTTTCACACAAATACTACATAAAAAACACACACAAAAAGTAAAGAAAACGTTTTTAATCTTACAGCACAGTACCTTAAAAAGTACAGTAGTGTGGTACAACACCTGGCACTTCTTAGCAGTACCAGCTACATCACTTGTGCTTTTACGCTTGTTTCCCGACATCCTTGGGCTTGAAATAAGGACACCGTACTACTGTACTCTGTCTAGTACTGTACAGGAAGTACACAAAAGCACAACCCCACTTGTAGAGGATGCACACACGTGACAGTGTACGCCAGATACGTGAACTAACTTACGTGACTGGACACGAGAATGCACGCTAGCATCTTGGAAAGTTTGCAACTTGAAAGGTTCGTATGTGGTGGACTAACTGTAGTGAGACAGGAAGGAAGGGGGCAGGGCACAACCTTGAAAAGGATGACATAGCCATTGACAACACGACAACATCTGGTTAGAACTGATTAGGCCCGAGATGCAGGCCCAAGACTTCCAATAGACCTTTGGCTTCATTATATGCTCATTGTAATACATTAGCTAAATGCCCCATCAAGAGGTGACATGAACGTTCCGAGGAGGCCTAAAAGTGGGCGGTGGCCCAATTCCTGGAAATTTCTGCCCCTTCTCCAAAATAGTTGGGATAATCCTCCCACTTATTAGCCTATGAAATTACCCAGCCCATAAAACAACTAACCACTCCCTATTTCAGGGCCGCTCTCTCCTTTTGAGATGGTCCACACTCTGTCTATGGATTGTTCATCTCTCAATAAATCTACTTCTTACCTATCACTTTGCCTCTTGCTGAATTCTTTCCGCGCTGAGACATAAAGAACATGAACTTCTTAAGTCCTAAGGCCGGGTGTGTGATTTCAGTTGCACACCTGGGGTCCCCAACCCCAGGGGCGAGGACAGGTGCTGGTCCAAGTCCTGTTAGGGATCCCGCCGCCCAGCGGGAGGTGAGCAGCAGACGAGCAAGCGAAGCTTCATCTGCCTGCCCCCATCGCTCCCCATCGCTTGCATTACCACCTGAACCATCGCTCGCATTACCACTCGCATTATTCCCAACTCACCCACTCCCCCATCTGTGGAAAAATTGTCTTCCACGAAACCAATTCCTGGTGCCAAAAAGTTTGGGGGCTGAATTAAAAGACAGTGGGTTTGAGTCCCAGTCTGAGTTCTGGCTGCGTTCGAATGCCATCTGAGTTGTGTGGTTTCAGTAGAGCCAAGATTCAGGCCAGCATATCTGACTTCAGAGCTGGTGCTCTTGGCCCGTTCTGCTGTGAGGCGCATCAAAGGTGATGGACTGCAGTCGGCCCTCAGAATCTGTCTTAGCTGACAGCTATGCAGTAGCCTGTGCAGCCCGTCCAGAGTGGTCCTTTTCTCAGACCTGGGTATATGTAAGAATCACCTGGGAGAGAAGGACAGCTACTGATGCAAATTTTTACCCTCCCCGAAACGCGCTTGCAGTAGGTCTGGAGTCGGCAGAGGAGTCTGCATTTTTAACCAAGTGGTTCAATAGGATATCTGCAAAGTTGGGAATTATAGGATAAACTTACTGTTAATTTACTAAAAGGATTGTTCCCGATTCCAACATGAGAAGGGGGTTTCCTTCACACCACCAAGCAATGCTCCAGACACCAGCTGGGTGTCCTGACAATTCAACACAATTCTAAAAAAAGTAATATAGTAGTCCCCCCTTATCTAGTGGATGCTTGAGACCGTGGATAGTACCAAACCCTATCTTCATGATGTTGTGAGATGACAAAATGCTTACTTGATGAGATAAAGTGAGGTGAGTGATGTAGGCATTGTGACGGAGCGTTAGGCTACTATTGACCTTCTAAAAATACATCACGGGGGCTTCCCTGGTGGCACTGGTTGAGAGTCCACCTGCCGATGCAGGGGACACGGGTTCGTGCCCCGGTCCGGGAAGATCCCACATGCCGCGGAGCGGCTGGGGGCCCGTGAGCCATGACCGCTGAGCCTGCGCGTCCGGAGCCTGTGCTCCGCAACGGGAGAGGCCACAACAGTGAGAGGCCCGCGTACCGCAAAAAACAAAACAAAACATACAAATACATCAAGGAGGATCATGGACTTTGGGTGATCCTGGATCATTAAGACATGATGATGTTGATGGTTATATATCAGGAGCAGATGATATTGGTGGTTGGGGACCCCTGGGCAGGACGGGGAGGGATGGTGTGAGATTTCATCATGCTACTCAGAGTGGCATGCAATTTAAAACTTAGGAATTGTCTATTTCTGGGGTTTTCCATTTAACGTTTCCAGACCTCAGGTGACCGAGGTAACTGAAACCTCAAAAAGAGAAACCATGGATAAGGTGGGGGACTACTGTGCATACATTCCAGAAATTCCAAAGGGTGTTCACAAGTCTGAGAAACACATTAAAAATGGAGTTCTTACTGCATTTTTTTCAAAATTGGGCCCCGGATTTTTAAAAATTGGGCCCATTGCTTTAAATTTAGAGATATTTCACCTGAAAACATACTGAGCTGATTCTTAAAAAAGTAACTAATATGACTGTTTAAAGTTTATCCTGTTATTTCCAATTTTCGAACACCTTGCATTTTGTGTGGTCTCAGACCACAGTCTTTGAAGAATGTTTATTTCCATGACCTTATGGACCAGTCTACAGGCAGAGCCTCTGCAGTGAGGTTGCTTCTCATACCTGGGGCCACACCCAGGGCCATCGTAAATCCCAGGGGAGATACTCCGGAACTAGATGAAATGTTTTTGCAAAAGGGAATCCAGAGGCTTTCCTTTACGCTTTTTTGTAGGAGGAGAGTTCATTACTGTCCTATCCACCTACCCAGATTTCTTTTCTCCTGGGCTGGTGACTAGGAAGTTTCTTTGTCCGGGTAATTGGTGGTTCTACACTGCCCTCCTTGTCTCACCCCACTTGCTTTATCTATTTCTTCCTTCTTTCCACGGGCAAACCTAGCCATTATCATACAGATGGAGTGTCCTGATACAAATCCCCAGGCTGGATGCCTGATTGATGGCAAAGGAGCTCCACTGGAGAAGAGTAAGGGAAAGCAAGAGGGAGAAGTGAATGCAGCATATATCTGGGCAACGTTGAGAACATTTTAAGTGTGTCCCATCTGGCTTTCCTAAGAGAGGGTGGGATTTTCTGTATGTGGCTCTGTCTTTTTAAACCCATAGGTTTCAAAGCAATTCACTATTTAATGTAAATGAGGGTAGCTGTAATTTTTCTTGTTTTAATTCACGCTT
The DNA here is from genome assembly GCF_003031525.2 of Neophocaena asiaeorientalis asiaeorientalis. Classification (NCBI taxonomy): domain Eukaryota; kingdom Metazoa; phylum Chordata; class Mammalia; order Artiodactyla; family Phocoenidae; genus Neophocaena; species Neophocaena asiaeorientalis. The sequence goes on along the minus strand of NW_020172812.1, from coordinate 2,533,164 downwards.
ATTGATGATCTATTTCACACCTACTCCATGGCAGGCTGTGCAGGGCATTCACGTGAACGATATTGTTTGGCCTTAAAATCCTCTGTAAGGTGGACACGTTTAATTGTTTGGAAACATTTGTTCTAAATTATTTTGTTTCTAATCTCACTTAAAATTAATCATTTGCACTTTATTTTGTGTAGATGATATATGCACACAATTTAGGTGTATGAAAAAGTATACAGCAAGAGTAAGAGTCAATCTCTCCCCTCTTCTATTCCTTAGGAAACTATATAGTTGCCCTCCTCACAGACATCCACCTGTTCATTGTTACCAGTCGATTTTGCAACTTTCCAGAACTGTTCTATGTACTTGCAACATGTGTGTGTATTTTTCTTTCCCCTTATACGTGATAGTATACATTGTACTGCATCTAGTTTTTTTCACTTTATAAAATTTCTTGGGGATCTTTCCACTTCAGTCTAGAACTGCCTCATTTTTTTTAAGTTGATTTATGGCTTTATTGTTTGCACGTTCAATTTTTAATACGATTTTTAAAGGTTGCACTCCATTTACAGTTATTACAAAATATGGGCTAACGTCTCTGTGTTGTCCAATACATCCTTATAGCTTATCTTACACCCAATAGTTTGTACCTCCTACTGCCCCACTCCTATATTACCCCTCCCCATCTCCCCACTGGTAACCACTAGTTTGTAGAACTGCCTCTTATTATTATTTTTTTAATAGCTACCTTTGGGTAGACAAAATTAATTTCCAATATTTTGCTATATTAAAAAATATTGCAATGAATATCCCTGTGTGTATGTATATATTTACTTAATAGTTGTGTGGATATACAGTCAAATTTTACACATAGATGGGTAAAGCTCACTGCTTTTAAACTAAATTTAAAAATGATTTAAAAATTAATTTAATTATCTTTAAAAGCCATGAACCAAACTGTACTCTTTTCACAGGCCAGTCTCCTTTCCCAGTTGCAGACAGCCTATGCCATCTGAAAACGGGCCGACTTTTGCACACAGGCCCAAACACACACACGAATGGATAGCTCACTACCTCAAATCTTGCTGGTTTGGTAGGCAGTAGGTCACACTGGTTAAATCAGCTGGAGGAGACTTTGGAAACAGACATCACAGAGCTTAAGAATTTTAGAGCTTGAGGGGGTTTTTAGAGATCAAGTAGTTGTACATGAGGCCCCAGAAGACAAACTTATTTGTCCTTGTTCATGGAACTCATTCCTGATATACTGACAGATGGACAGATTTTAAGTTAAGGCCATGGTTGGAACTGCAATACCCAATACGGTGAGAGCAAGCACTTGAAAAGTGGCTAGTCTGGGGAGCTATACTTAATGTTTTGTAATAACCTATAAGGGAAAAAAATCTGAAGAAGAAGAAAAGATATATATGTATGTATAACCGGATCACTTTGTTGTACACCTGAAACTAACACAACATTGTAAGTCAACTACACGATGATTAAATAAAAATGCGGCTACTCTGAATTGAACTGTATTCCTTTTTTGTGTGTGTGGTACGCGGGCCTCTCACTGCTCTGGCCTCTCCGCAACGACGCGCAGGCTCAGCGGCCATGGCTCACGGGCCCAGCCACTCCGCGGCATGTGGGATCTTCCCGGACCGGGGCACGAACCCGTGTCCCCTGTATCGGCAGGCGGACTCTCAACCACTGCGCCACCAGGGAAGCCCGCAGTGCATTTTTAAAAACAGCTACAAATACAAGATAAGGAGAAGACTTGAACACACAGAAGGGAGAAATGTGCCTAGTGTAGGTTCTGCAGTAATGGCTTGAGTCCAGTCCACCAGTGGTCTGCTTCCCACTGGGAATGTGGAACAGGGCAGAACCAGCCATGATCCATTCTGCATGGTCACAGTAGAGTCCCTGTGATTTGCTCTGTCTCGGGTCATCCCATACACCGCAGCATTTGTGTTTGTATCTGTGCTTACATGGCCTCCCAGGAGATGGGCTGGAGGCTGCATCCACCGCTCTCAGACCCCTTGGAGGAACCCCAGCCTTTTCTTGGGTCAGCATGGGCACTTTGGTTGGAACGCTCTGGTTTGAGCGGGAGCCCTGCAGCCCCCTTGCTTGCCTGCTCCGGGCTCTGGGGTCTCACCAGCAGGGGCGCGGGTGGTCATCCTTGAGCCCCAGCCCCTCGGAGCCCCTGTCTACATGTGCTTTCGCTCCCTCAGCCTGCAAGCATCAGATTTGCCATCGAAAACGATAACCTCTACTTTTTTCTTTTGTATTTGGATAAACACCGAAGAAGCTGGAGCTGTTAAACTTTGTCTTGGGGAAAACCTCCCAACTGGTTTATTTGGCGTCATGGAACCTCTTACGGCTTTCAATACACAATGAATAATCAACTGTTTTGTATACTTGTTTTCAGTTTTCATTTCGACAAACAAGCACTATAATTACAGCTATTAGAATAAAATCTGTTAACTATTAAAGAAAAAAGAAAATAAATTTAAAAATACAAGGGAGGTAGGGAAGTCAGATATGGAAGCAGGACAGGCCTTTTTGTGATCCATAGAGGTAGACTCTGGAGCAGTGCTGTCCAGTAGAAGTTATTGCACTGAGGGGAATGTTCTATGTAATTGGCACAATCCAGTACAGTTACCACTATCTACATAGGACCATCGAGCATTTGAAATATGGCTGGTGTAACTGACATACAATTTTTAATTAAATTAAATTAAAATGTAAATAGTCACATAAGAGTCATGGCTACTGTTGGACAACGCAGTCCTGGAGTATAAACGTCAAGTCAGAATTGAGAAGAAGGGGTGAGCGTCTTATGCTCTCATTGGCTATGGGCTGCCCTGGCTTTGGTGGGAGGGTAGGTAGAGCATAATTTCCCAGGCAAAACTGTTAGCAGTGCTTTTCACTCTACATTTCTCTTCTTAATCAACAGATCCTTTCTATGTCTGTGAGTCTATTTATGTTTTGTAAATACGTTATAGAAAACAAACTTATGGTTACCAAGGGGGAAGGGGAAGAGGGATATATTAGGAGTTTGGGATTAAAATATACACACTGCTATATATAAAATAGGTAACTAACAAGGCACTACTGTATAGCACAGGGAACTATACTTAATATCTTGTAATAATTTATAATGGAATAGAATGTAAAAAAAGAATATATATATTTACATATATGTATAACTGAATCACTTTGCCGTACATCTGAAACTAGCACAACATTGTAAATCAACTCTATTTCTATAAAAATTAAAAAAAAAAACTGTTAGCAGTGGACATTCAGACAGTCGAGGGGTGTGGGGTGTGCGTTCTGGCCAAGTAAAGCGGATGAGGCACTAGCGCGCCCCCTGCAGGTCACAGGATGATCAACTGGGTCATCCTGACGCCCTATTTTCATCCTACCTCACAGATTCTCTAAGAACTGAATTACAGTCCCAGAATAACCTGAAGCCAACAACCTGGCCACCGACTTCATGGAGCAGAACAAACTTCCCAGTCCCCAGAGATGTTGGTTTCTCTCCCACCTCATTCTCAAATCATCCCTGGCAGTTCTACTGGTTTGCTGGTTCCAAGAGGAGGGTCATGAGGTATTGCACAAGTACACAGAGGAAATTTTTCTGTGAGCTTCTGATTATTAGCTGTTTCAGCCATAGAGAGGAAATCTAATTTTACACTGTCTGCTACCACCTTTGAGATGGCTAGCCCAACAGCTCTAAAAAAGAAAAAACAAATTTGCCCTTTCTGCACTAGAGTGTCATAGATATGAAGTTATAAATAAGGAAACCCACGTTCATGTTTTATTTATACCTATGACACAGGATTTATGGTGTTGAAAAACACATTCAACTTAATTTATGCAGGAATTAACTTTGGTAGAGATTAATTTTTGATCTACGGCCCCTCCCTAAAATATATTATCTCTATTCATGATCTTGGCTTGCAGACAGAGATGATAGTGAATGAAAGAAAACAACAAAAACAAAAACGACAAAATGAAAAAGCTTCCAAAGGGAGATACTTTAAGTCCTGAAAATGAAGATAACAGGATGTTTTTAAAATTAGAATCCCTTGGAGTTCACTGGCAGAGCCAGAATTTAGAATTAACCTAACAGTCTTTTCTATTGAGTCTGGACATTCAGTAGAGAGTTTTACATGAAAATACATAAAACAGAAGAAAATAAAAAACAGAACCTTGGCATATATTAATGCTTAATAAAAAGGAATTAAGAACTCTGAAATACTTAACCAGTATTACTCCTATGTTATCTATGTCACATCTTTACAGACTACCAAGCAGGGGTGTGTGTGTGTGTGTGTGTGTGTGTGTGTGTGTGTGTGTGTGTGTATGTGTGTATGGGAGAGGAAGAGGATGGGAAGGAGAGGGAAAAAAATCAAAGGGAAAATCAAAAAATCAAAGCACAAAATATAGCTTTGAGCCTCTGGACAGTCAAGAGGAAAAGGGAATGATGAATGTCATGCCTACAAGAAAGTATATTAGTTTGCCAAGAAGCACTAATTTTGGTTTTGTTTCAGAAAGTTATCTTTATTTTAACAAACAAACAAATAACACAGTAGATGTTGTCTTTTTCTTCTTTTCTCTTCTAGACTCCAGCCATCTTTACAGCCTTACACCTCACCGACTGAGGTGAGTCACTCACTGACATTACCTGCCTGACCCCAGTTGACGCTTGTGTTGGGACCCCTGGTCCTGAGGATGCTGTTGAGAGCTCATCACGCCTGCCTCTTCCTGTGGAAGCCTCAGGCCAGTCAGAGTGCCACCAGGCGGGTAGAGGAGAAGACAAAATAAGTTGTCTCCGCCCTTCCTATGGCAGGTGACACCCTCTCTCCACAGCTATTAGTGTTTCCATGACTCTTCTCTCCTAAGTCCCCCTGCACTGTCATCACCGCAGCCTCCAGCCAGCACCCAAATATCCAGGCCATCACTGGTTATGGGATGGGGTATCACAGGAGAGTGTCTGGGGAGAGGGCACCCAAAGGCGTCCCTCATAGGAGAGGTCTCGTCTCTTAGTTTTTACTTGAGAAGAAAAAAATGAGGTAGAAAAAAATGCAGGGACATTCTCCCAGGCTACGTGTTTTGCCGGACCAGAGCAGGGAGTATATAGTATTAAGTCATTGTCCTGGAGAGTATCTGACCAAGGGAGTTGGCTTCGACACTGTGTCCTTGGCAGTGGCATGATTTAGTTCTGAAAGGGAGAACAAATCTCTCTCCTTCACCAGTCCTCACAAAAAGCAATGCAGGAAGCTTAGTCAAGTGTGCAAATCTCTACTGTGAACTTTTCTGCCACATCTGGGGGAATTACTGGCCCTTGAAATCTCTCACAAACAGATAAGAAGCAAGGTTATAACGTGATTTGACACGGAGTTTTGAAGGCTCCACTCAGAAATGTGGAAAGTGTGGCTTTCAAGGCACCATTTCAAGAGATTAAGATTTGAAATTGTGTTGCTTTATCTTACCGTTTTCTTTCACAGGCTTTTCCTTAGGCCTTGCCTTGGAGCTTTTTTTTCATCCTTTCTTTCCCCAGTGTACATATGAAGGTTTGTAACACTTCACGCTTGAAGACTTGAGGAAAACTGAGTAAATTCAATATGACCGACTTCAGAGTCACTGGCTTCACATGCATTTACTTGCTGTGAAGAGAAAAGCATGTGAGGAAAATATATTGCCACTGGAGGAACGGATCTGTCTCGTGTATAATGGCTCATTTTTATCCATCCCTCGTGTCTTACCAGAATAGGTTACTAAAGAGGCTGGCCCCGCAGCACAGAGGCCTCTCAGCCTGAGCTCTGCGGATGGCCCTCAGCCCCAGGCCTCCTTGCCTTTGCTGGGCTCACCCCTCCTCCCTGACATTCTTGAGCTTCTCCCAGGTCATGAGCCCCCGGGCTCTTGGCAGCTGAAACAAAAGCTGAAAGAAACCCACTCGGCTCTGCAATCAGTGTGCTGAAGCCCCAGTTCATAGCAAGGGGCCAAACCCTTCCATTTCCAGTCCTGCGGAGGCTGGAGCCACTGGGCTCAGATCTGTTGGTTAATAGGGTTGGAGAAGTTGAGACCAAACTCTAGGTGCAGAAGGAAAGAGCAGATTCAGGCCCAGCCCAAAGCTGCTTCTATTTCCTGAGGAGAAACGAAGAAGCAGCCACTCTCTTTAGACTTTCTGGAGCAATCCTCTTTTGAGCACCCTTATTTTGTGGTGGATAGAAGTTCTTCTATCTGATGAGAGCATCTGTTCTAACTGTGGCAGGGGTGGGCGGAAGAGAGGTTGGGAAAAATGTACGTCTAGGAGCAAACAGAAATTGAGGTTGGAGAACCGTTCATGGTGTTTCTGGGGAGACCTGTGCGATTAGCACACTGTGTCGCTAAGAATGGCCATGGACCAGGGCTGCCGTGGAGGCTGGTTTATCTGTCTGGCCCATTCTCAATCTCATCCTGGACAGAGATCGGGGCTCTGATGAGTGGTGGGGGAAGAAGAATGGCAGGACATGGAGCTGGGAGCACAAGTGAGAGCCTGAAGCCTCTGGCAGTATAGCATTGGGTGTCCTGTACAGGCAGAGGCTTCCAGGTGGCCTTGGGGACCTAGGTTAGGAGGGACAGGAAGACTTAACAAAATGAAGGACTGGGACAAGCTTTGCCTGTTCCCCTGTCTCCCTTAAGCCAACCTTAATCCCTGGGGTTTGTGGATGAAAAATGTCACCTGCCATATCAGTAAACAAAGGATGGTGCAACCATCAAACTATTAACCACGGCAGCCGCCCCCGACTGTGCACCCACCCTGAGGGGATTCAGGATGGAGAAAAGCAGGACAGTGGTCCTAGGTAGTTAAGGTGCATATCAAAGGAATGACTTCAATGAGCCCAGACTCTCGCATCTTCCCATACAGAGAAAAGTGCTAAGTTCATGACTTTGAGATATCTGCTTTCTCTTTAATTAACAGTAATTAATTTTTGATGTTCTGACCACCCGTTTTTTGTTGCAAGACCTCCAATATATCCTGACCCCTCCATTACCTCTTTGGAACATTCCCTCAGAGCTATCTGAGAGGCTGTATCCCGAGCTTAAGTCCTCAGCAAGTCTGCTGAATAAAATATAATTCTCACCTTTTAGTTGTGCATTGTTTTTCAGTTGATAGGTTGAACTTCTGAATAATGAATTAAAAATCTTACCAGGAATAAATATTGACCTAACATATTGATAGCAGTGATGAGACACATTGCTGGGGCTTTTGATCAGTTCTTAGCAGTCTTGCTGGCATGTGTGTTAGCAGAAGAAAAGATACCACTCTGGTGTGACTCTGAGGGTTTGGACCATCTGGCCCCAGTCTATCTTTCCCAGTTCATCTTTTCCCACCTTCCCATCAATTCCTTGTTTTTGTCCTTCTGAACTCTTCCCAATTCCCAGGCACACCCTGCACTTACACAGCTGTGCTGAGGGTATTCTCACTGCCTGGTAGAAATCCTTCTCTAGCAACTCTTTGGGAAAATCTTATTACCCATTCATTATGTTCCCAGGCAAGTTCCTTCTATAATGATTTTTCTAGCTCCCCAGACAAAATTAATCCTATCCTTCTCTGAAATTTCATTTTCGTGCTACTATAGCATATGTTGAATTATAATTATTCCTTCATTGGTGTCACTCTGCTAGATCACGTATGCTTTAACTTGGGGAGACCAAAGTTAAACTGAATTGCCTTGTCCTGCGTTAAACTAAATGAAAAGTCTAAGATAGGCAAGTACGGTCTCAGTATCTGGTAGGTGTTTATAAAAGAGGGAAGGGAATGGAGGTGGAGGAACTCTATCTCTTTTATCAATGTTGCATGCTGGCATACACACACACACACACACATATGTGTCTATACACACACACACATATACAGATAGATAGAACTACTTACTATGTACCATATACTGTACATACAGGGATATTTTAATTTAATCCTCATAAGGAAAGAGAAATGATTAAAGGTTTAAGTAATTTGCCCAAGGTCACGTAACTAGTAATAGAGCATAAATTCAAATTCAGATAGTCCGACTTCAGAGACCAAAACTTCATCTGTTATTATTAACCACCTCCCTTTATCACACCTCTAATGGACACCTGTCATTTCCTTGGCGACCTGCCTCCTATTTCAGAAGCTGAAAAGTCCAGACATTGTCCCATCCTCTCTTGCAGCTAGAATGCAGGCAGGTGACGCAGGCCTGACTAAACAGATGCCTCTGCTAGAGACTCTGAATTGGGAGCTGGTGACATAAAGAGGCAGAGACAGTGGAGAATGCAGAGGTGCCAAGGGGGTGGTAGCAGGGTGGACACAGGACTAAAGTCCGGTGTCCGTGGTTGCCAGGCAATCTGTGGCTTCCATTTTTCAATGGTGGGTCAGTAGTGGTGGTTTCCCTACCAGGTGGGTTAGGTGATGTGTTTTGGCTGGGGTCCTCCTGCGGCAAAGCTTCCCTCGTCTGGTTTCCTTTTCTTGCCTGGTTCCACTCATGTTGGAAAGTCCTGGAACTATTTCACAACTCACCAATGAATGCTTTTTTTTTTCTGCTTAATCAACCAGAATTAGTTTCTGTTGCTTGCAGCCAACAACCCTGACTGGTATAATATATAGACTCATTACCTTTAATGTAGGTTGACTCCAACATACATCATTCCCACCTGGAAGAAAAAACACACATGGACCCAGAATTTTATGAAAGTTCAACAGAGTAGAGGGTGAAGGTGGAAGGTGGTGGATCATCGGGAACAATTTCTAGCTCGTTGATCTATTTATGATTCATGTTGCAGTTTGCATGGATGATTATAGGATTTTTCAGCGTGTTGTTACAAAACCGGTGTCCAGAAGTGGACTTTTACCTTCCAAGTGTAAGTTGACTTCCAAGTCTGACTCTGTGCTTTAAAAATTTTGTGATGAATTTGACCTTTGAATAATAAGAAAGAAAATTACTACTTACCTTTCCTGCTGTTATAAGCAAGATGGCTTCCTCAAATTGTAGTACTTACAAAACTGAGATCACAGAGGAAGTTGAACTGCTGAATTATTTAACGTAATCTGACTCATTAGAGGCTTAGCTTCTGAGATGGAAGAAGATACGATAGCTTACAAAAAAGTTACTGATAAATTCCAAGATGGAATTCACTTTGAAGAGGGTGAAATGTGGTTGCCGGGTAACGAATCTCTCTGGCCTAATGCAATGAGAGAGTTGAATTTGCCGTTTGACAAAGGGGTTTATAATTACAAGGCATCTCTGAACTTCTGGAAGAAGCTACTGCTTCAGATGGCCAAGTGGTCTACTGAGATGTCAGATATAAGATAGGAATAAACCTTACAGAGGCCAGGGGTTTGACCTTCGTAAGTCTAGACACACTAATATGGTTATCGTCACTCTAATCAGGTTGTAAATTAAACACACACTCTACAAAGCAAAGACTTTCATGGGGTTGTTATTTAGAGGATGATGAAAAGCTGCTTTCTGTCTCTCCTGAGAACGGGAAGAAATGAGGTGACCTTGCTTAGATCAGTGGCTTTCAACCAGAGGTGATTTGGCAATGATGGTAAGGAGACGGAAAAGGGAGGGTGCTACTAGCATCTAGTGGGTGGAGGCCCAGAATGCCACTAAACGTCCTACAATGCATAGGAAAAAAATCCCACAATGAAGAATTATCTGAGCCAGAAATGTCAATAGTGTTGAAGTTGAGAAACTCTGGGTTTGATGTAAGAAAGAAATTTCTGAACTTGGAGTTATATAAGTATCGGAGTGGGTTTACAGGTCCAGGACTACTGTGGGGTGAGTGACGCATTGGCCTCTGGGTGCATAATTTGAGTGTCAAAAACCTCAGTAATCAAGATAAATAATATTTTTTAAAAATCAGTGCAAAACTCTTGCACTGCTGGTGGGAATGTGAATTGGTTCAGCCACTGTGGAGAACAGTATGGAGGTTCCTTAAAAAACTACAAATAGAATTACCATATGACCCAGTTTTAAAAAAAAAAAAAAATCAGTGCAAAAAATCCATGATGAACAGTGTATCAAAATTTTAAATAAAGACAGGATCCAACAGAGATGGGATTTGCATAGAGGAAGTTAAAATCTTGTTTATCTTGATTACTGAGGTTTGGGGCATCTCGCTTAAATTTTGTGCCCCAGGCAAGGACCTCAGTCCCCTCACTGTAGTCCTGACCTGTTGGATTATCAAGGGTGTGGAATCGTTTCAGCTCAAAGGTGATTCGATTTGAGTATTACTAAGCTGAGGAATAGTTAAGCGTGGTGGAGGTAAATGAGAAGGTCTTTTCCAGCTCTAGAATTTTAGATTTTGGTGACTAAGTTAAATAAGGAAGCACCCCTATGTTAAGCTGTACAGAATTTCTGTAACATGGCTTTCTAACTTCTCTGATTTATAGCCTGGCCTCAGTTAGCCAAGATCATCTTCATTATAAAATGTAATGTATGAATGGCATCCCAACGAAATACGTGGCATTAACTATACTCTTTAGTGACACTCTTCTATTGCAAATTTCCCTGTCAGAAAAATAAACATGGCGTGACTTTCCCATTTTACTATTTCTCCTTCTCATCCTCTCATCTCCCAGCCCCACCTCACCATAAAGCCTCCTGACTCTTCTTTTTCGGGATCCATTGATATTGACATTCTTCTATATTACTTGCCCCTTTTGTTCCCTAAAATGCCATAGATGGAATCTTTGTGTGTGTGTGGAGAGGGGGAGGATTTTAAATATTTTTCCTTCTCTTAGGCTTGGGAAAGTAGTCTGTCTATATCTGATGACTAAGTTTATATATGTGGGCTATAGAGTACTTACCACATAATGCTGACCTCTCAGAAATGCCAGATGAAAGCTTCAAAGATAATTTACTATCCTGGGTGGGGCAAGATAGACAGTTATAAAAAATTACAGTAATATTACCAATTAGGAGAAATGTGGTCCTGGATCCATATTAGAACAAACACTCTAACCGTTATAGGTCGCCTTCCATTAATTTCCCCAGTTTCCGTCTACGTGCGGCTCCCGTTAGAGTACCTGCATTCAGCAAATGTACTCTTGCATGAAGTAACTGGATATGGAACCCACCACTTCCCCACATCCTGTCACTTAATCTAACTGACATATGTACAATTCCTTTTGATCTATGCTAACCATCCTTATCTCAGTGCAGATCTCTACTTCTATCTGTTATTTTTAAAAAATGCTTTAATCAGAGGGTCACGACAAGTTGGGTTGAATTATAGGGTTTAGGTTTATAATTTTTTTTTCATTCTGTTAGAAACAAAGCAACATCAAACTTGGGCTCCTTCTTCCCAACCCCTTAGTCATTGCTATTTTGATGAGCTATTTTGTGTTTATTTCTTGAAAAAGGAACAAAAGGAAAAGAAAAGAAAAAGAAACTAAGTGGTAGATGGGTTGATGAGAAATAATTCTAATTTAATTGGAATTACCAAAGCTAGACATAGCCAAATGTTTTCTTCTCTCTTTTCCGTATCCTTTTCATTTTCTTTTTTCTGCTGGGTCCAGGGTGAACGGAAGTTCAAGTAGTCTGCCCACTGCTTAAGCAAAGGATATGTTTAATTGTCTAGGGTTTGGGACTCTGAGCTGCCTGGATGGATACTTTGATGCAGAAAATCCACCAGGAGAGGGCATAAGAGAGCACTGGAGTGGAGGCTGTTGCCCGGGGTCAGAAGTTCTGCAGTCCCTTTAGGATTACGCATTTTGACCCAGGACAGGTCACAGGATCTAAATGACACATATGTGCCTAGGTTCTGCAGTTCTCAAGAAAAATACTCAAAGTTTCCTTTATAATAATCAGGCTACATGAACATCATGTTTGTGAGCTTCCTATGGCAGAAAAGAAATTATGTCTCCTGCATAATTTTAGTTAGATATTCGGAAATGAGATCAAGTGAGACAAATGGGGTATTTGTTCTCTTTTCTACATCCCTGTTCTCTAAACAGATGTTACTCCATCTATTTTATATAACATTACAAACATATACTGAACAAATGGAGGAATAAGTGAATGAATCAGAGTTCATTGCAAATGGTAAGGATTCTTTTAGAAAACTTTTCTCTTGGTCATACATAAAGTATGAGTCACGAGGTAAAATTTTTTTGTTTTGTTTTTTTACTGTGGTTTGCGCTAATCACTGCTGATAAGAGAGTATCATACAAAAAACACTACCACCCTCGCCCCAAAAAAACAAAACAAAAAAAAAAGGAAAAGAGAGACAGAGTTTTAAACAGAATCTTATGACCACTAAATAAATTATTACTTCATTACTGGAGCCATAAGCTTAGGTTCAGACATTTTCCTTTAATCACTCTGCTCCCTGTGTTACAATATAACTTCAGCTATGTTAAAACAACTCCCTCCATTGTACTATTGTGTTTTTGTGCGTGTTTGAAATTTTTCATAGAAAAAAGTGTTTTAAAAACTTCCCACCCACTGCACCAATTTATTGTTCATAGTAAATAAGTCAGGGAGTGTCTCTTATGTCTAATGCTTTGAGGCAAACCCTTTAAGTGCAATCTGGGTCATCTCAGTGATCTCAAGGTTTCTGTGCCCTAAGTTGTATCTTCTGTTCGGGTCTGTTTCAGATTATGTATGTAGGATGGAAAAAAAATCTGTTACCATAGTAAACCAGCACCTTTTCAATATACAAGTTCAGTTAAAATATTCTCGCAGAATGTTTCCATTGAAAGAGGCTGACATAGAGAATGGGCTTGAGGACACGGGGAGGAGGAAGCGTAAGCTGGGACGAAGTGAGAGAGTGGCATGGACATACATACACTACCAAATGTAAAATAACTAGTGGGAAGCAGCTGCATAACACAGGGAGATCAGCTTGGTGCTTTGTGGCCACCTAGAGGGGTGGCATAAGGAGGGCGGGAGGGAGACGCAAGAGGGAGGAGAGATGGGGATATATGTATATGTATAGCTGATTCACTTTGTTATACAGCAGAAACTAACACACCATTGTAAAGCAATTATACTCCAATAAAGATGTTAAAAAAAACTTTAAAAAAAACGAAAGAGGCTGACAAAAATAAAAGGAAATGATCATTTAGAGGTTGCCTCTTCTAAAAGATTCATTTTCCTCTCCATTATAGGTATCAGTAGAAATTCAAAGAAGGGTGAACCTCACATTTGCGGACCCTTGTGCACCAGGCACGCTTCTAGCTGCTTTCATTCGTCACCTCATTACTCTCCACAGCAAACCTAAAGTGTTTGGTATTATCAGCCTCACCTTACAAGGGAGAACTGAGGCAGCTGAAGTTCTGACCCCATCGGTTCTGGTGAGAAGCACCAATGGCAGACTAAAATATGGCTAAAAACTTTGTGAGGAAATAGCTGTGTACCCACAAGTGGTGACAGGATGACAGGAGTCACCTCCTCTGGGAGGACACTTGTGATGCTAGAGTCCTCACGTTGGTCAGTCAGGAGGTAGAAGCTACCTTCCTTATTCAAGTGCTCTGGGTTTCACATGAATGCCATCTCCTTTGGTGGGGCTTCAGAGCGCTGTAGAAGGCATATTAACCTTCAGAAATGACGCTTTAGCACCCGCATGTGCTAGATCTATTAGGATGATCAACTTGCCCCAGTTCACCTGGGACTGTCCCATTTTAAAAGTCAAAGTCCTGCATCCCGAGAACCCCGTCCGTCTCCAGCAAACGGAGATGCCTGGGTTTCAACATGGCTCTGTAAGAGTTCGTTGTTTGGAGTCTGACAAATCACATCGATGTGAGTCTCATAAAATCCACCAAGTCACTGTATAGACATCAAATATGTAAAAGCAATAAAGTATTATATTTTCAGTGACTCCTCTCCCCCAGGAGAGACTAAGCTTCTGTGAGTTGGCTTTGATAATGGGAAAATGCAGTCACTAGAGCTCACGCTGACAAATCAACATCATTTCTGGGCTCCTCTAAACACGAGGAATTGATATTTCTTTCATAGCTCAGCCCTGCCCCAATGACTTTTCACTATTCCTCTTTGAATGAGTGGGTAGGCTAAACACAGAAAACTTAACTGTGTTATACCCATTATTAGATAAGGACAGAGGGTGATAATTTCATAAGATGAAGTGGGGTCAGGGGAGCCGTTTCCACTTGACATCATAATAGCATTAGCTTGGAAAAGTGATCTGGAGCCATGTAGAGAACACACTGGATTTAGTTCAAATCCACTAAGTCTGGCTATTTACAATAGATTCCTTTGTACAGTCTATCTTGCTTGTTACACTTGACATGAAGTACTTAGCAGCCCTACAAAAAGAGAAAAAGTATTTGTAGGTATTTAGTAAAATAGAGTCATTGAATAAAAAATAATAAAAAAGAAAGGGCAGAAAAAGAAAGATCCATCAGGATGAGAAATGAATAAACAGGGATGGAAATGGGGAAATAAAACAAGTTTCAGTTTCGATTTGTAATTCATCTTTTTAAAATCTATTTCAGGCCTGAGTTATATTGTAGCCCAGGAATATTTAGTCCAGACAAGGCTAAATGGTAAAGACAGGCTGATTTTTAAAAAAAAATTTTTTTTTTTGGCCACGTCACGTGGCTTGCGGGATCTTAGTTCCACCACCAGGGATCGAACCCGGGCCCCCTGCAGTGCAAGGGTAGGGTACTAACCACTGACCACCAGGGAAGCCCCAAGACAGGTTGATTTTTAATAGTAACTCATTCAACATTAAATGTGTGTATCATTTTCTTCATGACTGCTTATATATGCTCTGGGAGTCCCCAAATAGCAGTTTGAGCTTCACGTCTTTCGACTGGTTTTAAATAACTTTTCAGATAGGCAAAAAGATTTGTCTTTCGGAAAACATCTCCCCCATTATTTTTAATAGTAATCAATATCAGGGAGAGAAGTTATTTACATCCTGAAACCAAAATGAACTTATGTCTGTTAAAATACGATCGGCATATATTGCTAGAGTTTACTTAAATACCATGAGTTGTGTGAGTCTCAGAATGCAGGCTGGAACCAGCAGTATCAGTGTCCCCTGGGAACCTGCCAGAAATGAAAATTCTCAGCTCCCCACTCCAGACATGCTGAATCATAAATTCTGCAGGGAGGAGAGAGGGAGCAGTGACCTGTATTCTAGCAAGCCTTCCCGGTAAATCTGATGCACACGCAAGTTTGAGAATCACTGCATTTGCGTATCCATAGTGGTGGCTTTATTTCCTAACCATCCTGTTTTATCACATGGATAGGCTTTACCAACCAGGCCAGCTGTACTATATTCTTTTTTTTTTTTTTAAAGTACTATAGGTACTTTTACATTTTTTTTCTTTTTTTTTTTTAATTAATTAATTTATTTTTGCTGCGTTGGGTCTTCGTTTCTGTGCGCGGGCTTTCTCTAGTTGTGGCAAGCGGGGGCCACTCTTCATCGCTGTGCGCGGGCCTCTCACTATCGCGGCCTCTCCCGTTGCGGAGCACAGGCTCCGGACGCACAGGCTCAGCAGTTGTGGCTCACGGGCCCAGTCGCTCCGCGGCACGTGGGATCCTCCCAGACCAGGGCCCGAACCCGTGGCCCCCGCATTAGCAGGCAGATTCTCAACCACTGCGCCACCAGGGAAGCCCCTGTACTATAGTCTAAAAAGTTCACTCATTCTTCAAAGATTGATCACACCTTGCCTGATGCTGTCTCTGCCTCAAGATGTGATTGATCAAACCTTGCCTGAAGCAACCTACAGAATAGTTCTAGCATATGGGTCATATTTTCAATCATTATTAAAATCCTTACTTACTTTTTTCTTTTTTAATTTCAAATTTTTTTGATATAAACGACATATAACTTTGCATGTAACCTACACACATTCTTCCTTATATTTTAAATCATCTGAATTTACTTATAATATGACATACAATGTAAATGCTATGTAAATAGTTGTAAATACAATGTAAGTGCTATGTAAACAGGTGCTAGTGGGGAGCAAAGTCAAGTTTTGCTTTTTGGAAATTTCTGGAATTAAAAAAATTTTTCTTTTTTTTATATTGAATCCTTGGATGTGGAACCTGCAGATATGAAGGGCCATCTATATATGGTTGTATCACCCAGGGCTTCTGCTTGAACCCTGACTGATACAAATTGGCAGTGGTGCCAGATCAAACCCAAGGCCTGCTTTTGTATCACTCCTGAGCCAAGATGGTTTTTATGTTTTTAGAGGGTTGTAAAATAAAACAAAGAATGTGTGACAGAGACCTTACATGTCCCACAAGGCTGAAAATATTTACTCTCTGGCCCATTACAGAAAGTTTGCTGACCCTTGTAGGAAAAGTAGGAGTGTAAAATTCTATGGCTACTTTTTGTTTTTGTTTTTTGGGTTTTTTTGCGGTACGTGGGCCTCTCACTGTTGTGGCCTCTCCCGTTGCGGAGCACAGGCTCCGGACGCGCAGGCTCAGTGGCCATGGCTCACAGGCCCAGCCGCTCCGCGGCATGTGGGATCTTCCCGGACCGGGGCATGAACCCACGTCCCCTGCATCGGCAGGCAGACTCTCAACCACTGCGCCACCAGGGAAGCCCTATGGATACTTTTTAAACAGTTTGACAGTCCCTTAAAAACATAAACATAAATTTATCATATGGCCCAGAAGTCCTGCTCCTACATATTTACTGAAGAGAAATGAAAATACATGTCTGTACAAAGACTTGTACCTGAATGTTCATAACTTTTTAATTCATAATAACCAAAAATCAAACAACGCAAAGGCCCATTAACAGCTGGATAGATAGACAAACTGTTATACATCCATAAAATAAAAGGGAATTAACCACTGGTTCCCAACAACATGGATAGATGTTAAAAAAAAAATGCCAAGTGAAAGAAGGCAGAGAAGGAAGAGTACATATTGCATGATTCCATTCCATTTATATCAAGTTCTATAACAAGTGATATCAATCTATAGTGACAAAAAATGTACTAGTTGCCTGGGAGCCCAGTCTGGGGGGTTGACTGAAAAGGGGCTTGAGTGAACTGCCCAAGGAATTTTTTTTTTTTTTTTTGGCAGTTCTGTGCAGCATGCGGGATCTCAGTTCCTGACCAGGGATGGAATCTGCGCCCCCTGCAGTGGAAGTGCGGAGTTCTAACCACTGGACCACCAAGGAAGTCCCTGGGTGGCTTAAACAACAGAAATTTGTCTCATAGTTTTGGAGGCCAGAAGTCCAAGGTCAAGGTGTTGGCAGGGTTAGTTCCTTCTGAGGGTTTTGAGGGAGAATCTGTCCCATGACCCCTCCTAACCTATGATGGTTTGCTGGAAGTCTTTGGTGCTCCTTGACTTTAGATACATCAGTCTGATTTCTGCCTTCTCCCTGTGTATGTTTCTGACTCTGTCCCAATTTCCCCCATTTTATAAGGACACCAGTCCTACTGGATTAGGACCCACCCTAATGATCTCATATTTGCTTGATCATCTGCAAAGATCCTATTATCAAATAAGGTCACATTCATAGGTACTGGGGGTTAGGATTGTAACATCTTTTGCGGGGGGGATACAAGTCAACATATAACAGTTATTCACAAATTAATATAGAGGTGTAGGACTTGGCCTCATGAACATGGTCATCTCAACAAATTCCTCTTTTTCTTAGGCCATAAGTCTGGAATCTTTGCCTGTCTTTCTTGTCTATCATGTTATCTTGATCTAGGCCAAGTTCTACAGGGTAAGCATAATTGAATTGATTTGGTTTGAGGCAAACATTTAAACAGAGAAAAGACAAACATATGTACTCAATATTCAGCTAAACTGTTCACTTACTGATTTACGTTAAGGCCTTAAAGTAAATATTACCTATGTAGAAAGGTTACTTTATCTAAAATAGTGTGGCTGTAGCCGCAGTTGCCTTTACAAAGTCTATTTTTGAGACTTCTGAAGCTGTCATAGCCATAAATGCTACCAATAAACCAAAGGTAAAAATTATTTTTATTAATATAATTTTCTTCCCTTTTCAGAGTGTAAAGTTTCTAAAGGCTGACTTTTTCCCCATCCATTTATTTATTTATTTTTCTAAAATTTATTTATTTTTAAAATTTTTGGCTGCGTTGGGTCTTCATTGCTGCGCGCGGGCTTTCCCTAGTTGCGGCGAGCGGGGGCTACTCTTCGTTGGGGTGCCTGGGCTTCTCATAGTTGTGGCTTCTCTAGTTGTGGAGCACGGGCTCAAGGCGTGCGGGCTTCAGCAGTTGTGGCACGCGGGCTCTAGAGCGCAGGCTCAGTAGTTATGGCACACGGGCTTAGTTGCTCCATGGCATGTGGGATCTTCCCAGACCAGGGCTCGAACCCGTGTCCCCTACATTGGCAGGAGTATTCTTAACCACTGCGCCACCAGGGAAGCCCTGTCCATTTATTTTTAAATGGAATACTTTATTCTAAAATTTTCTAATTAAAGAGTTAAGACATTTTTAATGGACAAAACTGTATCTGTCTGGTTTTTTCTTTGTATTTCTTAATTTCAGCATAATATAAAATTTTCACAGAAAAGAATAATTCTATTGGAAAATAGAATAAAAAATTCACCCAAATGCCATGACCTAATATAGCTATATATTTTTTCCTGAAATTCCATACACATTACCTTTAGATGTACCGATTGAACAGAGCATATTTTTTCTTCTTCCTGCTAATAACTTTGTTAGTATAACATTTCCACTGTATTTTTGTTCATTGAGAGGAAAACGATGTCAGATTTCTTTCTTTATACTAACCAGTTTACACACTTCTTAGCCTTTTCTTTATGTAATAGGTAAAAAGATGAACTTAATACCAGCTAGCTAATCAACGACTAGACAGGGTGATAGTAATGTTCCAGGCCCTGAAAAAGAAATTAGAGAGGGAGAAAAGAGGTCAGTGTCCTTAAGAACTGGAAATCTAGCCGACGAATTTACTAAAGAAGTGCAAGATCTGAACGCAGATCAAATTCCTTGCTATGTTGATCTGCACATTATACTTCTCGGCCTGGGGAAGCTCCCCCAGGGCCGTTGTGTGTCGGCTGCCAAGGGAAGAGATTCAGTGTGACTTGATTTCTTCAAGCTTTTTGCTCAGTGAGGCTAACAGGTGGTTGAGGGAATGATAATAATAAGGTAGTGAGATATCATTTATTATTTAATATGAAAGGAAAAATATGCCAGTGACATAAGACATAAAAACAGAGATTCCTCTCCCATTTGGAGTGAAAGAAACACACATCAAGAGCGGTCGCTAATGAAAATGAGAAATTTCTACTACCCACCCTGTAAAACAAAGAAAACAAGCAATAGAACGTCGTGACACCCTACGCTTCTTTTATATTAAGTACTTAATTTCTGAATGTGGGACATTGATTATATTGTTGAGATTAAGCCAATTTTGGTAATTTGGATTTTCAAGCTCATTATCTCTTGTATCCAGATGCAAATATTTCATTCTAGGGACAGGGGTTTTACAGAAGATTTACCAAAAAGCAGGGTCCTCTCCACAGAGAGCTGTTTATTTTCCATTTAGCAGAAGTCATGGCATAGAGCAAGTCCAAAATAGTGCAAATTACTACAAATGTCTCTGCTCAAACATTTTCAGTCTCTTTTGCATCAGGATAATTGTTTCCACGTTTTAGTTTATTTTGTTAGCATAAACAGGTTTTTGAGTTTGTCTGGATAATTTTTTCACCTTCCAAGTTCCTTTTGCCTGTAGCGTCCCAGCCTTTCTTAGGGAAAGGACTCAGCACTTCTTCAAATAGTCGTTGTGATTTATAATCCTATAAGTTAATTGGCTTGATAAGGGCTTCTGGGGCTTGAGTTCCAGGCATGGACACTCCAAATTCCCATTATATTGAGGACCCTTGTATTGACCAGCAGTCTTCACTTGGTTATTCCCCAAGCCCAAGTTATGGGATGTGTGAGCTTTGCCTCGCCAGAAGTTTTCCTCTAAAATTCATCCTCCTTGTGGAAACTGTTGGATAACCCAACCTTCCCGTCTAAATTAGCCCAGTTACTGAACCACGATTATAATTAGCAGCATACCCATTTTTTCCATTCACTTTGGGGGCCAAAGGACTTTCTCATCATGAGTTAATTCACCAGGCCAGGTCTTGGGATTGTTGTCCTATCACTGTTGCTAAAAGTAGTCATACGAAGTCGACAGAAGAGAGTTTCAGTACACAGTTCCAGCCTTGCTTGAAACTTGGGTTCCAAGTACTATTTGAACTATTTATTAGCTGTTATTAGTGCCATGTAACAAAGAATTTGGCTGGCTTTTGTCTCTGGTTACTGGGAGAGAGCCTCTAAATTATTGGAATTTCCCAAGTGGTAGGAGAGTCTTTGTTGTTCTTGGTGAACCCCTCAGACCCCACCTGATTTTATGCTAATGAGGTGACTCATGGTGGGCACCTGGATAGTTTCAGGATGGAGGTTGGCTAGGCTGGAAAGGTCAACCATGTGATTAGAGGGTTGGGGCTTTGAGCCAGGCCCTATCAGGGCCATATGGGAGGAGAACTGGAGATTGAGTTCAGTCATGTGGCCAGTGACTCAATCATTCGTGTCTATGTAATGAAGCCCCAATAAAAAACCTTGGACACCTGGAACTCAGGTGAGCTTCCTTGTTGGTTATACTCATTGATGTGCTGGGAGGGTGACCTGTTCTGAGGACACGGAGGGTTTGTGTTTGAGAGCCTCTCAGATCTCGCCCTATGTGTCTCTTCATTTGGCTGGTCCTGATTTGGATCCTTTATAATAAAACTGAAATCATAACACTTTCCTGACTTCTGTCAGTTTATTTCAGTGAATTATTGAGCCTGAGGGGGTAGTGGAAACCTCCAAATTTGTGGCCAATTTGTCAGAAATGCAGTGGCCAGAGAACCCAGGAGATTGGGCTGGTGTCTGAGGTGAGGGGAGTCTGCTTACTGTGTCCTTAGCTAAAATTTGATCTAACTCTGCATAGTTAGTATCAAAACTGCATCGCAATGGGGAACTTACTTTAATTTTTTTAACAGAAGTTGAAGAATTTCTTACGCATACGTAAAAACACGTGAGAACGCATAACCTGGTCAATTGTCCAATTGATTTTCTTCTTGAGATTTTTTTTTTTTACGGTAGACATTCAAGTCCAAATAAAACAGGCTTTTTGTTGTTCTTGTTGTTTTAGTATATTGAAATGCAGCATGATATTTTATTAACGGGGTTATTTAATACAGCCATTGTTCAGCAGTTTGGGGTTAATAACCAGCTAGGTTACTTTTAGTTCTTAAGTAGAAATGAAATGATTAGGTCTTTTAAACAACCACTTGCAAGACTTGGACACTAAAGCTCTAAGAGGTGGGAATTCTACAGAACCATCAAGAAAAACCAGATATGTTGCTGAAGGTCTCCTAGTGACAGAGATTCAAGGGTGGCCCCAAAGTAGACACATCAACTTGTTCTGGGAACTTCAGAGGAGGAGAGAGGAGGGCAAATCATCTCCATGTCTCTCACCACATGGAGTCTTAGAAGACTTTGCATATAGTAGGTGCTCAATAAATGAGATGCCATGAATAAGGCCCTTAAAGGTTATGTGAGGGCTGGATGCAAGTCCATGTGTAAGATTCTGGTTGCCTGCTGGTAGGTACTTTATGTAGTTTAATAAGCTTCAAGGACTGACAGCTCAGAGACAGGGAATTAGAAGCAGTGTGAGGAGTCGTGGCTTCTAAATTATGCTTCTGAAACAGGTGTTTATATTTTCTGTTTCCAATTAGTGCTTTAAGTACTGACACTTCCAACATGGCCCCCATCTGGATGGGTGGAGAATATGGGGCAAAATCAAGCAGTCTATTCTACAGAAAATGTCTCCTCCTGCCCGTTGAAGAACGGTGAGGAATCCTGAGTAGCGAGTGTGATGCTGGGGCTAAGATAGAGCAACTATCAAATGTGAACGTTGACAAAAGTTTTCCAATCCAAATACTTGCTAGATGGCAAACACATCGTTTAAGTTCAGAAGGAACTTACATCATTCCCTTATTTTTTTTCTCCTTAAAAATGACATTTCAATTTAATTATGTAATTATTAATTAAAAAAAAGAACTTATATTGGAAACTACCTGAAACTGTATTTTTCTGTTGCTTATATTAAAAAGTATAGTATGATGAATCTCCATGTACTCATCATGCAGTTGGGTGAATTTCAGTTGTGAGAACTGAACCAATGTTGCCCTACGAAGCAAAGACTAATGGAAAAAATGTTCACTGAAATGGTAAAGATATCCTTCGTGAAGAAATAAGACACTTTGGCATTTCTTCAAGTGTGTCTCTGCTGTCCAGATGAGTTTATGCTGCTCCAGAGCCTGCAGAAGGCAGTTGTGGAGCTCCATTAAAAATGTCCCTGGCTTGGGCTTCCCTGGTGGCACAGTGGTTGAGAGTCCGCCTGCCGATTCAGGGGACATGGGTTCGCGCCCCGGTCAGGGAAGATCCCACATGCCGCGGAGCGGCTGGGCCCATGAGCCATGGCCGCTGAGCCTGCGCGTCCGGAGCCTGTGCTCCGCAACAGGAGAGGCCACAACAGTGAGAGGCCCGCGTACCACAAAAATAAATAAATAAATGTCCCTGGCTTCTCAGTGGTCCTGGGAATCAAGGGCACCGACTGCAGTGGAAGCTTTTCCAGATACTCTTCCTTTGAGGGGGTGAGAGAGAGGAACCAGGGAATAAGTTGGGAAATAGAGCATTAGAATTCCTGAATCCTCAGAGAACCTGCTGGGGCAAAATCCCCAAACAAAAGAGATGATTAAACACTGATGATGGGATATGACGAAACTCCCCATCATGGTACGTTTAAGGGAGCTATTAACACTTAGTGAGGAGCAGCTGGAAACACTTGCATTTCACCCTCACAGCTGGCTCTCTCGCTGGCCACATGAGGTTGTCATAATGGCCTTGTAAAACACACCCAATTGACAAAATATTGGGAGAAAATATTTGCAAACGAATCAACAGACAAAGGATTAATCTCCAAAATATATAAATAGGTCATGAAGCTCATTATTAAAAAAACAAACAACGCAATCAAAAAATGGGCAGAAGACCTAAATAGACATTTCTCCAAAGAACACATACAGATGGCCAAGAAGCACATGAAAAGCTGCTCAACATCACTAATTATTAGAGAAATGCAAATCAAAACTACAATGAGGTATCACCTCACACCAGTTAGAATGGGCGTCATCAGAAAATCTACAAACAACAAATGCTGGAGAGGGTGTGGAGAAAAGGGAACCCTCTTGCACTGTTGGTGGGGATGTAAATCGATAGAGACACTATGGAGAACAGTATGGAGGTTCCTTAAAAAACTAAAAATAGAATTCCCATATGACTCAGCAATCCCACTACTGGGCATATACCCAGTGAAAACCATAATTCAAAAAGACATATGCACCCCATTGTTCACTGCAGCACTATTTACAATAGCCACGTCATGGAAGCAACCTAAATGCCCATCGACAGACGAATGGTTAAAGAAGATGTGGTACATATATACAATGGAATATTTTTCAGCCATAAGAAGAAACGAAATTGGGTCATTTGTAGAGATGTGGATGGATCTAGAGACTGTCATATAAAGTGAAGTAAGTCAGAAAGAGAAAAACAAATATCACATATATGTGGAACCTAGAAAAGTGGTACAGGTGAACTGGTTTGCAAGGCAGAAATAGAGACACATGTAGAGAACAAACGTATGGACACCAAGGGGGGAAAGCATGGGTGGTGGTGGTGGTGGGATGAATTGGGAGATTGGGAATGACGTGTATACACTAATATGTGTAAAATGGATAACTAATAAGACCCTGCTGAATAAAAAAATAAATATAATAAAATTCAAAAAAAAAGAAGTTGGAAGTTTGCAACAAGGAGAGAACCCTCACCTCACCATATTGGCACCTTGATCTTGGACTTCCATCCTCTATAATTGTAAGAAATAGGTGTCTGTTGTTTATAAGTCACCCAGTCTGTAGTATTTTGTTATAGCAGCATGAAGGGGCTAAGACAGTATTGGAACAAGTATCATTTTTCTGTGTTTTTAGAATGACTCATGAGCTGACAACCTATTTAAATATTCCCATCCCACCAGAATGTTTCAAATCAGTCAGGTACTCCTTGACACGGGGTGGTGGGCAGGGGTGAAAGAAGGAAAGAAGAAAGACAAGGCAAAAAAGAGGAAGTGGCTTATTTATTGAAGTTATTTAGGCAAACAGTAGAGATGGTGATGGCATCAATTCCTCATCCTCTAAAAACTCCTACCCTTGGTTTCAAGATAGAAAATCTCACCATCTGAGCATTCTCTGGCAGCAATCCTCAAGCATACATCTGGAAGTTTTAAATGTTGAAATCAGTAATTATAGGAGAAAAAAGTTCGGTGAAGGAAAAGAAGAGGAAAGTAAAGTGGAAGAAAGGGGAGGAAAAGAAGAGGGGGAGGTATTCCCAGCTGTCAATTTGAATGTAAGCTCCATAACAAGGAAGGACTTTTTGTCACTGCTCTACTTATAAGACATAGAATAGAGTCTGGTATTTAATAGGGACTCAGTAAATATTTGTTGAACAAATCATGGGATTGTGGTGCTACTGTGGTGTTGATGGTTAGGTGTACAGCAGTTCAGGCAATGTGCCCCTCAGATCTCCCTTTAAGAAAGAATTTACCGTTCTGTAGTAGAAGTGCAGTTGACTGAGAGCCGCCACCTGGCAGCATCTTTAGGCTCTACTTCCGTTTTTAAGCTGAAGCCATGCTCTTGCTAATGACTGAATATAGAGGTGGGTGCCAGTTCCTGGCCATTTCTGCCCAATGTGGTCTCCTTTAAGGGGCAGTCTTTGCTCTGGAACTCACTGTTGGGGTGGTGAGACCCTGTCAGATGTCCATCATGGTCTGAGGCTTTCTGCTCAATCCTGCTTCCTATGTCTTTATCTTTCAGAGACATCTCTGCTTCCCGCACACCTCAAACCTCTTGTACTACTAACTCCATTTCAGTGTTCGCTTCCTGATGACCTAAATGACACAAGGTCTGACAATTTGCCTTGAAGCCTCATTATCACTTTGGTGCTGGATGAACTGTCAGGTTCTGAGTTATTCTGGGTATTTCAGTCTTCCCAGACAGATCTCAACAGTCTTCCTGGTAAGGTTATGCACCCAACTCTCAAGGATTGTGCTACTGAAAATACGATCTCTGGACTGGCGCCCATCTCCGAACTATTTCTTATTACCTGTCCACAATGAGATGAATGCAGAAATTGAGAATAATCATTTGAAAACTTTTATGACAATTTGGCATCACTCCAACAACTAAGGTCTGTGAACTGGTTTTCTTGAGTAGGGTATAAGATTAGTTTGGATGTTGTTGAACTCACACTGTGCGTTCCAAGTTGTGTGGATTGTGTAGTAGTCATATGTAGTAGGACCACATCACAACTTGTGATATTTTGAGGTGACTCTAACTATGTATAAAATCTGGAATCTATTTCTTTCATCAATAGATAATTTAATCTTAAAAATAACTTTAAAGGATAAGTTTTTGGAACTGGCAATTGACGAAGGATTGAAGATGAATTTTGAAAATGTCATCATTTATTTTACTTTTTAAAAATATTTACTTATTTATTTAGCTGCGTCAGGTCTTCGTTGTGGCACCCTGGGATCTTTAGTTGGCTCCTTGGTTGCAGCATATGAACTCTTAGTTGTGGCATGTGGGATCTAGTTCCCTGACCAGGGATCGAACACTGGCCCCCTGCACTGGGAGCATGGAGTCTTAGCCACTGGACCACCAGGGAAGTCCCTGTTTTATTTTAGATAAAAGTTAAAAATGAATATTCTTAGCTCGCAGAAATTGCTTTGAAAACTCTTCTACCATTCCCATCAACTTATCTCTGTTTTTCTACTGAGTGTAAAAACAAAACAGAGAAACAGTTTAGATACTCACCACCCTCAACCAGAAGACTTATCTTTAATCCCAGTAGACTAGAAGAAGAAACCAGAAGAAAGCTCATTTGCCACTTAAAATACTTTAGATATTGACACACACAGTGTTTGTTCAAAGTGCTTTTGTAGGCATTTAATATATGGAATCGCTATTTCATGCATAACTTTTCGTTAAATTACGATTGTGGAATAAAGTCAGGAATGTAAAAACGATGCTCCTAATCGTTCAAGTAGCAATATGCAATCTTTGTCTTTTTTTCCTCTTATGTTTGTTCTGATTTCATTTATTGCAGTGCAGTTTTATGTTTTTTGAAATAATTAGAAATCTAGGCTTCTCTTTTGCCTTTTTATCCATATTTCAAGCAATTCATTTTGATTGTATTTTACAAAATAATCTCGTAGCGATGGGTTGGAAAAACAAAGAACCCGAACTTTCACCACGGATAACTTGGAAAGCTGCTTTGGAGGCTAATTTTGAGGCGGACAATGGGAGAGTAGTAAGAACCTGGGCCCTGCAACGAGTTTCAGCGAACGTAAAAACCAGCACAAAGCTTTAGAAACTAACTTTTTTTTTTCTGGATAAATATGCTCAATTTCTAATCCGGTGGGCGTTGGCCAAATGCAAATCTTGAAAAAGGTGCCAGCGCCCCGCCCCAACCCCCTCCTGCACCTTCGGCCTGCGGCGCGGTTGGAGCATGGCCTTTGGAGTCGGAAGAGAAAGGAGCGAAGGGGCGGGGCGAGCAGCGTGAGGTCACCGGAGAGCGCCGCTCGCGCCGCGGGCAGAGCCGGCGCGCCGCTGACGTCACCGCCGCCGACTGCTTTCTGGGAGGCAGGAGTGGAAGGCCCGTGAGGTATTATTCAGAGCTGGGGTTGGAATTTCTCGTGCTTTTAAGTTCGCTTCTCCTGGAAGCGCCCTGTCACCCTCCGGCTGACTGTGGGGAGGGGGACTGGGCTGCGTAGCCTTCCGCGAATGCGAGCGTTGGGGCAGCGTCGTGGCAAGATCCCCCACTTCCGCTTTCCTGTGGTTGCTTGCTGGCTTCGGCCTACCTTGGCCCTTCACCTCTCTGGGTCCGGCCTTTCGCTTTTTCCTCGCTTCTTAGCTCCGCCTCTCAAGTATTGGAGGGCGGAGAAATTAAGAGCACGTGACTTCACTGTTAATTTTCAGCTGCCTTCAAACCTGGTTGAGGGAGGAAGGCCTAAGTGACAGATGTAGGGGAGTAGCTTTCCCGTGTCATCCGTTATCATTCACATACCTGATCACGCACTGCCTGCCACTGCAATGTTAGCCCACCTGAGATGGTAGGCTAATTTCGACCTTAAGGTGAAATCTAATGGAATCTCAAAAAAGTGGTTTTTCTTTACGGCCCAGGAAAGTTTAGTGTGACTGAAACTTCTGTTTGAAAGTATCTTTTGTGTCTTGCTGTTTGTTGACTGCAACAGTTTTGGCTTGATAAAGATGTATCTGTCCCAATGGGGTGTTTATTAATCATAAATAAACACTTATTAATCTTTTTGGACTGTCTATAGTAGACTGACCCGAGACTTAACCGAATGTTGACTTTGGATTCGAAAATAACCAAATAATTCCTATTGAAATTCCGTGAACTGTTTGTGATTGATGGAAAATGCTAGAGCTCACTGTTTTGTTGAAAGAAAATAATGATTGTGTGGACAATGTTTTTTCAAAATAATTAGAACGGTTCTGAGTCAAAAGATGTTATAGCTGTCTTCAGATAGCTGTGTTGTATGTATTGCAGTTCAGAGGTGATATAATTTTTCATAACAGTCTTAAAATTTTCAAATGGCTCTTTATGTGTTTTATCTCAGTTAGCGACTGTTTCCAAACAGTTGACCCTTAAAATATGGCTCTAAATAGTCGCCACTGGGTTGGGGTGTTTGATCATTTTCACTTTAGTAAAATAATAACTAGTATTACTAGTTAATGTATTGAGTCCTGAGCCAGGCACTGTTCTAAGAACTTTACCTATATTATTTATTTAATAAATAAATCTCCTGAGAAGAGATGAGAATATTGTCATAAGCAAATTCCATAGTTTTGGAAGGTAATTTTACTGCTTCACATCAGTAATTTTGAAAACACTTCGAATTAAACTTTAGAATTAACAATTGAAGTAATTTCATTGTAATCTGA
This sequence comes from Neophocaena asiaeorientalis asiaeorientalis, assembly GCF_003031525.2. NCBI lineage: Eukaryota > Metazoa > Chordata > Mammalia > Artiodactyla > Phocoenidae > Neophocaena > Neophocaena asiaeorientalis. The sequence continues at coordinate 2,505,090 of NW_020172812.1, read as the reverse complement.
TTCAATTATTCATCTCGATCTTGAGCAACCTCTTTGTAATTTGTATCTTTTTCTACTGTGAGACTTAGGGATAAATTTGTTTTTAGAGACTAGCATCTCTATCTTTTCTCCGTGATTTTACTCTATGAAGGAGAGTTACAGGCTGCACTAGTGTAGAGTGTCTGCCAAAGACAACAATATTTATGGAGAGATCGTTGTATATATGTTTCACTATCATTTTCTAAGGTAATGCAGTGCAAAAAGGTCATTACGTTAATAGAATTCTGATGCAACATTTGCGGATGTCTCTAGTTTTCTCCCCAAATTATGTATATTTTGGATTTGTTCCTGGCTTAGTTCATAATTGTATGTAACTCTACTTAGTATAGGAATGGAAACAGCCCTGGAATGTACATTATTATATATTTTCTTTTGGATCCACATGGTCACTATCCTAATCTGATATTGAGATTCTCCAAAATTTGGTTCCAGTTTACTTTCATTGTTTTTAGTTAGTGAACAAATAGTTATTAAGTACGTGGCAAGACTTTATGTTAATCATTTGGAGATACAGTGGGTGAATAACCAGTGGAAGGTTTTGAACAGAGGAGTGACATGATCTGGTTTAGGTTTTTAATAGGATCACTCTGCCTGCTGTGTTAAGAGCAAGTTGTTGGAGAGAGGGGTAGGGCAAAGCCAGGAGACTAATTAGGAAGGTGTAATAATTCAGGTGAGATGATAGCAGCTTCACAGCTGGAAAGACTGTGGTGAGTAGCAGTTCAATTTTGGATGTATTTCGTAGGTAAAGCTAACAGATTTGCTTATGGATTGAATGTGGGTTGTAAGAGAACTGTCAAGGTTTTGGGCTTGGGCAACTAGAATGGTTAATTACCATTAACTGAGAAGTGGAAAACTATGGGAGGAGCAGGTTTGTGAGGGAGAATTGGGAGTTCATTATGATGTGTTAAGTTTGAGATCTCTGTTAGTCATCCAAGTGGAGATGTTGAGTAGGCAATTGAGTCTACCAAGTCTGGAGTTCAGTGGGGAGGTCATTGCTGGAAAAGAACATTTGGGAGTTGTCAGATGGTATTTAAAATCGTGAGACTGGAGACAATCGCCAAAGGAGTGAATGTAAACAGAAAAGCAGTACAAGACGTGAGTCTTTAGGCATCTTAGCCTTTATAGGTTTGGGGAGATGAAGACCCAACAAAGTAGACAGAAATAACAGCCATCAGGGGACAAGGACAGTTTTGAGAGTCTATAGTGTTGTGGAATTCAGACGCTATTCTCAGACGCTGGTTATGGATCAGATAGATAAACGAGGACTGACATTTTTGGATTTATCAAGATACATGAGAAGGAGTGTTATTAATGGATAAGTGATAGCGGTCTGGAGAACCTTGGGAGCAAAGAGGAAGAAAAGACTACTTTTGTTTGGGAGATATGGAAGGCTTTATAGAAGAGAGGGCATTTGATGTGTGTTTTAAAGGATTAATAGGTTTTACTAGGCCCAGAAGACAGGGGAGGAGTGGGGGGAGGGGGTATTGCAAGCAGAGGAAAATGCCTTACTTCTCTCCCTTCAAAGCCATACCTCCCAGTCAGCTGTCTTCAAGATGCTTTTGCAAGTCCTTTCCTTTGTATCCATTAGTCAGTTCCTCATTCTGGATTACCATTCTTGTTCCAGGCCTACTGAACCCTGCTAAAGAAATTCACAAAAGACCCAAATTAATGCTACCACCTTCAAATGGGTCCTTTCTCGGTTGTCTGACAGTTGCTTTATTTATCCCTACTCTCTACCTAGCACATACTCCACATTTACTCAGCATTGACTACGTGCCAGGCACTGAGGAGTCATTTCTTTAATAGATATTTATTTAGCATCTATGACATGCTACCCTGATATTTGGAGTGTATATGAGCAAAGACTTGCCCTGCACGGTGCTTACAGTCCAGTGTGGATGATGGACACTATTCAAATAATCACAGAAATATAAAATTACAACAGTGATATGGAGAAATACATGGTGCTGTGAGACTGTGTAACTAGTGGATGTGACTCAATGTGAGGCAAGAGGGAATGCTTCCTTGAGAAAGCATTGTTGATGAGGAAGCCGAGTTAAACAGGCCAAACATGTTGGTGGCAGGGAGTCCTCACAACAACTCTAGGAGGAGTTTCTAGAGAGCACGAGGCTGGAAAGGCTTTTGTACCATGAGAATAGGGAGAAAGTGGCCTTATGGTGGCTAGAAAATTTAGGTGTAGGGAAGGCAATCCATTCATATAGTTCTCTGAATAAAATAGAGCTAAAGAATATAGGGTTTTTTTAAAATAAATTTATTTATTTTTGGCTGCGTTGGGTCTTCATGGCGGTGCGCGGGCAGTCTCACTCTATTGTAAACTTCCCCTTTTATCTGTCGGTGAACATTACGTAAATCTGTAATTTCACTAGGGGTTGCAAAATGGTGATTTTCTTTTTTTTTTAAAGGTTATGATTTCTTCCACATTTGTTAACTGGAATTTGAGCTCTAGTTTTATTACTTGGGAACCTGACAGTCATCAATAACATGTCTATTGTGGAAAAATGCTGTCAGAGCAACAATTTGTGATGCCAGGAATATACGTTTCCTGGCTATAGTTCTGGAGGCTTAAAGGAGTGTGATGGTCTTTTTGATGTGTCAGCTTGGCTAGGCTGCAGCCCCCATTCAGTCCAACACCAAACTAGCTATTGCTCTGAAGGTGTTTGTAGATATAATCGAAATACACAAACAGTTGACTTTTATTATTCTAGATAATCTGGGTGGGCTTGATCCAATTAATTAGAAGGCTTTAGAAGCAGAGCTGAAGCTTCCCTGATGAAAAAGAAGTTCCACCCGTGGACAGCAGTTTCAGCTTGCAGCCAAGAGTTCCAGCATGTTCTTTCTTGCTTACCTGCCCTGCAGATTCCTCCACAATTGCATAAACCAGTTTCTTGCAGTACATCTCTTCAGAATACCTCCTACTGGTTCCGCTGCTCTGGTTGAACCCCAGCTGGTACCAGGAGCCACTCTCTAGGCTCTCATGTTCTCTAACAAAGTGGGGTGAGGAGTGGTGGCAAGGGTCAGAGAACCTACTTTTGTTAGGATAACCCTATAATTTATTGCTCAAACTGGGACTTCTGAAAGAGAAATGGGGAGCTGAGCAGTTGGCAGGCTGAAACAATAGACATACATGGGGACTCTCTTGGGCAAGTTGAGACATAAAGTCATTCTGTGTGTCAGCCACTGGTGACACATCAGCATGGCGGTGACATATTGATGACACCACCCCCTCAGGGAGCTTGTAGTCAAGGTTAAGTAAATCAACACATGTCACCAGATAGTGTTTTAGGTGACATGAGAACCTGTAGCTGTGCTTATCCAGACAGAGGGAATGGGAGGGTGGCACTCAGAGAAGTCCTATGCACTAAAGGGAAACCTGATTTTACCTCCAAACGTAAGCAGGGTTTGGTTTCACAAAGTGAAGTGGGAAGGATGTTTCACGTATAGAGAGCCACACAGACGAAAGGTTAGGCTGAATGGGCATAGAACATCTGGAAAACTGCCGTGGTGGCTACAGCTATAGGATTGGAAGAGGGGAGCAATGAAAGATGAGGCTAGTCAGGCAAGCAAGGGCCACATCGTAAAGGGCCTCATGTCCATAGAAGGGGTTTGGAGTTTATCTTCAAGGTGGCGGGAAACTATTGCAGGGTTTTAAGCAGGGGTGTACCATGACCAGACTATCTTTATGGAAAAGTTATGTTTTGTAACATCCTAACATTGAGAGTGGAGAAAAATTGACAGTAGGGAGACTACTCCAAGGCTCTTGAAATGATCTAGTTAGTGAGAATGGGGGAAAGCTTGTGGCTAAGGAGATTAAGGAGGCCGTATTGACAGAACTGATGGGACTGGGGCCTGAGGAAGCGATGAGGGGCGACTTCCAGGTTCCAGGCTGCACTGAGCTCCCTGAAGCAGAGAATGGAGGGGAGGAGGTAGGGGATGATGTCGTGTGCCCCTCCTTTTCTCCTGTTGGCACTGTGGCTCTCATCACCAACGAGAGGAGGGAAGGAATGGCAGTAACGTCCTGTAGGGATTGCTGGGCAGGGTTTCTCCCCTCTGCCCCTGAGTCTCAGCCAGACCTTCCTGAGGGATGAAGAGAGGCACCTTCTCTCATGCCCTCTTCCACTTGCAGCCTGCGCTTTAGAAGGAGTAGGTGGAGGGGTGGGGAGTCCCTGTAGAACCAGGCAGCGAGTGAAGGGCAGAGGGGGGTGAGTTCTCTTCTTTCTCTTCTTTGGACATTTACCACGTACAGTCTCGGGCAAGTTACGGAAACTCACTGTGGGTCCGTTTGTTGTCTGTGAGGAGTAAATGAATGAATGTGTGTGGCTGCTTAGAGTAGTGCCTGGCTCACAGGCAGTGGGGTTCAGATGTTGGCTATGGCTGCTGATAACCATCCGTTCACTGCTTCATCCTGGCATCTGGGTAACAAAGGGGACCAGAGGGCGGCTTCTGCAGCTCCCTCCTTGCAGTGCTCCCTGTGGAAGGAACAAACACTCAGGAACTATCTGTACAGAATGTTAGAAGAAATCATTTTAATTGGGGGGGATTTCTGATAATAGAAGAACCTTTATTTTTCAGTCTACCTTGCCTTTATTTTTTAGTTAGGAAAAAGGCAAGTGGTTCAGTTCAGATTTAATGAGAGTCATTATTCTTACTTACTGCCTTGCTTTCAGTGTTCACCGTAACCCATTTTAACAATAAATAACTACTTGTTTACTGGGGCTTAGGGACAAGGAATAATTGCAGGAAAAATCCCTTTCATGATTTTGAGAAGGGAAATATTTTCCAATAGAAAAATCGGATGAAAAAATTCACATTTAAATAAAGGCTTTTTTGTGTTTTTTATACTTGCAGTATTTGTTAAAAGCCAAAATAATTTATTAAAATATGCCTTTATTTAAATTTAATGATTGTTTATTTTTATTACAATTTTAATACATGCTTTTTGAAATAACGAAATTTAAACAACGAAGAATGAAGAGCTAAAACATGAGTCTGCTTTGATCCCATTCGCATTTCCTATCCCTTCTCAGAAAGAATGTCTGTTTTTGTATGTCTCCTTCCAGACCTTTTTCTACATATCTACATCTACAATTTTTTTAAATAAATGGCATCTGTTAGACACATTACGTGTTATATACTATGTTCTATGACTTTTTTTCACCACTTATCGTGTATTACTACATAAAGATTTACTTCTTTATTTTCACTCTTCTGGATGGATGTGGTATAATTCATTTAACTGTTCCCCTATTGATGACTATTTAGATTATTCCCAGTGTTTGGTTATAATGTCTTCATTCAACAAATGTTTATCGACTGCTGGGCAGTGGTAGTGAACAAAACTGCCTGTTTTCATGTAGTTACCTTCTTTTGGAGGTAGACAGACAATAAATGAAATATGTCAGATGCTGTTGAGGCCTGAAGGGTGAAGAAGGAGATAGGAAGTGCTGGGAATGAGAAGAGGGGTATGCATTTTAAAATAGATGGTCAGGAAAGCTTTACCAATAGACAACATTTGAGTAGAGATCTGGCAGAGGTGAAGTCATGAGCTTTGAAGCCATTGGTGGGGGAGAAACATTCTAGGAAGGAGCAAAGTCCAGAGGCTCTGAGATGGGGGCATGCCCAATGAGAAGAAGAGCAGTGAGGCCATTATGGCTGGAATGGAGTGAGCCAGGGGCAGAGTGGGAGGAGATGAGGTCACAGAGGAGGCAGCAGAGAGTCAGGGTTTTTTCGGCCACTATAAAGACTTTGCCTCTTCCTGAGTGAGGCCGCAAGCCTTTGAAGGTTTCCAAGCAGAGGCATGGTAGAATCTGACTTAGATTTGAGATGATCACTTTCTTGATAATAAACTATTGGAATGGAAACAGGGAAGCCATTTAGAAGGCTATTGCAACAATATAGGCAAGACACAATGATGGCTTGGACTGGCTCGGACTAGGGTGGTAGCAGTAGAGGTGGTAGGACTTGAATATGTTTTAAAGATAGGGTAAGAGAGGAGTCAAGGACTATTCTGTAATTTTAGGTCTGAGCAATCGAAAAGGTGGAGTTGCCATGAAATGAGATGGGGAGGACTGCAGTAGGCAAGATTAGATTCTTTTTCTTTTCATTGAAGTATAGTTGATTTACAGTATTGTGTTAGTTTCAGGTGTATAGCAAAGTGATTTGGTTATATATGTGTGTGTGTGTGTGTGTGTGTGTAGATACACACACACACAGTAAGTCCCCTACATACGAACCTTCAAGTTGTACACTTTCAAAGATGCGAATGTACGTTCACATGTCCAGTCATGTAAGTTAGTTCAAGTGTCTGGCGTACATTGTCACTTGCATGCATCCTCTACAAGTGGTTGTCCTTTTATGTACTTTACTGTATAGTACTATATAGAGTACAGTAGTACGGTATGTTTATTTCCTGCCTGTTCTCTCGATGCCATCCCCTGTGTGCCAGCTGTTGTACTGTACTACTGTAATTTTCAAGGTACTGTACTATAAGGTTAAAAATGTTTTCTTTATTTTTTGTATTTGTTTGTTTTTTATGTATTATTTGTGTGAAAAGTATTATAAACCTATTACAGTACAGTATTATATAGCTGATTGTGCTAGTTGGGTACCTAGGATAACTTTGTTGGACTTACGAACAAATCGGACTTACGAACGCGCTCTCGGAACTGAACTCGTTCATATGTAGGGGACTTACTGTATATGCACACACATACATACATACATACATATACTTTTTCAGATTCTTTTCCATTATAGGTTATTACAAGATAAAGTAAGCAAGATTAGGAATTGGGCTTTGGGCACATTACATTTGAGAATCTATTAACAGCCAACCAAGGTACTGAGTAAGCGGTTGGACATTAAATTTGGAGTTCAGTGGCGAGGTCAGGGCTGGAGATGCAAACCTGGGAGTCATCAGTTTATTAATATAGTTTAAACCCAGAGCTCACCTAGAGAGTAAATTAGAGAAGAGATTCAAGGACAGCCCTTGGGCACGTCAAGGTTAAGAGGCTTGAGGATATGAAAAGGATGCAGCAAAGAAGACCAAGAAAGCAACCTGTGAGGTAAGAGAGAAACCAAGGAAATGTGATGCCCTAGAAACCAGACAGACTGAGCCAGCTATGTCAAACGACAAGAACTGAGAATTGACCATTGAATTTGACAGTGTGGCTGAGTGGGTGACCTTGACAAGACCAATTTTGAGTGAGAAATAGGGGGCCTGATTGTAGTAGATTCAAGAAAGAATGGAAGGAGAGGAACTGGAACTCTAGTATTCAATATTAGCAACAGTTTTTGAGGAGTTTGTTCTAAAAGGGAGAAAGAAAATGGGGCTTAAGCTGGAGGGGCATATGAAGTCAACGTGTTTCTTTTGTTTCTTATCTAAGATGGAGGAATAAAATGTTTCAAGCTTATGGGCAATAATCCAGCAGAGAGAAAAATTGATGTCAGGCAAAGTCCCCACTTTAAGAGAAGGGTCTGAAGAGTCCATTTTAATAAACTTATATGCGTGTATACAAGGATTTCTGTAGGCTACTTTCTGAAGAGGATATCCTGAGTCAAAGGGTGTGTGCATTTAAGAAATCTGTACCAATTTATATTCCACCTCCAGTGTATACCCTTGCTAACGTCAAACTTTGCCAGTCTTTAAAATTATTGCCAATCTGATGGGTGAGATCTTCATTATTTTAATCTGTTTTATGCTTTGTAGGAACTCTTTATATAATCTGACTAATCCTTTGTTGTATTTTGGCACATATTTTCTCCCGTGCTGTTTCTTGCATTTAACTTTGCTTATGGTATACTTTTACCACATAGATGTTTTTTCAGTTTTTATGTATTTAAGTCTGTCAGCCATTTCCTTTTATAGCATTTGGGTTTCATTTGGATTATATACATATTTTATATAATGTATATAATCTTTTAATACATTTATCTTTTAAATTCATCTGGAGTTTATTTTTGTGTATGTTGTGAAATAGGTATCTAAGTTTTCCATCTCCTTCTATGTTCTTAAACAGTTAAATACCATAAAAATTAACTTTCTTAAAGGTTTGGAAGAAATTACCTATAATATTTTCTAGACTTGGAACCTTTTTGGAGCATAGATCTTTGACTTCTTTAAAGTGTTTTTTTTTTTTTTTTTTTTTTGTCTGTGTAATGATCTATTTGTTTTATGTACTTCTTTTTAGGTTAGTTTTGGTATTTTTTTTTCCTAGCACCTCATTCTTATCATCCAGATTTTTCAAATTTATTGGTTTAAAATTTTATGTAAAGAAAAGAAATATCAAGTCTTCTCTATATTTGTGTCTGTCCCTGTACTAATACCTTTATCTGGGCAGTAGATGCTGGAGCTGTCCTTTCACAGATTGGGAGATTGGTTTAGCAGCTTTCAGCCCGCATGGTTCACCTCTTACTGTCCTTCATCTTGGGTTTATTCCTAGATTCTCCTTCTCTTTTGTTTGTAAGGGATTGCAGGCTCCTTGGTTCTGTTCCCTATCAGTCTAATCCCATTTGCTCTTTAGCTTATAAAAATTTCTGCTGTTGAGGTCGGCTGATGGATATGTGCCCTTCTTGGTTTCCAGCATCACTGTGGACTTATTTTTGTGTTTTTTCTGTCATTTTGGAGAGATTTTTCTGGGAGGAATGAGAGGCAAATCCGTATTTTCAGTTAACTTTTTGAAATAGGAAGTCACAGTTCTTTCCTGTGTGGTTTTCTTTTCTCATAGTCCTTTGTTTAATTGCTGTTTGCACAGTAGTTGGATAATAACTTTACAGTGTGAGTAGTAATAGACCCCTGGACTTCACTTTTTAAAAATCTTAAATGAAACCAGATGTCTCAGTGGACTGTATTTGTTGAATAGAAATGTGGATATATTGTGACTAAATATTCAAGTAGTACTTTTAAAACTTAAATGACATAGTCATAACATTTAGAATTATAAGGGACTTTAGAGATCATTAGACCAAATGCCTTATTTAATGGATGAGATATTTGGAGCCCAGAGAGATTCAGTGATTTATCTAAGGTAACAAAGTCAGTGATCAGGCAAGGTGGAAAGCCCGAGTCCCTTTACTTCAATTTGGCTATGCTGTTTGTTATTTTGTACATTCTTGATGTTCTCCTTAGCTGTGTAATGAAAGAGGTATTTTCAGCTAATAAAACCTAAGGATGGTACAGTGGCTTGGAATTGCTTCTGAAATTTGATCTTAGATACCATATTAAATACATTGATGTGGACTTTTCTTTTCCTCATATAGCTATTAAATATTATGATGTAAATGTGAATTTTAAAGAATGGGCTGTCAAGGTATGCTCTAGCCTAAATGAAAACCATACAGTTTATTTCTCCATTGTTTCATCTTTTCTGCTTACAGACTTTATGTGATCTATTTACTCTTGAATTTCTTATTAATATTTTAAGCTTAAGGAATATATATAAATATAAATATAGGCTTGAAAAGTAATTTTAGTGATAAATAATCATAAAATATTTCAGATCTAAGATTTCTAATTTTTTGGTTTAATATACCATGCTGCTAGATCAACATCTAAATTTACAAGTGCTAATATGTATGTTTTTTAAAAAAAGAGCTTTGCTTATTTTTTTCAGCAAGCATTAGAGGGTAGTGTATATTTATCACACTTTCATTGCTTTGCTTGGTCTTTAACTTCAACAGAAAGTTTTTAAAATGTAGGGTTTTTATTATTGATATAACATGTTTGGTAGTCGTATCTCTTTAGTTCTCAAAAAGCATCGAGAGATTGAGGGATTGATATGTGTAGCATTAATGAACTTGGGTGGGTCCTATCCTGGCAGCCCACCCCCACTCCCCAGCAGCCTAAGAAGAGGGGAAGTTTAAACGTGGTTACTCCAGAATTATGTTCTAAGAAGATTTGTTTAATTAACTTCAGGTTTTAACTCTTTTAGCACTTTTGAAACATACGATATGACCTATTAATTTTTTTTTGTAACCTAGAGAGCATTCTGTCTCCAGTATGAACTAAGAATTTAATTTTTTCCCAGTTGAACATAATGGCAGGCGAAGAAATTAATGAAGACTATCCAGTAGAAATTCATGAATATTTATCAACATTTGAGAATTCCATTGGTACTGTGGATGAGATGCTGAAGACCATGATGTCTGTTTCTAGAAATGAGTTGTTGCAGAAGGTATTTTAAGTAATTTCTAAAAATGTATTCATAAAACCGAGTGCTATGTTATGAAACATATAGAAGAAGAAACAGATACATGAAATATGCCCCTTTCCCCCTTTATTTCAATTTTTAAGTGTTTGGATATCTTTAAGGGGAAAATATAACAAACTCCAAGCTTAGGAAATACCTCCTAACTATATTTTTATTTTGACTTGGTTTTGAATAAAAAAAAGCTCTCCCAGCATTCTTTTTGACAGACTCTATCTTTGACCTTTTAAGTATTACAATGATGTTATCAGGGTTTCTGGAAACCCTATAGGACAAAAAGAGTAAATTGACTTTGACAGTCTAAAACAAATCTCATTATGTTTCTTCTGTCTTTGGTATTGCCTAAGCATTTTAGCCTGCTTCTTATACATAAAGGCATCATGTACAATGTTTATATTGATGAATTACTTTTGACATACAAAGCCCAGATTGTAAATCCTGAAATTAAAATAATTCAAAAGAATTTTTTTTTATTTTGGATTATACACATTCCTTGTTTAACTTAAAGATGGTACGCTGAAGTGAAAATTTGTGGGCAAAAATCACTGGTTAACAAAACTTTTCTTTTTGCAAATGATTTCCAGATTATTTGGTTTGATTATTGGATTATAGGAAGTGAAAAAAACATTTCTTTGATACATTGTACTTGGTGAAAGTTTAAAATATGTGATGGTGCTCAAAGTTTTAATTTCTTTTTTCTTTTTCTTTCTCTCTCTCCCTCTTTTTTAATAGTTGGACCCACTTGAACAAGCAAAAGTGGATTTAGTTTCTGCTTACACATTGAATTCAATGTTTTGGGGTATGTATATTACTTTAGAGTTAATTAGAAAGCAGATTATTTACCATGTCAAAGGTGACTTATTTTTTAAAATGCTAGCAATTATACTTTATGGCAGTTTTAATAGTCAGATATTTATTTCTTTTTAAATCAGAATACCAGATGCCCATGAGCCACACATACATTTAATATTACAAAGAGGTTGAATAATTTAAGATTTAGTTAATAATTTCTGTGACGTTTCCTTTTTGTAACTAGAGTTTCTTTAATTAATGCTCTTAATTAATATATATGCATTTTATTCCATGAAATCTTTCTCTTGTAGTTTATTTGGCAACGCAGGGAGTTAATCCTAAGGAACATCCAGTAAAGCAGGAATTGGTAAGATCGCAGCGGATCGATTTCTTTTTATTTTACGTGTAATGTCTGTTGTAGTGTTTCTAAAGGTAAAATCGCAGTACCTTTATCACACTAATTGTGGAGAACAGAATTATTTAGGGATGAAATTACAAAAGTGAGCCAGATTTCATCGTGCCTTTAGTTTTTCTTTCTCTCACCTTTGTCAGAGAAGGGTGTTCCATATATTATATAAATCTGTGGATGGGAAAATGTCACGATTCTAGTAATTATTTATAAGTGCTATATTATTTTTCCTATAAATTCTTGAAATCCTGTTCATCTCTACAACTGCCTGTTTTTTTTTTTTAAACTCTTATGCAATTCTTAAAAGTATATTCTAGTTGATTTACTAGCCAAGACAGGAAAGTTTCTCCTCCACCGTTTCAATTCTTCCATTAATTCATTTTCTCAGCAGTAAAGAATCCACTTCGGCAACAAAGCTAAAAGCTTTTTTGGCACCAGTTGTATGTGTACTGTCCAGTAATTCTGCATTAGTGACATATTTACAACCTGTAATAAATCTTCTAGGTTTGTCTTTGTATTCCATTTAGATGTATAAGTATAGTATATTATATAAGGTCTGGTATCTTGGAGTTTTTGCTGACTTCAAAAATTAAATCATTCAATTTGAAAGAAAAAAATTTAGAAATCAAACTTACGGTTACCTTCTTGACTTGGCTTTATGAATAAGAATATTAATAAATGTATTCTTTGTGTTTATAAAATATAAGGTAAATAGATATGTGAAATACACTTGACACTGTATTATTGTTCTAAAGTTTTATGGTGGTTGATATGTATGTTTTTTTATAACTTAGTAAAGTACTTGGCCATTTATTTAAAAAATGAGTAAACCAGATCTGCCGTCTTCAATTTTTAAATGTGTAGACTAAGACATTTTCTTCTTTTAAATTTCTTGGGGGAAAAGTAAATTTATTTTTAAATACAGAAATTGTGAAAGATACTTAAAGCAAAAATATAAAGCAGTATGATCCACAGAGCTTGATTTGACAAGTGATACTGGCTTTAAATCTTAAGAAGTATGCATTGTATCATCTGCTCTCACCTTTCTAATGTGAACTTTACATTTATGAAATTCCTCTTTCTTCTCTTAAACACAAAGTTATTTGGAGTAGTGTAATACTTAATTCTGTCACTGGAAAAAGGTAAAATCATCTGCCTTCTTTTTCCCTCAGAATCCACTTTATGGACGAGTACATTTATATTTTGGACAAGGGTTGTTAGATGAAAAGCATCCATAGACCTATTCCCCTTTTCTGACCTTGTGACAGATGTCACTAATTGATCACAGAGTTAGTATGTGAGAGGAAGCCTATTTGCCATATCTATCATGAATGGAGAAGGGCATTGAAAATAGTTTATTCATTTGACAAATATTTGAATGCCCACTGGAAGCCAGGCATTATTTCCAAGTGAGATAATTCCTCAGTGAATAAAGCCAATAAATATCCCTGCCTTTGTGGCAGGTGCCAGACTATCTAGTGGAGGGAAACAAACAACATAAACAAACAAACAACAAATAATAAATACAATATGAATATATAGTATGTTAGAAAGTTACGTTGTGGGAAAAAAGAAAAAAATAGCACAGAGTAAGGGGCATTGGAGTGCTTGGGTAGGATTGCCATTTTCAATAGTAAAGGCAACACTTATTAACAAGGTGAACATTTGAGGAGACTGGAAGGAAGAGAGGGCTGGCCATGTGGGTTTGTGAGGGAAGATCATTCTGGGCAGGGCTGGATTGGGTGTGTGTTGTGAGGACTTTGGCTTTTACTCAGAGAAATAGGGAGCCATGAGAGGGTTTTGAACAGGGTTGTCAGTTTCTTAAAATTAAAAAATTCTAAGGTTCTGCATTTTTCTGTGTATGTTTATATAACTATTTTGATTATTTTACTGAAACTTTTAAGCAGTGATCAATCATTTACTCTGCTGTTTTATAGCTCTCACGCCTTTATTTCTCCAACTGAAGTATAGAATAGCCCTTTATTCTGATTAGTGGTCTCAGAAGATTCAAAGTGGTACAGCAACCTAGTATGTTTCTCACCTTGTAAAGTCTGATTAGAACTGTATATTTCATTAGAAAATATCATGTGCTTTTCAGTCAGAACTATGACATTGGATAAAAAGATCTTGTATTTTCATTATACTTATTTTAATTGTGACATGAAGGTAACACAAAAAAAATAAATAGTTAAATACGCCTTAGCCATTTGCTGTTTAGAAAAATTTCTGGAGAGTTTAGTTTGTATGTTGAAAGTATGTGAAAGCTTTATTTTAATTAATTAATTATTTATTTATTTAGGCTGCGCCAGGTCTTAGTTGCAGCATGTGGGATCTTAGTTGTGGCATGCAGCTTTCTTAGTTGTGGCATGTGGGCTTCTTAGTTGCGGCTTGCAAACTCTTAGTTGTGGCATGCATGTGGGATCTAGTTCCCTGACCAGTGATTGAACCCGGGCCCCCTGCATTGGGAGTGCAGAGTCTTACCCACTGGACCACCAGGGAAGTCCCGGAAGCTCTATTTTAGATTATAGACTTCAGATCCAAGAGTTAGTATATGGATTTAGGTGAATGCTAAATTTAAAAATTTAGTATAACCACATATAAACAATTAACTGTTTATCTCTGTAGTGTCTAGATCTTCCTCTTTTGAAACACTCAGAACACTTCTGAAATGACTTTTTTGATATCTGTATTCCCGTCAGACTGTGAACTCCAGGAGCACATGGAATGTGTTTATCCTATTCGCTTTGCACTTATTAGCGCCACTCAATAAGCAATAAATACAAAGCTGTTGAATTGAACTGAGGTATAGTATAGTAGAACTCAGTGGTGAGCAGCTTAGTAAATCTGTTGCCTTTCTTCTTTTTTTGTCTTTAAGGAGAGAATCAGAGTATACATGAACAGAGTCAAGGAAATAACGGACAAGAAAAAGGCTGGCAAGCTAGACAGGGCTGCGGCTTCAAGATTTGTAAAAAATGCCCTATGGGAACCAAAACCTAAAAATGCATCCAAAATTGCCAATAAAGGAAAAAGTAAAAGTTAACCTTTTGGTTTTGATGTACACATATTCAAAAAGTACATAATTTTTATTGTTTTCCACAAAATAGATGATGATTATGTGCCATTGTAAGGCTTAAATGTATTCCATATTGAATTCGTGTGTAAAATTTGCATTTTAAATTTGTAATGCTAAATACTTTTCCCCCAGAAAGATTAAGTTATCCTTATTGATTTTCCTATAGAACATTATGTGGTTTTTTAACATTGTGGTATATTTTATATTTATAGTTTACTGTTTCTTGACAAGACTCTTATTTCCTTATATAGGTCAATTATTCAAGTGCCATTTTATAAGCAACTATGAAATTTAAGTTAAATGTTCTTTGCAAACATTTGTCTATTTTCGATGAATAATGATTTTATGAAGTATGCTGAAGTTTTAATACATCTGTTTTCACTATATAATATTAGGAATGAAAGAAATGACTTAAATGTCCATTTTTTCTGTGAAGTTATTTCATTACGCTTTCATGATTTTGGGAATTACTGCTTTTTGTGATATTTGAAGTATGAAATTAAGACTTTTAAGGTTATTCTTTAATTCTTGGTACTTTGCCACTATGTCCCATTTAAAGTAAAATATATTCTCATTAACTTTAGATTGGAAATGAGGTTGTATATTGATGGCTGAATTTTGGCATAATGGCTGTACCCTATCAGTAAAGCTGTAAGTGTTGTGTAGCTGACCTGTTTTTTATTTTTCTCTTTTGAGTAAATTTTCTCTTGAAATTAGGAAGGTAGTTTTTAGAAATCCTTAGGAATGGGGGAATTCACGAGTTTTTGTTCCTTATGCATAGTGCCCACAGTTCTCTTGGCCTCATGTTTTCAGAGTTTTTTATTGTATGTTTCTGAGGCTATGGCAATTACATAGAAGTATTTTGGAACAACTTTGTATGTTATTTAATGCCACTTAAGCAGAGGAGAAATCCAAAGGAGATTACATTGTGTTTATATTCTGATTTATTTTTCTGCAGTATTTGCTACAGAGAATTCTAAATATTAAACGAATTTTTTTATGTCTAAGCCCATGAATTTTAATTATATACCCTTAATGCTTTCAGTCTTTGAATTCACATCATTATGTATAGGAATGCCAAGTACAGTAAAATACTTTAATTTTTGAAAATGAAGTTGTTAAAATTTTTTGCGTGACTAATTCTCCATAAGTAACCTTGAATAAATGGATTTCTTGATTTATGGTAGCAGATATTGGAAATGGTCTTAAAATGTAATGGATTTTGTAACGCATGTTGAACTCTATGACACATGAAGAGGTGGTCACTGATAGATGCAGAAAGACTTCTGGCTCAGATGTCAGACGATTTTTGAAGTGGAAGAACACTTATAGTTAGTTCACTCCTTTTTTCACCTTCGGCTCCTCAAAATTCAAATTTTTTTTTTTTAAAGTAACTTCTTCATGAGAGAAATAAATGTTATTAAGATCAAATATAGTGGCCTAGTGTTATTTATTGCAAAGAAGGTTATAGCTTGCATTTCTTTATATTTTCTCATTTCATTAAGAAAAAAAAGTTAAATGAAAAATGTCATGCAGTTGCAGAAAGTCATTAGCCAAATTATTGGTTTGTGAAAGTCCAATTCTACCTTCTCTTAAACTGGAGATTCTTAAGTGAACAATTCTTTTAAGTGTTTATTAGAGGTAAAAAACAATTTGAGTGTATTCCATTTTATTATGTATGATTTTAAGTACTTACTCGCACATAGTAAGGAGCTGAGTGATAGTAAGTGTATTGGGTTGCTTATTTTTTGTCTATGCATTTCACAAATACTTAATGACATTTACATTGTTAAATACTGTGCTAGGTTCCAGATAAGACAACTCCAGCCTTTATTCTATTTTAAGTATTATGAAAACACTAGTCTTTTCATTCAATTCAGTTTTTCAGAGTTACTGGAAAATTTATGACAAGTTGTGCTCATTAACCTTAGTCAGAATCATAAAAGGTGATGGGTTGATCTATTTGACTATGGTACAGTTATTGTTAGCATAGTTTGTTCCAAATGACAGTCTGCTCTAAGGTTAGATGTTAATTATATCTTGTATTAATCTCTTTGGGAATTAACAAATTGGAGGGGTTATAGCTATAGATACTTTTAAGATTAGAATTATGGATTATTAATCTAATACTAAATAATGAGATTTAGTCTTTTAATATTATTTTAAGCACAATTTTCTTACTGTTCATAGTTGCAGGATGGGAATTCATTTTAGTAAGTAGAATATTTTAAGAGGAAAACTGAAGCTTGAATTATGGTTTACATTCCTGGAATTTGAGGTTATGTCAAATTGATTGGTTTTTAAGATACCCTGCAAATTAAAAAAATTGTTCTACTTAGCTATTAGAAATGGATTAGTATTATTTCTAAATGAGCCTTTAAAAATTGACTAGAAATACAGGAAATGCTTTAAAAATGGACAATGTATTGAATATAGATACTTTTTCCTAAGCGTAGGTCATTGGAGAAAAAGATGTTTTAGGAATCACTTAGCTTATAATACTGTTAAACCATACCTTTATGCAATAAATTATCAGAAATTCTGGCTTTACAAAGTAACATTAACTGAGAAATGTTTGAACAGTGATTCTGAGCCTCATGTAATAGCTAAGTTTGGTAGATAAAGCGGAGAAAAAGAAGAACTGGCATCTTGTTTCCTCCCTTCATAGAATAGTTAGTAAACTTGCTCTGATAAATTCAGGGGCTCTTTTAACTGAATAGCAACCTATTTTATATAAATGTGATCTGAATGTACTTAACTAATAAAAACATTTCTTTTCCCTATATCCTGGTCTAAAACTCATCAGTTTTGGAAATACAAACCATATTTTGCTTATTTTAAATATTAGCATTTTATAGTTTTCATTAACAATTATGTTAGGAGGAAAAGTATACAGATTTTATTACATTATTCTGTAGATTTGTTCTCCTTGATTAATTTGGTATTATATTGCTTGTGTGCAGGATTTCAAGAAAATGCTTTGAATAATTTTGGTTTGCAGATTTGTTTTCCTTTCAGAGAGCAGCCACCCTCTGACCTGATGTGCCTTTTAAAGTGTTTATTTTATGGTATAATTTTAATATAGCCAGGAAGATTAGTTAAAGGTATCCAGAAAAGGGGGTAGCTATAGTGATATCTACTGGCAATTGAGACTTAATTTTAATTCTGTAACCCCCTACTCCCAATCTTAGGCCAAAAACCAAAACCAGCCTAGCTCTGTTTATAAAAGGTTGAGAAAACAAGCCAGTCCCTTCCCTCCGACACCCCTCCCCAAAACCTTGAAGTCTGGCAAGTGTATCATGGCAAAATAACTGCATGCAAGATGTCAATTTTGTAAAGTGATATATTTCAGATAGTACACAAAATTTCATGGCAGGAAAGATAAGCTTTCATAAATGAAACATTTAAGAGACTCTTTTATTATTTCCTTTCAGTTTAGTGTTGCCTTTAAGGTGTGCCGTTTCAGTTTGGCAGCTACAATAAATGATTGAAGGAGCTGGAAGATAATTCAACATTTCAAGATGCTTCTGCTGAAATGAATGTAGACCTATCCAGGGCTTGAATTTAAAGTTTATAGTAGTACAGTATTTGAAAGCCAAGTACCCAGGAAATTCATGGTGATAGGATTTGAATGAGATGATTAGGAGAAATAGAAAAGAATACCTTCAGTTTCTTATTAGGTGAGTATTAGCTATTGAGAGCCTATGTTGAAAAATGTTGTTGTAAAAAGGGTAGAGGCTTGTTACATGCAATTTACTATAGTGTATAATTCATCTTGGACCTTGTCCAAAGATGTTTAATTATTAAAATACAGAAGAATGATTATAACAAGGAATCATTTCTGATTTAGTGCTAGAGCGGTGGTCTGTAGACCATGTTGTAATGTATCTGGCTGATATTGTTTCATTTAGTGACCTTTGCTCTCTCTAATAATACATTCCTTGACTTATTTAAATTGAAATCATTTACTATCCCATTTCTGATCCTTTCCTTCTTTACTATTTTCCCTTAAGAAAGAAACCATTGGGCTTCCCTGGTGGCGCAGTGATTGAGAGTCCACCTGCCGATGCAGGGGACATGGGTTCGTGCCCCGGTCCGGGAAGATCCCATATGCCACGGAGCGGCTGGGCCCGTGAGCCATGGCTGCTGAGCCTGCGCGTCCAGAGCCTGTGCTCCGCAACGGGAGAGGCCCACATACCGCAAAAAAAAAAAAAGAAAGAAATCATTAAAAGTATGTATAAACATTTGGGGTGCTAGTTTCTTTTTTTAGTGTTTTTGTTTTTCTCGGATATGTACCCAGGAGTGGAATTGCTGGATCATATAGTAGTTCCATTTTTAGTTTTCCAGTGTTCATTATTTATAATTGTCAAGGTATGGAAACAACATAAGTGTCCATCAACAGGTAAAATGGATAGAGTGAGTTCCCTGGTGGCCTGGCGGTTAGGATTCCGAGCTTTCACTGCCATGACCTGGGTTCAGTCTCTGGTCGGGGAACTGAGATCCCCCAAGCTGTGCGGTGTGGCAAAACCCCCCCCAAAACCCAAAACACAGATAACTGGATAGAAGAGATGTGGTGTACACACACACACACACACACACACACACACAATGGACTACTACTCAGCCATAAAAAAGAATGAAAGTTTGCCATTTGCAGCAACATGGATGGACTTGGAGGGTATTAAGCTAAGTGAAATAAGTCAGACAGAGAAAGACAAATACTATATGAAACCACTTATGTGTGGAATCTAAAAAATACAACAAACTAGTGAATAAAACAAAAATGAAGCAGACTCACAGATCAAACTAGTGGTTGCCAGTGGGGAGGGGCAATATAAGGGTGGGGAAAAATATGTATAATAGTTGCTGGGTTTTGTGGGTTTTGACATTTGTGAGTCTCAACATTTATGTTTTTCACTATTGGTGAGTGACTTTATGGGGTTTTTTTTTGGGTTTTTTTTGGTGAGTGACTTTAGAGGTTCATGGAGTATATATATGGTATTTTGCAATTTTGCCAAGGCATAATCTTAATTCCTGCTAAATTCCATGCAGGAAGGCCTTGTTCAGCTAATGATTTAGCCTAGCTAATCTCAACAGCTACAGTTTTTTTCCTCACTTGCAGTCACATTCATTTATTCACTCATTCATTCAACAAATATATTGAGCTCCTCATGTGTGCCAAGTTCTGTTACAAGCATGGGAAATTCAGCAGTTATTCAAACAGTGTATAGTGATGAGGAGATGTCAAACTTTATCATGTGAAAAATGGCTGCTCTGGGTTGAATTTTTCCCCCAAAATGAATATGTTGAAGTCCTAACTCTTAATTAATTAATTTATTTTTGCTGTGTTGTGTCTTCATTTCTGTGCGATGGCTTTCTCTAGTTGTGGCAAGCAGGGGCCACTCTTCATTGCGGTGTGCGGGCCTCTCACTATCGTGGCCTCTCTTGTCGCGGAGCACAGGCTCCAGACGCGCAGGCTCAGTAGTTGTGGCTCATGGGTCTAGTTGCTCCGCGGCATGTGGGATCCTCCCAGACCAGGGCTCAAACCCGTGTTCCCTGCATTAGCAGGCAGACTCTCAACCACTGCGCCACCAGGGAAGCCCGAAGTCCTAACTCTTAATACCTCATAATATTACCCTATTTAGAAATAGGGTTGTTGTGGTTGTAGTTAGTGAAGAGGAGACCACAGGGTGAGCCCTAATCCAATATGGTGTCCTTATAAAAAGGGGAAATTTGGACATAGTCTTACACCCAGGGAAACACCATATGAAGATGAAGGCAGAGATCAGGGCGTTGCTTTTATAAGCCAAGGGATACCAAAGGTTGCCTGCAAAGCACCAGAAGCTACATGAGGGGCATGGGACAGATTCTCTCACAGCCCTCAGAGGGAACCAGCCCTGCCAACACTGTGATGTTGGACTTCTGGCCTCCCCAACTGTGAGGCCAATACGTTCCTGTCTTGTACACCACTCAGTTTGTGGTACTTTGTTATGGCAGCCCTAGCAAACTAATACAATGGCCGTTTAGATGGAAGGAATTAAAAAGATTTATAACTTGGAGTGAAAGTATGTGCAAAGAAACTTCATGACACAAGATGAAAATGTAATGTTGAAGAAAACCAGGAACCTATGTAGACTTAATCTAGGACTATTTTTGAATTGGAGCAAAGATCTCAAAATTTAGACCTTGAAATGTCAAGGGTCTGGTATACTCTTTCTGAAGCCAAAGTGTTCAGACCTCTCTAGCAGGCTTTGTTAGTTTTGATTGAGTGTACCATCTTTTAAACTTTACGTTGGTTTGAAGAAACTCATTTCCCTGAAGGAAAGAAAACCCTGTCAGGTTTCCATGGGGGAGAGATTTTCACTAAGCCTATTATCATGTGCCATGTTGTCTCTTCCTAATATAACACAGCAGTCAGGTTCAAATAATGAAAATAAATACATAAAACATCTTACACACGTTGTATGTAATTTGTGCTCATCCAAGAGCACAAACCACTTAAAAAATTGCTTATTGAATTCATCTGTATAGAGATTTTTTTTTAAAGCCCTAAAACTTTTCCCCCCCCCAAATTCTTAACTCTAGTGTACCATTCCGTTTTTTTTTCCCTTTAAAGTTAGGTATTAGAGAACTCAGAAGTGGGTTTTTAATCTTAATGATTAGGGACCAGTTTAATTAAAAGAAATTGCAAATGTTGCTTACTGGTTTTCAGCTTTTACAGTCAACCAGTAGATTAAACAGAAGACAAGAATGTGAAGGAAATCAACTTTGATAATGTAAAAGTGAAGGTATGGTAGACAGAAGTGGGTTAGAAATGGGGAGGAGGGAAGAGGGCATGCTCATGGCAGGAAACCTGGATGCTGCACGACACTGTTGGGTGAATGTGATTTTAAGTAAGTTGTAAAGGTAATAGCTATATTCTTTCTTTCTTTTTTTAAATTGAAGTATCATTGATTTACAATGTTGTGTTAGTTTCTGGTGTACAGCAACGTGATTCAGTCAAACTGATTTCATTTCTGGTGTACAAAGTGATTTCATTCTTCTGTCAAAAACTGGAAGGAGTAAGGGAGTAAGGTGCGGGGAGTGGTATAAATTAAATCCTCATTTTTAGGCTGGGGAGTCAATAGACGAGGGCCAACGAAATAGCAGTGTAGGTGTGTGTTATGAAGGTAATCACCAGAATTAAAGACCAGTTATTTAAGAGTGATAATCCCTCACATGAGCAGAAGTAAAGTGGGAGCAAAGGTTTTTTGTTTTCTGTTGTGTGCATGGTTTCTTCGGTAAAAAGAAATGAGAAAAAAAGTTGTACTGATCAACATTTGCTCAAAGAAGCAGCACGAGAATCGGATAACCTAGTGAATGCTAGTTATTCAGTTTGTGAGATGTTAGGCAAGAAATAAAATCCTTCCGTGACAAGGAAATAACGTGAGAATGCTTACGTGTAATAGCAGGTATTTCATTGTCTTAAAAAAAACACCATGTGTATATAAAAATGTAGGCATTTAATAGTTTCCTACATGTGGGCCCAGTTTATTTTTAATGTTAGACAAATTACATTCAGATATAGCCAGAAAAATGAGAATTCTTAGTTGAAAGTGGCTCTTTTTCTAACCTGCTTTCTATACTCTTTTGAAACTTCTAAATGTTGTTTAAGGTAAGGTGAGATACCACAAAAATAGGGTTATGTGTAAGTGATAGTGGGATCTTTGCTTGATTGTCTTAATAATGCCGAATCGGAAGAGGGATCTTACTGCACCTAATTTTCATAAAGCGAGGTTAATTCATAGGAAACATGCTTATATTTTTTTCAGGATCTATTTTCTCACTGCAATCTAACTGTATTGTAGTGGAAATTAATTGTTCAATATCAAAAGTTATATACGTCATAAGTGTAGCAAAATATAAAATCTTTTTTAGGATTTCTTCTAAACAATTTAAACTAAACCTTAAGGAATTACAATTGCTAGATTTTATCTATCACTTTTTAAATTTGTAGAAGACAGTAATAAAGACCAACCTAATAGTGTTTCCTTAATCATCGACTACTTAAATTTTTATTTTAGCGTAAGTTGTTATTTGAGCTATATTACATATACTTAGCTATATTATACCTAGATACATAACATTGGAAATATCTGTAATTAAATTTCATTCTCTTGCTTAGCTAGGCATTTAAGGTAACTTACAATAATTTAAATATATAACATTGAAAAGAAATGTTAAAAGCAGCTTTTGGGAATAGTGTCAATGTGTGTTTTAATCCTTTAAGGGAGGTACCAGGTACAGCTTAATACATATCTCTTAGACTCTGACTTGTTAAGCTTAGTTCTTATGTGTTGCCTTGAAATTTACAGAAATATTTGAATTAATCATTTTAAGCTATAATTGTATGAGATGTCCTTGTTGCCTGTACTCCCCTTCCCTCTTATATGTAATTTTTAATAGATTAATTAATAAACTTTTATGTTTAGAGTAGTTTTAGGTTCACAGCAGAAAACACAGAGAGGTCCCACATACCCCCTCTTGCCTCCACCACCAGACATCCACCACCAGAGTTGTACATTTGTTACATACCCGGGTGAACCTACATAAATACATCATTATCGTCCAGGGTCCATGCTTTACGTTGGGGTTCCTTCGGGGTGTTGTACATTCTTTGGGTTTGGACAAATATATAATGACATGTATCCCTCATGATAGTCTTGTACAGAGTAGTTTCACTGCCCTGAAAATCCTCTGTGTTCCACCCATTCATCCCCTCCTCCTCACAACCCCTGATCTTTTTACTGTCTTAATAGTTTTGCTTTTTCCGGAATGTCATACAATTGGAATCATGTATGTGGTCTTTTCAGATTGGCTTCCTTCACTTAGTAATTTGGATTTCAATTCCTCCATGTCTTTTCATGGATTGATAGCTCATTTCTTTTTAGTGCTGAATGATATTCTGTTGCCTAGATGTCCCACAGTTTATTTATCCAGTCACCTACTGAAGGGCATCTTGGTTGCTTCCAAGTTTTGGCAGTGACGAATAAAATTGCTGTAACCATCCACATGCCTGTTTTTGTGTGAACATACGTTTTCACTGCCTGTAGGTAAATACCAAGGTGTGTGATTGCATGATCATATGGTAAAAGTATGTTCAGTTTTGTAAGAAACTGCCAAACTTTTCCAGAGTGGCTGTACCATTTTGTATCCTCACCAGCAATGAATAAGGGTCCCTGTTTTTCCACGTCTTGCCAGCATTTGGTGGTGGTGGAATTTATTTTTAAAGCTTTTATTTGTGGATTCTGCTATATGTTTTTGTAGGGGTTCAAAGCAAAAAAATTATTTAAGTGATCAAAGGAGAGGTAGAAAATCTTATATTTCTTGATGATAAAATAGAAATGGAGCTAGGGGCTGCATCCTGAGAAGCTGGCAATTAGAACATTTCATTCTGAATAAGACTTGGGCTTTCCTTTAAAATGTGTCTTAAAATTTTGTGAATTTCCTGACTCATTGGAAGGTATTTTCAATATATTCAAATTTCTATGAGGCAAAGCTTAGGAATCCTCTTCCCCAAATACATATTTTTTGTTAGAGAGAAATAAGAAATGCTTGTTAATATGTGGGTTGGGAAGCACAACTGAATTTACTAGGGCTTTGTCCTTTCCAATTGTTTTAAATATTTTTGCCATTTATCAAGATAAAGTGGAATAAGTGATACCTTAAAGTTCCTACTGGATTGCCATTTTCACCGCTGGATTCCAGGCTCATTGTTTACTGTTTTTGTACTGGTACCTGTAGTTAAAGCATAGGTTATAAATTTTAAAAATGATTTACAAATGAAAAATTCTCCAATCATCCCTTCCTCTCTGAATAATAATTTTTCTGTGCGTATGTATATTAAGGTCGTGCCTGGTCCATGTGTGGGCATTTGTGGCAGCTAACACCAGGTCCTGGCCATGGTTGGGGCAGACCTGTGTTATCTCATCTGTGATCTACACAAGCCAATTGAAGTGGGTATTTATGTCGAAGAGCACATAATTAGTGAGGCTAGGATGTGAGTCCACTCTGGAGACTGCACCTCTCTCACTGTCTCTGCCCTGAACTTCATAACCCGCCCAGAAACTGCACACAGAGGGGCTTCGCAGGAGGAGAGGACCAGGGCCATGGATGCTGTTTGCTGATTGGCTAAACCTACACTGAATTTTCAAACACTGGAAAGCTGGTTTCAGTTTTGGTTTATGTAGTCTCGGTGTTAAATTTGCACACCAACTTTGGAGCATGATTTGGAGCAATATCATATCTCTGACCCCGTGCTCTATCGCTTGTGTCCGCGACGGGAAAATCATCCTGAATTTTTGACCGGTTTTGACAATTTGTTCTCCTGCTCAGACCGTCTTAAAAGTATTCGGGGCTTCCCTGGCGGTCCAGTGGTTAAGGCTCCGCGCTTCCACTGCAGGGGGCGCCGGTTAGATCCCTTGTCGGGGAACTAAGATCCCTCATGGTGCACGGCGGGGCCAAAAAAAAAAGAGAAGGAAGTCCTCTCACTGAAAGATAATTGACTAACATTTAAAATACTTTATTTGAGCCTATTATCCATTTATATTCAAATGCAAATACAGCTTTTTCGTTGTTTTTTATTTTTCCACTTGATTATAATAAGCATTTTAATGAAACGGATTAGGCTAAACAGGTGTTTAAACGCCTACTACGCGCTGACGCCCAACCAGCCTGCGCCTAAGAAGAGTGAAGTGCTGAGCTCCCATTTTTGCTTGAAATTACAATCTAGGGGAGGTTTTCCCTCAATCTTTATGCAACATAAAGGAACCCTTTTTCACGTAACTGACTGCTTCGACATTTATCCCTTTTCATAATTTGGATTTTCATGCTTCGGGTTTTCTTGAAGGTGTGTTTCTGTCTCTTCAGTTAGATTTGTCATCCTGGCACTTGCTGATCATAGCCACTGGGTGGCAGCAAAAGAACATAGAAGAGTTAGTTTTGCTTTTGCATTCGCAAAAATGAAGAGGAAGCTATTTGGATTTCGTGGGTGATGAGAAAATAAAGTGATTAAAACTTGATATGTAACTAAAGCAGGTGAGACGCCAACACATCTTATCACTGGATGTATGTTATGGTAGTAACATAAAAGATTAAATGTATGCTTTATTGTTACCAAAGCCACATTGTAAAGTTCTATTCCAGTTTCTTTTAGTCACAAAATATCTTTCCAAATTCCCATGCCATTACTTTTCTGTTTTTAAAAGTGAAAAATAAGAGCCAAACTAGGTATTAAGAAAAACTTGTTTAGCAGGAAACTTGTGAACAGAGATTTTGAACGTCAAGGAACCGTGGAAAGGGGTCATTTTCTTGATACCCTGTTTTAAAGATCATTCTTGGAGAAAAATCCATTGAGTTTGGAGATCTCATTCATATACAAGAATTTGTTTTCCTTTTTCTTTTAAAAAATTGCTTACCAAGCAGATTTAAAGTAATGAGTGTCTTTGAAGATTTCATCCCATTTCTATAAAGTTACAATGGCTTTAGTTCCGAACTGAGCATACCTTACAAATGATATATAGCTCCAACTGAAAATGTGAAATGGAATTGAGGCAGTGACAAAGTAACAAACACTTGTTTTTTATTTTATTTTATGATTTTGTACAGATATGTGAAATCTGCTTAGGTGAAAATACAGATGTCCCTTTCTCCCAAACATTTGTCAACGTACTACTTTAAAAGAATCTTTTAATTTTTAGACAAAATATATTTAGTCTATCTGAAAGCTTCAATGAGTTACATAAAATATTAAGTGCAGAATGGAAAGGTTGCATTTGTCCAGAAAACTGAGTATTGAGTGAAGCCAGGGTATCATCCTGGGGCTTGTTGTCAGAGGATCATGGAAGAACAGAGCGTGTGTTTCTTCCCCTGTTGAGTTTGAGACCTTCCAGTTGTGCCTGGAACCTGAACCCTTCTTGATTTTATTTCTTACTGGCACATTATCATTGCCTTTTGATGTACGTGTGATATGGATCAGGTTGACCTCATGTTACTTAACTCTTAGTGGAAATGAACTTTTGGAAAGTGGGATAGTTTTCCCCCAATAATGAAGTATATGGCCACCAGAGTCTCAATGTCTAACTTCCTTTAACAGTACTCAAGAAGTTCCAGCAGTATTTATGGGTACTGAGACCTGAAACCCCAACCTGAAACTATATCTGATAACCTTCCTGGGTTTGGACTGTGGCCATCAGTGTCTGCTGTAAACCAAGAACAAGGAGAGAGAAATAATTCTTTTCACCATTCCCTCCTTTTGGAGCAATTTTTTTTTTTTTTTTGGAGGGGTGTGAAGGGGCAGAAGTGAAGCATGTGTATTGTCTCAATGCAAGACAGATTTATGTGAGATGTATTTAGTATCTTTAGAAACTACATAGAGTCACTACACTGAAAGAGTCTCAGTTGCCATTTCTATTAGTCCAGAGTATCTAGGGGCCGAGGGTTGTAAATCCTCTTGGAAAATTTCTAGGAAAGAAAGTTCTGGGGCTGCCCTGGTGGCGCAGTGGATAAGAACCCACCTGCCAATGCAGGGGACACAGGTTCGGTCCCTGGTCCAGGAAGATCCCACATGCTGTGAAGCAACTAAGCCCGTGTGCCACAACTACTGAGCCTGTGCTCTAGAGCCCGTGAGCCACAACTACTGAAGCCCGCGTGCCTAGAGCCCGTGCTCTGCAACAGGAGAATCCACCGCAATAAGAAGCCCGCGCACCGCAACAAAGAGTAGCCCCCGCTCGCTGCAACTAGAGAAAACCCGCGTGCAGCAACGAAGACCCAACACAGCCAAAAATAAATAAATAAATAAATAAAAATAATTTTAAAAAAAGAAAGTTCTATACACTTCTTCAGTAATAGTCACCTATACATCTCCCCTGTGTCTATCATTTGGCCATGTGGTTTTGATTTATTTGTATTTGCTATCAAGATAAAGGGAAATTATAAATAAATGAAACAAAGTTCGTTTTGAAAGTAAACGATGGTAAAACTAAAGGCTGAAACTAAATATAATTTGTAGTTGTCTTTACAGACCATAGAGACCTAGCTTTCAAATTTCAGGATTTATTTTGCTCGACTTATTTTTGTGGCTATTTTATTTTATTTTTTAATTACTTCTTTTTGGCTGCATTGGGTCTTCGTTGCTGTGAGTGGGCTTTCTCTAGTTGTGGCGAGCGGGGGCTACTCTGCATTGTGGTGCACGGGCTTCTTATTGCAGTGGCTTCTCTTGTTGGGGAGCACGGGCTCCAGGCACACAGGCTTCAGTAGTTGTGGCTCCCAGTCTCATTAGTTGTGGCTCGCGGGCTCTAGAGTGCAGGCTCAGTAGTTGTGGCACACGGGCTTAGTTGCTCCGCGGCATGTGGGATCATCCAGGACCAGGGCTCGAACCCATGTTCCCTGCATTGGCAGGCGGATTCTTAACCATTGTGCCACCAGGGAAGTCCTGTGGCTATTTTAAATTTAATGGAATTTGAAGATCCAGGCTTAAATACTGCTTCTTAAAATATATCTTGAGGAAAATATCTTAATAGAGTATTTTTTAGTATTAATTGTAGAACATCAGGAGGAACATTACAACACAGCTTTGATTTTCTTTTTGTTTTAAATTTATTTAATTAATTAATTTATTTTTGGCTGCGTTGGGTCTTCATTGCTGTGCGTGGGCTTTCTCTAGTTGTGGCGAGCGGGGACTACTCTTCGTCGCAGTGTGTAGGCTTCTCATTGTGGTGGCTTCTCTTGTTGCAGAGCACGGGCTCTAGGCACGTGAGCTTCAGTAGTTGTGGTGTGTGGGCTCAGTAGTTGTGGCTTGCGGGCTCTAGAGTGCATGCTTAGTAGTTGTGGCGCACAGCCTTAGTTGCTCCGCGGCATGTGGGATCTTCCCGGACTAGGGTTCGAACCCGTGTCCCCTGCATTGACAGGTGGATTCTTAACCACTGTGCCACCAGGGAAGCCCAGCTTTGATTTTCTTGATTCTGTCAATGATTGCTGACTTTGAAATAAGTCACTGAAATTATGCGTATGTTTCTTCAGCTATAAGGTGGGTACAACCATGCCCATTTTTCACCATCAACTATACAAATTCAAATGAAAGGGAGTAGGGGCTTTGTAAGAAAATGCTACTTAAAATGTTATGTTGATAGTACTAAAATTAAGATGACTTACCTCAAAACTGGACAAATTTAATGGAAAGTTTCTCTTCTAGTTTCTCCTTTATTTTCTTTGTTCCAAATAAGGTTTCTAAATTAATATTTGAAGAGGTCCTATTGGGAAGTTAGTGTTCTCAGACCTCCACATGTATGGTTCTTTGCCTAGAGTCTTATGTACTCTGTTTGGATAGCTAAGGTTTTGCTACGTTGTTTGAAATCATGGGCTGACCCTTGAAGGAGTCAGGCAGTGAACAATTTCTAGCAAAGGAAAAGGTATTATATTATATGAGAAAGTGTCAACCCTTCTCTAATATATTTGGAGAGAGAAGACCACACCACAAGAAATAGATTCCCCTGTGTTTGTTATGAGTGGGAATTGTTCCTCTTGACTCCAGAGCAGTGTCTAGACCAGTGGCTCTGAGTTCTGGCTCCACATCACTTTCGGAGTTTAAAAAAAATATCCTCAGGTTTAGGAAGAACGAATCAGACTTTCTGGGCATGGTGTCCAGGCATTGGTATTGTCTGAAGCTCTTCAAGATATGTAATGACTATCCAAGGTTGAGAAGCATTGATCTAGAGACAGGTGGGGAATAATAACAATTTTGTAAAAGCCTTAAAAAGAGAACAGCCTGGGGCTTCCCTGGTGGCGCAGTGGCTGAGAGTCTGCCTGCCGATGCAGGGGACATGGGTTCATGCCCCGGTCCGGGAGGATCCCACGTGCCACGGAGCTGCTGGGCCCATTAGCTGTGGCCGCTGAGCCTGCGCGTCCGGAGCCTGTGCTCCGCAATGGGAGAGGCCACAACAGTGGGAGGCCTGTGTAATGCAAAACAAACAAACAAACAAAAACTGCCTTTATTTGAAGATAGGATTATGTACACAGAAAATTTAGAAGAATCTACAAATAAATTATTATAATTCATAAATCAGTTAAGAATAATAATTATCCAGGAATAAATGCAAAAAGCTTGGCCCAAGGCCTCTGTTAATGGATTGAATGTTTGTGTACCCCCAAAATTCATATGTGGAAACCTTAACCCCCAGTGTGGCTGTATGTGGAGATGGGGCCTCTAAGGAAGTAACTAAGGTTAAATAAAGTCAAGAGTGGGGCCCTGATCTGGTAGGATTAGTGTCCTTATAAGAAGAGACTCAAGAGGGCTCTCTTGCTCTCTCTGCTCATTCTTAGAGGAAAGACCATGTGAAGACAAAGTGGCCATCTGCAACCCAGGAAGTGATCCTCACCTGGAACTGAATCAGCTGACACCTTAATCTTGGACTTTGAGCCTCCAGAACTGTGAGAGAGTAAATTTCTGTTGTTAAGCCACCCAGCTTGTGGTATTTTGTTATGGCAGCCCAGTCTGACTAATACGGACTCTACAGAAAACTATAAAAAATTATTGAGAGCCATTAGGGTAGACCTAAATAAATGGAGTAGTATAGCATGGATTGGAGGATAATCATTTTCTTCCAAGTGATCTGCAAAAGTACTTCTCAAACTTTACTGTGTACACAAATTTTACGAAGGGATCTTGTTCATGTGGTTTCTGATTCAGGAGATCTTGTGCATGGCCTGAGCTTCCCCATTTTTAGCAAGCTGGCAGGTGACATTGATGCTGCTGGTCTTTGAGCCACACCTTGGCTACTAAAGGTGTACAGATTCAATGAAATTCCACTCAGTGCTCTAGTACCCTCACCCCTTCCCTCCCTCCACCTCTCTCTCTTTCTGTAATATTAACTAGTGGTGTAACTTCCATGATTCTCATCACATGGTCAGTTGCATTTCCTCGAATCTCCCTCCTCCCTCCTGCAATGGATTATTCTGGAGTAAAATTAGACATTATATCATTTTATCAGTAAATACTTCAGTGTGAATCTTTTTAAAGCATTAGTACAATGCAGTTATCACATCTAAAAAAACTGACACTACTTAAAAAAAATAATCAAATATGTAGAACGTTTCCAACTCTCATCTCTTGTTTTCTTACAATTATTTATTAAGAAGGTTAACGTAGTTTCTCTTTTCCTCTGTGATATGGTTCAATATGTACCTCCACCTCCTCCATTACCCATAAAATGATAATAGACCTATAGATGAGGCTTGATGAGATCTGGCTTTTTTTTTTTTTTCTTTTTCCAAGAATACTTCGGAGGTGGTGGTGTATACTTCCCATGGCACTTAAGAGAAGGCACATAACATCTGTTTCTGTTTTTCATGACATTAAGATTGATCAGCTTTTCACCTGCTGGTTTTAGCAGCCATTGGTGGTATCTGCCCATGTCCATTATTTCATTAGGGGTTGCAAAATGGTGATATTCCAATTCCATCATTTCTTATTTATTTAGGTGGAATTCTTCTCCTAAAGAAGAATTTTCCCTTTCCATCTATTGTTACCCAGAGGTATAGTTCATATAGGAAAGGGGGAATAAATACTTGATTCTCTTCCTTTGTTTGCCAGCCTTCAGAATAATGATTTGAGTCTCTGGCACTCTTAAAAGGCGACTTATTTTTTTAAAAAGTATTGTTACCAACTCCGGATTTCCCACTTTCACTGTGTTTCCATTTTTGGTAGATATCATTCTTTTCAAGGCTTCATTTTCCATCTGTGGTCAGTGGGAGCCTTTTCAAGTTGTCTGCTGCATACTTTTGACACAACCCCAATGAGTCTGCAGCTACAGCCCCGTTCACTGCTTAGCATTTATATCCTTTTCTGACCTACAGAGATTTTTATCTGGTGTTTGAGGCCAAGTTTGGATTTTTGTCTTTTTGTCTTTACACTTTATCGTTGCTTTCTTTATGAAGCAGAGTGGTGAATCACTGCACCAGCTTGAGTGAAAAGTCAAAAGAATTTTTGAAATGATCATCCATTTGTAAGATACCCTGAACAATAAAAATTGAAATTTCAGTGCATGATGACTTAAGATGAAAGTTTCATGATCATGAGACACATGTAGGGAGATGCAAGGTCCAGAAACGGTCAAGCTGAAGATGTGTGGTCTTGACGACAGGGTGGAGGAAGGGGATGTCAGAACTCCATGTTCACTGTGTACATTTCGCCACAGGTCAGCCATAGGAAAATGTTGATCATTCTCATTCTAGAATGTGAATTAGCCACTCTCAGCAAGTTATTTTGCCTTAAGTTTTAGCTCAAAGGACTCTTCCAGGTAATGTTTATCCACAGATTCTTGGATGGGGTGACCTACATACCTCATGTAGAGAATAAACACAAGCAGGTAGAATGCCTTCCCAAAGAGCTGTCCTATGAGGTGTATTTTTGTTGGACTGGCCTTTTCCT
This sequence comes from Neophocaena asiaeorientalis asiaeorientalis, assembly GCF_003031525.2. Lineage (NCBI taxonomy): Eukaryota > Metazoa > Chordata > Mammalia > Artiodactyla > Phocoenidae > Neophocaena > Neophocaena asiaeorientalis. The sequence goes on along the minus strand of NW_020172812.1, from coordinate 2,473,090 downwards.
CTACAATGACATATCCAATATTTTAAGTTCTCAAATTTATACTGTAGGAATAATCTGTTCATTTTCTATTTTTAAAGAATCCCCTTTTTAAATTTACATTAATTTTTGAATAGTTAATATTTCAAAAGGATGTGTGTTTCTCGTTAAAATGATTTTTTCTGTGCTGAATGAAACTGTCTGAAATATGTTTGTTAATTTAAAAAGACAAATGTATGTGTGTGTTTATTGTTTTGGGTTTCAATGCTATCATCCTTATCTGGAATAACAAAAATCTCCGCCCTTTCTCCTTCCCAAATGTTCATGATTAACTTTTTAAATTGGAGCTAAGTAGCGAAAAACAAATATATACATCAATAAATAATGATTATTTTCTGAGATAATCTTGAAATATGAGAAGTTTCTTTAAATTTACTTTAAATTATTCTTAAGTTTAGAATAATTGAGCACCTTCTTCTGGTAGGAAAGATGCTAAAATTAATCCTAGACTGATAATTGCATTTTTCTGAGGAGTATTTAAATTAATTCACCTTATGTTAATGCAGTTGAAACAAGTTCAGTTTCTTTTATATGTATTACTTGAGTGGAGGTTCAGACTATTGGCATTAAAAAGTAATGTGAAGAAAAGGTAACAAATAAAGTATTTGATGGTTGATGAGGTCTAGACTTCTTAGTTATATTGTGTATGAATCCACAAACACCAGATTTTGGAAAGCGAGTTCTCACTAAATGAACTGGGTGGTTTTAACATTCCAGTGTTGACTGAAATCAGTTAATTTCCCCATAACATTCTTGTTTCTGCTAGAGTTACTTCGCTGATAGTTTTTTTTAAATTTAAACTTAGGTACTTTTTATAAGTCTGGATTTTCAAATTTTGTAGACAGGCGATCCAAAGCCAGGCGTGAAGTTTAGGAAACCAGGACCTCTGCCTTGGCTTCCTCCTTCTGTCACCTCCAGGAGCTTGCTGCAGGCACTAGGAATATGACTGAGAAGGCCCTCTGATTCGGAGCTTAGTGGCACATGAGATGACAGATCTAAAATGACCGTGCTACCAACACCACAAGGTGGGTCACCTCTTTCATGTTGGGTACAATATGGTTCTGAATTGCCTTGTTCTTAGTTTTGAATTGGACAGTTTAGTTGCTTGTAAGAGCTACGTTTTATCCCATCTTTTAAATGCTCTTTGCATTTCCCTCTGGTATTTTTAGTTATATATGTTTTATTCTTGTTACTAATGTAATAAATTTATTGTAAATATTCAACATGAGAGAAATACAATGTAAAAAATGAATGCGTTCAGCAATCTCATTGTAGCAGATGCTGTTGGTGGCCCCATCCACAACCACTCAGACTTGTCAGTTTCATACACTTGTCAGTTTCATGTATCACTACCAACACCAGAAAGTTCTTGCCTGCGGACTTTGCTTGAGGGCCCACTCTACCTGTGTTTGGGATGGTTGGAAGTGCTGGGGAATGAGTAACCCTTGGGATCCCTCGACCAGTGACTGACAGGATGCGTGAGTAAATATCTCAGCCTCCTTGCCTCTTGGTTGGGATAACGGAAAATAATGAATGTTCTGCAGTCTCTCCCGGCATTCCCTGTTGGAATTAAGATGAAGTTGCCCACAGTAGCAACTTGCTTGAAAACACACTTTCTAATGGCTTCCTTCCTTTCCTGGTATTACATCTCCACTCCCCTACTGAGGTTTCCAGGTATCACTTCCCAAATGAACCACTTGTACTTGTTCCTTCTGGGAGGACCGAACCTAAGGTACCCATCATCCAAGGATGACACCATGGCTTTAAATACTCACTCTTCTCATGTGGATGTGAAGAAACTACACTGTTCTAGGGACTTTCTTGAGTGCTATTAGGCTGGAAATTTAACGAGAGATCCTGCTCATTATTTAGGAACTGAGTCAGGTTGCCCGTTCCCTCTAGACAGTCACTTATCTGGATTTCTCCAACTTGGCACCACTGACATTTAGAGCTGGATAACTTTGTTGCGGGAGCTGTCTTGTGCATTGTAGGACGTTTAGCAGCGTCCCTAGTTTCTATCCACTAGATGTCAGGAGCATCCCTGACCTGAGTTATGACAACCCAAAATATTTTTAGACATGGCCAAAAGTCCCTGGGGAGCCAGAGTTGGCCCCAGCTGAGGACCACTGAGTTAGATCCAAGTTTATGTGGGTCTAATGTGGCAAGTTTGTTTAGGGTACTTAAAGGCTTTCTGATCACCCAACAGGAAGGAAAGGACAGATTGAGGATGACCTGAAAAAAATCTTTGTGGTTATCCCCTTGCATTGGAGCTACCTCCTCCCAATAAAATACGTATAAAAGGTATATATTAGAAGAATTTTTGTATGGCAGTAAGGGTTCTTGGGTGGTGATACGTAGTCTGAGAGAAGTTAACATCTTTAGAGAAGGTGGCAGCTGGCTGGTGTCCTGAAGTAACTTGGGAAGTTACCACTGAACTTCGCAGAATGCCCAGTGGATGCAATTCTTCAATAAGAGGGAGTTCATGAAGACCTGGGAATTCCTGCTTTCAGTATGCAGGTAGATAAAGAGCATTTGATGTTTCCACCTGCTACTCTTCTGGTTTGGTGTAGGGGAAACCCAGTCCCAGATGCAGACGGGAAGCCAAGAATTCTTTCCACAACAAGAGTCAATCCAATCACATCCTAGAGCGACATAGGGTGGGAATCGAACAAGTATTTGACATGCTTTGTTTTCACGATAGGTGTGTTAAGATAAGACTGTCCAATGCCAGGGAAATTGTTAGGGAAAACAGATAGGTTGTCATCTAGTTGATAGTTTAGAATTCCTGACTCCTCCCTCAGTTCTAGTTCTCAAAGGCTTGACCGATCCCTTTCATATACCCTGGGAACATAGTCCAGACTTATCTGAGCTGCACCTTTACTCACCTCAAATATGAGATATCACTTCTCCTTTTCAAAGTGACTCCACTTTTTCCTGTGTTGAAAACTGCAGTGGCTGATTCTGTCCTCAATTTGGAATCCTGAGGGAAGGCATAGGAAAGTCAGTCTTTTCTAAAATGATTGGATTGGCATGGGAAACATGCTACTGCACCCTCTGTTTCATGGTTGACGGTGGTGATTCTCAAAGTGTAGTTCCAAAACCAGCTACAGCACCATCTCCTGGAAACTACTGAGGAATGCAGATTCTCAGGCCTATCCCAGATCTGTTGAATTAGAAACTCTGGAGGTGGGGCCCAGAAATCTGTTTTGTAACAGGCTCTTGGGGGTGATTCTGGTTTGCACACTCAGGTTTGAGATTATTGGTCCATGTTATAGGGGAAAAGAAAAAGTGAGGATGTGACTTTCAATCAGGCTTCTGCTTGGATTCCTGCACCCAGGGAGGGTCCTGTCTTCATCTCGTTGCCCATGGAGGCCCTGACACCAGGCCCTGAGGAAGATCACCCCTCCCGTAACTCAGACCTCTGTGTAGCACCAAGGACATAGACACGGGGAGTGAGACTTCCTGGGACCAGGGAGCAAGGCCTCCCTAATTCTCAGTAACAGGCAATGATGTCCCTTGTTGGAAATGTCATTGCAAACTGCCTGCCAAACACAGCGCTGGGTGACAGTGGTGCTGGCCTGTAGAAATGCTTCCTCTGTCCATTCCCTAAAATAAATGAGAACAATGGCCGTCTTTAAACAGTTCCAGTGATGTGCCAGGCACCGTGTTAAATCAGCCCTGTGTGTGTAAATTTCATTTAACCCTCACAACATCTCTCTGTGGTGGGTACTTGCTATGGACTGAAAGTCTGCACCCCTCAAATTCGTATCTTGAAGCCCCAACCTCCAAGGTAATGGTATTTGGAGGTGGGGCCTTTAGGAGGTGATTAGGTTTAGATGAGGGTGGTCATGAGGGTGGATCCCCCACTGATGGGATTAGTGTCCTTATAAGAAGAGGAAGGGACCAGAGCCCTCTCTCTCTCCACCATGTGAGGACACAGTGGAGAGGGGATATCTGCAAGCCAGGAAAAGCAACCTCTCCAGAACCCGCCTCTGCTAGCACCCTGATCTCAGGTTTCCAGTCTCCAAAACTGTGACAAATAAATTTGTTGTTTAAACCGCCTGGCTTATGATATTTTGTCATGGCAGCCAGAGCAAATACAGTACTATTATCTTCCCATTTTACAAATGAAAAAAGAGGTTCAAAAAGACCGAGTCACCTGTCCTGGTTCACCCAGCTAGTGAGCAGCAGAGTAGGTTTGGTTGTGGCCTGTGTGATTCTGTCCTTGTCAACCTGCAGGTCCCCATCTCCTGGGTGGCTGAGGGTATAAATCCCTGCTTTTGGCTGAAACCTTAGTGACAGGGCCCTCTTGTCTCATCCATCACACATGCCCGGCCTTTGACCCTTCCTCAGTGATCCAGGCCTCAATTTTCCTGTGTGCTTCCTCTTGACTTCACACAGTTGTCCAATTTGGGGAGTAGCTATATTAACCTGCTCTGTTCAGAATCACTCTAAGGCCCTTGCACGGGCCTCTGTTCCCTCCTCCTCTCTTGCCCTTCCCCTATGAACCCACTCTCTCCTGGTGACTTGTTCAAGTGCCACTGGCACACTCTCTGCTCTGAGAAGGCAGTTCTCTACCTCTCAAGACTATGCTCTCTCGTCTTGAGGCTGCTTTTATTCACGCTAAGCAGACTGAGGCCTGGCCTGTCCCTTAGAAGGTGGATTGCCATATCTTTGCACGTGTTGTCTGTGTTTGCCTTACTCCTTTGGTGAGCTCAGTACTGGAACCCCTGTGTATTGTCACTCAATGAGGCTGAAGCAGAATTCTGAGGAGAAGGGCTCAACTGGGTAACTTTTATGACTGAGGAAAGATGGTGTGTGTGTGTGTGTGTGTGTGTGTGTGTGTATGCGCGCGCGTCTGTGTGTTGCTTCGGGGGTGCTATTGGCAGAGAGGGAATGGTGCTATTCTGGATGTATCTATGTTTGTGCTGACATTTCATGTTTGTAAAACCTCACAGCTTGATGTGTTGATCCAATAAAATCATCCGGGGAGTGAAATAAAAATACCCAGAAGATTGGTGGGCAGGAGAGCTGACTGTGTGTGAAAGACACCAGAAAACTCTTCTTGTCACCCAAAGCATTGCTAGAAGGAAAAAAAAAAAACAAACAGTCAAGGAAAGAAGACCTAGCAGGCGATAGGGGGATGGCGGTCCTGAGTTTGCCTTGGGCCTCTCATGACAGGCTTTTGTCTTGTTAGAGCTGATTGGCACAGAACTTATTAAGAAATTTAGCAGTGTTCATTCCTTGGACTATTTTGGACATTATACCAACTTCTTCTGGTGGGCTTTTGAAAGGACTCTATTACGTCATTTTGGCTTGGGACCCAGGAAATGAGCCGGCACTCTTCAAAGTTAATAAAACATCATCTGTCATAGAATTTGCAGGTGTGACTCAGTTCCTGCACTAAAATATACAATAGGAGGCCAGGGCTGAGGAGCCAGCCTTTTGGCAGGCGTAATGAGCATACTCTGAGCAGTCTGGAATCTTCTGTGTGCTGTCTAGGTTTGAAGTGACTTATTTGTGGGAGGATCAGACCTGCTACCCTCAGCACCATGCAGGCCACTCTTGCCCCTGGGAGGTGCAGGAGAACCCCCTGTTGTTTCCCTGGGGATGGTTGCAGGTTACCCTACGGATGTGCTTTGACATCACACATGACTTTCATCTTCCTAAAGAGGGGAATTTTGTTGACAGGCCCATGGCACTGGTGGTGGCCACACTGGCTAAAATCTGAGTCTTTTTTCTAGATGAGGTGGGTTCCAGGAGTGACTGGGAATATTAAAGTGGAGTGCTCTTGTGTTCAGAACCTCACCTCCCCAAACCATGTGTTGCCTACAGGATCTGCCCCCGAGGGAAAAATAAGCAGGCTGATTTTTGCCCCTTGGATGAAGGGCTCCCACCTTGGCCTGTCTCCCCCAGCCTTTCTCTTGTATGAAATTCCTTTTTTTTTTTTTTGCGGTACACGGGCCTCTCACTGTTGTGGTCTCTCCCGTTGCGGAGCACAGGCTCCGGACGCGCAGGCTCAGTGGCCATGGCTCATGGGCCCAGCCGCTTCGCGGCATGTGGGATCTTCCCGGACCGGGGCACGAATCCGTGTCCCCTGCATCGGCAGGTGGACTCTCAACCACTACGCCACCAGGGAAGCCCTGAAATTCCTTTTGAAGATGATGATGTGTTCATACTTCGGGTAGAACAGTGATTTTTCAATCGTTTTGGTCACAGGACCTCTTTATACTTCTAAATTATTGAGGACTCCACAGAACTTTTGTTTCAGTTGGTTATATCTGTTGACATTTATCATGACAGGGGTCAGCAAACTGTGGCCCATGGGCCAAATCTGGCCCATGGGCCAAATCTAGCCCATGACTGTTGTTTGTAAATAAAGTTTTGGTGGAACACAGCCAAATGCATTTGTTTATGTATTGTCTGTGGTTCTTTAACGCTCTAATGGTAGAGTTGATTAGTTGTACTAGAGACTGGCTGGTGAAGCCTAAAATATTTATTATCTGTACCTTTATAGGAGAAGTTTACTGATGGCTAATATAAAAAGTAAAATGAGAAATGTTTAAAATATTTATTTATTAATTCATTTAAAACCATTACAAGAGAACAGACAACTTTTTTTAATTGAAAAATGTCCATACTTTCCAAAATATAATAAAACAAAAAATGTTTAGTGAGACTCAGAGTGGCGTTGTTTTCCATTTCTGCAAATTCCTTTGATGTTTTGCTTAATAGGAACAGCTCAGTTCTCATCTGCTTGCATTTAATCTGTTGTGGTATGTTGCTTTGTTTGAAGTGGGTGAAGAAAATCCAGCCCCGTAAAGGTATGTAGTTAGAAAAGGGAGGGGTATCTTAGTAGTCATTTCAGATATTTATGGATGTTTCCCTTTGACTACAACAAATCTTGACAAGTGGTAATTTCTAGAAGGCTGCATGTAGAATCTGAAACCATAGCAATGAAAATTTCATACTCTGTTATGTTAAAATCCACTGGTCTAAATTGTACTTTGAATGGTTCTTATACCCATGTAAGATTTTTGTAACATCATGCATTAATTATTTTGAAAATATTAGTTCACTGAGTTATTCATATCTTCCAAATGTTGACATATTTCCTTTTGTGTCATATCAAAACATCACATTTGTTAATATCCCCATCGAGCTCATTAGAAGAGTCTTTAAGCTGTCAAACGCATGATGGTGCATACAGTTTTCCAAAATTCTAATTTTTGCTTGAAAGCCCAAATTTTATAATTGACATCAAACTCTGCCAGTCGTTTTGCTTGTCGGGATCTGCTCATTTCATTCATTTTCAAGAAAATGTCTGCCAAATACTCAAATCTGTAGAACCATAGTTTGTCTGTCAGTCAGTTAAGTGGTGTCCCATTTAAAAAAGGACGAATTCAGTTTTCAGCTCTAACATTTGCACAAGAGCATTTCCCAGAGACAACCATTCAATAAGCAGAAGTGCTTTATGTATATTTTTTATATATTCACACAGCATGTTATATAAAAAATATATATATATGCAAAGGTTGCAATTAATAAAGTTAATATTTCTTACAGCTTCATAGAGGACTTTTTTTTTTTTTTCATAGAGGACATTTTTAAAGTAAAAGTGTTTCTTCTTTCTTGTGAGTACGTGGTGGGAAAGACATACAGTACGAGGCCACTGCCTTGACATATGCTAAGGCACCAGCAGTTTTACCCTCCCCCTCATTGCTTTTGGATCATCCGTGTGAATGTCCAAATAGTGAAGAAGACAAATAGCATCTTACTATTATTATGAACATAGATTTGACCTTGTGGATCTTTTTTTATTGAAGTAAGTATAGTTGATTTACAATGTTGTGTTAATTTCCTCTGTACAGCGAAGTGATTCAGTTTTATACACACACACACACACACATATTCTTTGGTGGGAATGTAAGTTGGTGCAGCCACTATGGAAAACATAATGGAGGTTCTTCAAAATTCTAAAAATAGAACTATCACATGATCCAGCAATCCCACTCCTGGGAATATATCTGGACAAAACTCTAATTCAGAAAGATACATGCACCTCTATGTTTATAACAGCACTATTCACAATAGCCGAGACAGGGACACAACCTAAATGTTCATTAGTAGATGAATGGATAAAGAAGATGTGGATCTTTGAAAGTGTGTCCATGGGCCACTCTTGGAGAACCTGCTGAGGTAGAAAGGGAACAAATTGAATTAAATTCTGCTGGTTCTAGGAGATGCCATGTGGGGTTTTAAATGCTCTGAGAAGTCCTCGAGAAAATAAATGTCTTTGAACTTGGGATTTTTCAAACTCATTTGAGCAAAACATCCTTTTCACTTTTTCAATATATGTGAATACCCTTTGGGAAACCATGGGTTTCAGGGTGTATACGTGGCTGTTGGGATCCCTGAAAGCAGGCTGTGATGGGCTGAGAAGTGATGTGTCGGGGGAGGGCTCCGAGAAAGGCGGACCCTGGCCTGAGACCACCCCTGGGGCATCTTTTCTTCGTTCCTGGGCTGAGTTCCTGACCACAAAGCCAGTGACTGAGCCCTTGGAAAGTATGCAATAGTGTAACCCCCCCACCCATGTGCCTACTCCTTGCAGAGGATGCCAGCAGATCTGCATTTTTCACATTGCTGGGTGGATTTTGAAGAGCTGAGCCAGGCAGAAAGGCCCAGACGTCTGCCCTGAAGGGGGCAGGTATGTCTCAGGGGTGCTTAGCAGTGAGGGGTTTATTTCTCTCTTCCAGCCCCGTTTGTGTTTATGGGTCTAGAACCTCAGCCACCTGGCCCTAGGGTTCTTGTGATAATTGGGTGCAGCCCCTTTTTAACTGTGACAGGCTGGGGACTCCGAGATGGCACAGGACTTTCTAGGGGCCATTCTCCTGAGGATTTACTCTGTACAGCCCATCCTCCGAGAAGAAAATTCCCCGCCTAAGGAAAAATACCGAGTGTGACGATTCCTCCTCAGTGAAGTTGAACTTCTGAAGTTTCTTCCTCAGTTGCACTTCCTTCCCTCCTGACAAATACCTCCTGTCAATTTGTATACACACCCCTTGGTTGTGGCTTCCCCAAACTGTCCCAAGGCTCTGTGCCTGCATAGTTTAAACAGATTTGTGTCATGGTTTCTCCTACAGATAATGACAAATCTGCAAAGGGAGTGTGTGCTCTTTCTGTACAAAGTCTTTCCAAACACCCACCCAGATCCAGGTATTCCATCCTGTCCATGGGTCCCCTCTCTGGTTGATGCCACCAAGGTTGTGGTGTAATTCTGGGCAATCACTTCAAGAGCCTTTTGTTGGGCATCCACCGTGGGCGAAGTGCTCCCCAAGGTGTGTGTGTGTTTGGGGGAGGGAACAAAGTCAATTAAACTGCCCAGCGCGGGAAAGCAAGATGTTCACAAATATCCCTGGGGGTGAGAAAGTTGGCGGGGGTTTGGGGGTGTGTGAAGCAGGAGCCTGGAGGGCAGGGCAGGGGCACTTTTGACTGGAAAGATCCCAGGAGGCTGCCTGGAGGAGGAGGCATTTCTGGTGGTACTTGAAGGTTGACCAGAAGGCTGCCGGGACAGGGTTTGTGTGACAGTGGGAGGTGCAGAGTGGGAAGGCCCCTGCACACAATGATGTGTGGGTTGGGCTCAGGGGAGGGGAGGGAGGTGTGGATAGGGATGGGAGGAAGAGGGCATGAAGACTGTTAGCCAAGACAGGTGAGGGAATCAGGACGTTGATGGTGGGACTGCAAAGGCAAGGGAGGGTGACCCTTAGTGTTCTTCTCTATGAATGAGTGGGGCATCAAACTGGATCCGTGGGGTGGAGAGGGCAAGGGAGATGGGACTGTCCCACCCCAGTTCATTTGAACGTACCCGCTTTTACCTGTTCTAGACTCTGCATTTTGGCATTGGACTCATTCAAACCAAAGATTCTGTTGCTTAAAAAATACACTGAAAATCACCAGGTAGCATGTCTGCTAAGGCTCCTCCCATCTCTAAATGTATCCCACACTTCTTGGTAACCTCAACTTCCTGATGTTTTCCGGGTATTTTCTTATGATTCTCAAGCATTTGGCCTTTGTCCATACTCAGTGACAAGCTTCTAGAGGGCAGGGAGCTTCTATACACTTTGACTGTTGTTAAAACACCCAGCAGGGGTGTGAACACAGGCCTTCCATAACTGCCGCTGGGGTGCTGCCGCCAGTACTCTGAGCAGGCTTCTGAGTTCCCACCGTTTCCCTCTCTCTGAAAACTGGCCAGTGGGTGCCTAAAGGGTTTGATGAAAATGACACTGAACTGGGCAGGAGACCTGGGTTAAAATTCTGCTTGCCGTTCCCTAGCCCTGGGACTGGGGCCATTCACACAGACTCTCTTGTTCTTGGTTTTGTTTTCAGTGAAATAAGGGAGCTTTTTTTAAAAGCCGTGTTTCCCAAATGTGACCACAGAGAGCTAAGATGACAACAGGGTGTCCAGACACATTATGAAGACATAATGTCTTATATATATGTAATTTATTATTAAAGTGTTACTGAGTTCACAGTGCCTGTTAATGGCAAGTGTAATAAAGACTAACATTTATTAAATGCTTGCTAGTTGTGAATTATGTGTGAGTGCCTGTCTCAGGTTGGACTTTCAAGCCCAGAGAAGAGAATTTGTATGCAGGAGACTCATGTAGGATTTCTCTGAGAATGGACGAAGCAGGGCAGAGGAAGAGAAGAAACCAAGCAGGGGTGTGATTTTAGGTGAAGCCCCAGTCTCAGCCTGATCGCGTAGGGGGCTCTGGAGTGTAAGTTACGTTGTGTAGTTTGTCCTCACTGATGGCAAGGGAACTGCGCTTTCATATACCGACCCCGGTCCACTGCGGGCCCAGGGCCACCTCAGTGGGGTGATGGTGGTGTTGGGGGCTGTGAACTCCCAGGTGCTTCTGGCTTTTTGTGTCACACCACAGAGCAGCCTTGGTAGCCTTCAAACAGTTTTCTGACGAGAGTTAGAAAGAAGATGAAGGGAAAAAAACCCAAGAAACCATGTGAATGCTCTGATGGTTCTGGTGGAGTGTTCATAGGACCTGGTGGTCATTCTAAGCTCACTCAAACTGACAAAAGAAATTTTCACATATTGAGATATAGGGAAGTCATTCTGGCTTATCCATGAATTAACCTGAATTTTACGCTCACTAAAATAGCCTGTTTATGGCCTATCAAGCACACATTGTACAGGTGCTTTAATTATTAGAGAAAAGCACACACTGACCAAAAATAAAGAACATCCATGTTAAAAATAAAGATTAAATGCCTGTCTTCCTGGGACGCCAATGCTGGTATTCCTTTAACGATAAGACACCCTCCGCAGGTGCAAGACCATGTTCTTTGCTCTGACAAGGTATAAAACTGTGCTGGAAACCATGCTTCTCTGGGACAGTTTCTCTGAGTAATCTGGGCAGTGGGCATCCAGGCTAGCCCTCAGTTTGGCTCAAATAAAACTCTTTTCTATTTCTTATTCTTGATTGTTTATTGCTTATTTTCATTGACAAATCCTTCCAACAACCTTGGGAAGTAAGTATCATTGTCTCCATTTTACAGGCACGGAGAAGTTAACAAACTTGCCTGTGGTCACACAGCTGGTAAGTGGCAGACCCAAGATTCAAAGCAAGAAGCCCATGCTTTTACCACCATACTGCATGGTGCTTCCCCAAATACAGCAGCTGTCATGTGTGTAATCGAGAATATTTGGGGAAAGAGTGAACAAGATATTGGAGGGTCTGTGTGGCAGTCTAACGTTCGATGACATCGTGAGCTCTTGCCAGTTTGTGCTCTGATTTCAAAGCAATTTCAGGGGCAATTTGGATTTCAATTATTTTCTGTCTTAACAATCATTCTGACTGAAACGATTTAAATCAAAATCATAAAGGTCCAACCATAGTTGGTTAATAGCTACAAAAACAATGGCCAGAGGTGAAAGATTTTTAAAGAACTACAAGGCATTTCTGTTGGCAGAATAATTGAGAGATGGCTGTTTGGGGCAGGAAGCAAAGTGATCTAGATTTCTAGTTTCAGTAAAATTACTTAACTGACAACATATGGTTCCCAATCACTGTAGCAGACCAGGGAGGTGCCTTTTAAGTGGGGAACACGTGGAATGGCGCAAGATGGAAGATTCCTTACTATGGCAAAGAGAAAAGGTTGTCTTCTAGTCACTGTTAAATTCTTGGCATTAATTGTCTCTTTCCTCCCTGTAGTCCTGTGTTCATGAAGATAGTGACACGAAGTTCCCTTCATGGGCCACTTTGAGACTTCCATGGGCGGTGAAGCACTCTAGAACTGTGCCGTGCACGATACAGTCAATTGTTGAGGGCGCTCGGGGCAGGTCTTGACCTAGACTCACAGTGGTTCTCAATCGGGGACAGTATCCTTGCCCTCCCCAAGGGTTCTTGGAAATATGGGAGGGATCACAGTGAATAGGTTGTCTCATGGTGAGTGTATGTGAGCTACTGGAATTTAGGTCCCAGGGGACTGGTGGTGCTAAGTATCCTGCAGTGCACAGGACAGGCCCACTTGAGGAAGAAGTCTCACTCGAATGCTAATGACACCAACACTGAGAAACTCTGGGAGAAGTGATTTGAGGAAAGTGAATCATCTTCAAGTATGAGACATCATGGCCTCTGAAATGACTTACACTTTTCCATGTACCTCTGGAAGACCACATGTGAAATTAGATGGAGACCAAGCATCTTAGCAGTTAAGGCTGCTCAGGATGGACTTGTCCTTGTCGTTGGTAGTGAGCTCCCCAACACTGGAGGTATTCAAGAAGAGGCCTGTTGACCTCATGGAAGGGATATTGTGAAAGGGATATCCAGCCTGAAGAAGAGGACGGATTAGATGATCCCTGAGAGGTATCCTAGTACCAAGATACGAGGATTCTTCTTATGGTTTATTCTCGGAATTCTAGGTGAGGCTTGGGAAGAAAGGAGTTAAAACTGAAAATCCCCCTGCATATGTGTGAGGTCTAGTCTGAGAAACAATGATGGGCTGAAAGAACATGAGTCTAGTATTAAGAGATAAAGGAAAAAGCACATTGTGTTGAAAAGACCTCTGGGTGAGGAGTCAGCCAGCCCTGATTCCTGTCTCCACTGGGATCTCGCCGGTGAGTGTGGTGCTGGGCGGATCACATTTTCTCTGCATCTGTCAGGTGATGGCTGTCCGTGGTTCAAAGCTCAGAATCTGTGATTCTATAGTTTACGGGTAGACCCATGTTCTTTTTTTTTTTTTAATGTGGACCATTTTAAAAGTCTTTATTGAATTTGTTACAATGTTGCTTCTGTTTTAGGCTTTGGTTTTTTGGCCACAAGACAAGTGGGATCTTAGCGCCCAGACCAGGGATCAAACCTGCGCCCCCTTCATTGGAAGGTGAAGTCTTAACCACTGGACCACCAGGGAAGTCCTCTAGACCATGTTCTTTGACATAATTCTACTGTGGCCTTAGGTAAGTACTTTATGATCCTTTCCCAATATGTGAAATAAAAATAATGTCTATTTTTTATTTTTTCTAATTCACAAGGAAATAGAATCAAGTAAGCTTGATGGCCAGAATACCTACCGTAAAAGTAGAAAGGATGGTAGAGTAAGTGTCATTTTGACATTTTCCTTCTCTAACACCACCTAAACGTTCTAGTACCAGTGGGTAAATGGGTCTCACTAAGTTGTTTGCATCCTTCACAAATCCTTGATATCCTTTTTGGAGTCCCATGCTTCATCACAGCGAACATATTATATTATTCTTACATCCCCATTAAATAAATTTACATATAACAGTATGTTTTTTATTCTGATAAAATGTTTTATAAGCATTTAATTAAATTATACTGAGTTTCATATTTTGGAGGTGATGAACTTGTTTTTTCTTGATCTCAGACCTTCTTGGTAGGCCCTTTAAAAACTCAGAGCTACTTGTCACTGTAACTAATAAGACTTGATAAATGTCTTTAGAGAAAAGACTTAGGTCAATTGGTAAAAAGAAAAAAATTCCCTTCTCAGAGCCTCCCTCTATGCTCCTATAGGGTAGCCCTTTTATTTATTTATGTTTTACAGCATTTTAAAAAGTATCTATTTATTTATTTGGCTGTGCCGGGTCTTAGGTGTGGCACGTGGGATCTTCGTTGCCACGTGTGGGATCTTTTAGTTGCGACATTTGGGATCTTTAGTTGTGGCATGCGGATCTTTTAGTTGCGGCATGTGGGATCTAGTTCCCTGACCAGGGATTGAACCCAGGCCCCTGGAACTGGGAGTGTGGAGTCTTAACCACTGGACCACCAGGGAAGTCCCAGTTAGCACTTTTAGGTCAAGATGGATCTGGGCACAGGAAAGGAGGACATGGAGAGGCCATTAGTAATGGCCAAATGCCTGCAGCTAATTTGTAGGTACCTGTGAAAAGTAGTGAATGTGCGTGCATGTGTGTATGTGGTAGTGAGAGTGACAGATGAGGGCCCTGAGGGGTAAAGAGTTATGAGAGAAGGGGCAGCACAGGGTCAATGGTAAGCAGAGTTCTGAGACGGCTCTCAAAATACCCACCTCCTGGAGTACACAGCCTGTATAATCCCTCTCCCCCTGCCCCCAGTTGAGTGTGTGAACATGATGAGATTTCACTCCTGTGGTTAGTTTATGTCATATGGCAAAGGTGAATGGGTTTTGTAGATTTACTTAAGGCCCTTAATCAGCTGACTTTACATTATCAAAGGGGAGATGGTCCTGGGTGGGCCTGACCTAATCAGGTGAACACTTTAAAAGGAGGTCTGGAGGTCAGAGATGGAAGAGGTTAGAGATACTCTCCTGTTGGCCTTTGTTATGGACTGAATGCTTGTGCCGCACCCCTCTCCCCAGTCGTATGTTGAAGCCTTGACCCTTAATATGATGGTTTTAGAGCTAGGGTCTTTGGGAGGTCATTAGGGTTAGATGAGGTTGTAAGGGTGGGGCCCTCATGATGAGATTAGTGCCCTTATAAGTAGAGGCACCAGAGAGCTTTCTCTCTGTCTCTCTGTCTCTCTCCCTCCCCCCACCCCACCCTGAGCACACGCATATGCAAAGGTCACGTGAGCCCACAGTGAGGAGGTGGCTGTCTGCAGCCCAGCTGGAGAGCTCTCACCAGAACCCGACCATGCTGGCACCCTGATCTCAGACCTCCAGCACTGTGAGAAAATAACTTTCTGTTGTTTAAGCCACCCAGTCTGTGGTATTTTGTTATGGTAACCTGAGTAGATTCATTTAGCCTTGAACAAGCAAACTACCATGTTATCAGAGGGCCATGCAGCAGGACTAGCAGGTCTTTAGAAGCTGAGAGCCTCGGTTCTACAAATGCAGGGGGCTGAATTCTGCCAACAACCAGTGCGCTTGGACAGAAACCCTGAGGTCCAGATGAAAATGCAACCTTGTGAGATACTGTGCAGAGAACCTAGCTAAGCCATGCCCAGGCTCCTGACCCATGGAACTGTCAGATAATAAATGGGTGTGGTTTGAAGCCACTAAGTGTGTGGTGATTTGTCGCATAGCATAGAAGACTGAGGCATACTGCCTGTTGGAGGGCTGCCTTTGCTCAGGACAAGACAAAGTTGGGGGGGCGGTAACCTGTTTTCCATCACTTTCCTTCTTAGTGTCACTCAGCTGAATTTTTGCACCTATATGATTCACAATATATATCTCTCAGGAAAAGTGAGGAGAGTCTCTGTATTGGCTTCAGTATTAAAGGTCCAGCTAACCATGGACTCCATGTGTGATGGAATTTCTGTGCTGAAGCACTTTGCAAGTTTTCCTTGGAAGGTAGCTCAGGATAGATTTAAGAGAATGAGAAGCTTTTATCGGCCATGGCTTCAAGGAAAGAAGCAGTGCCATAGGAGACCAATAATTCCTTTCTGGATAATATTTCCCATTCTTCTCTCCTGTTGCTGACAGTTGCTCTTTATTTGTTCTCAAATGAATTCTACCAGTCGGCCTGCAGCTGGAAGTGTGTTTGGTCACCAGGAGGTTGTCTGCCCTGCATTCCTCCTGGAGAGATGAAAAAACTGGGAACTCACCCTGTTACTCTCGAGTTTCCTGCCTTTTTTGACTCAGCATTAAGTGGAAAGAAAGTTGAGTTTTGATAGAAAAAAAATCTCTCGGACTCTCTCCCCTTTCAGGTTAGAGGAAGAAAATGCATCCACAAACCGGAGCCCTGGTGGGTGTGAACTGCACAGTTTCGAGGAAACTTGATATTGTGTCTTTGACATCACGTTGCACTTGATTAAGGGCCGTTTCATCCTGCTGATGGAGTCTCTTTCCCCCATGACCCAGGTCCCCTCCATAATCCCTCTCTCAAAGCCTTTTCCTTTTCATTATGTGGTCGTAATTATTTCTCTGTCGAGCACATAACCTAACACCTCTCGGTGCACAGTGCCAAGGTTTGAAACCATAATAAGTGGAATGCTCACCTTTGAAGCCATTACTTCAATCATTAGAACAAAGTTTATTCCTCAAGAGGACATTAACATTTGGAAATGTGTCAACCAGAGTAAGAAATGCATCACGATCATGGACTAACTGCCAACTGGTTAAAATGCAATATTCCAATTTTCCTTGATGTTTTCAACGATCTAACATCTGACATTAGTTTACGTTTTTAAGTTGTCTTTGTTCAGTTCCTGGTAAGTTGTTTGTGAAGGTCAAAGAAGTTGATTTTTAAACACCAAACTAGGAAAGAAATGCAGCCAGAAGAAGGCAAAGGGATCCACTGAGCATATCAGGGCTGATGGGAGAGACTTCCCAGTCCAGGAAGCCATTTCCATCCTAGTGAGACTCAAAGCAGACAATGGCCTCTGCGTTTGGGCACCTATAATTTTAAACAAAAATGAGTCTGGTTGCTGTACTGAATTTCTTAGAAGACTTTAATGAGATTATCTCTGAAGTTCAATTGGTAAGGAGTAAAGGACAAATATTCCACTTCTGCCTAGCAAAAAGCCACATTTCATCATTAATAGCATTGAAACCATTAGTTGAAAACATCTAGCAAAACAGTGTAGGTTGGAAAGTAAAAATATAAACTCCCCTAGATGTGGAACGTGGAGGTTAGTAATACGTTAACCCAGTGATTTTCTGGATGGTCTTTGTCATCAAAGTAGCACCACTTCTTTCTAAAGCTCAGGGAGGGAACCAGCAAAGTGAAATGGTGCAATTAGAGTGACCTTAACCATTCACCCTGCAGCTTCGGGGATGTGTTCAAACTGGGGAATATTTTTGGTTGGGTATCCCATAGCTCCTTGCCTGTGGATCCAAATCTCTTCCTGTTATCTAATGCTGCATGACGAACCACCCAAATTTCAGTGGCTTGAAATTTCAATATTTATTTTGCTTATGAATTTGGGCAATGGGGACTTTTGGGAAGTCAACTGAGGTAGTTTGAAGGCTGGGGTTAGAATCATCTGAAGGTCATTCACTCCGATATCTGGGGATTAATCCTGGGAAGATTAAAACAGCAGGGGCTAGCACAGTTGGAGTTCCTTGGGCATCTTTCTGTTTCCATGTGTCCCCTCTAGCTTGGTGGCTTCAGTGTAGCCAGCTGTCTTATATGTCAGCTCAGCATCCCAAGGTCTACATTCTAAGAGAGAGCTAGGCTATGGTCAACAATACTACACTGTACACTTAAACTTTTGTTAAGAGGGTAGATCTCATGTTGTGTTCTTATCACAATAAAATAAAATTTAAAAAGAGAGAGAGAGAGTGCCAGGGAGAAGCTATATCACCATTTGTGACCCTGTCTTGGAAGATATGCTGCATCACTTCCACTGCCTTCTGTTTGTTAGATGCGAGTTGCTAAGCTGGCCCACATCCAAAGGTGGTGGAATTCCACTCCACTTTTGATGGTGTCAAAGAATTTGCAGACATATTTTAAAAGCACTGCAAATCACTAAAATGTTTTCGAGCATCTCCGCCAGCATCTCTGGAGGCACAGTTGGTGATAAAGAGACACATGAGCCATGACCCTACCCTCATCTAGGTGCATCTCAGCCTGGATGTAAGGTCATACCAAGTAAGATGACAGTAGAATAGGAAAAAACGATGAAACACATATAGGAACATTATCTCTAAAACAGATTAATTACTGAACAAAGTCAAAGACAGAGCTAGGAAATCTGAGGCCCTTGAGACGATTTCTCACTGGGCTGAGGAGGTCTGGGAAGGTAGCTGTGAACTTGGAAGCTGCAAGTAGTAGTACATTTACAAAACACTTTCACATGCTGTGTAGTCACATGGTAAGTGCATTTAATTTATATGCTGACTTTAAACCTAACCCCCTCCTAGGATGAGACCTGTGGTGCAGGGCATGAGAAGTAGGTAGCTTCATGGCACTATGGAGACCCTGACAGGAAGTGCCAGCTTGGAAAGACAGGAAGTGGGGGGCAAGTTCTTTTCTATGCTTTCAAAAGCTATGTGCCCATGAGTCTGACCAAGCCAGGTGTAGATTCACAGCCAGCAAATATTCATTTTAAAAAAATTAAAAAGAAAATTTTTTAATTGAAGTACAGTTGATTTACAATGTTGTGTTAATTTCTGCTGTACAGCAAAGTGATTCAGAGACATACATATCTGTATCTGTACACACATATATATTCTTTTTCATATTCTTTTCCATTAGGTTTATCACAGGATAATGAATATAGTTCCCTGTGCTATACAGTAGGACCTTCTTGTCTATCCATTCTATATAGAATAGTTTGCATCTGCTAACCTCAAACTCCCAATCCTTCCCTCCCCCACCCCCCTCCCTCTTGGCAGCCACAAGTCTGTTCTCTAAGTCTGTGAGTCTGTTTCTGTTTTGTAGATAAGTTCATCTGTGTCATATTTTAGATGCCACATATAAGTGATAGCATATATTTGTCTTTCTCTGTCTGACTTACTTCATTTAGTATGATAATTTCTAGTTCCATCCATGTTACTGCAAATGGCATTATTTCATTCTTTTTTTATGGCTGAGTAGTATTCCATTGTATATATGTACCACATTTTCTTTATCCATTCATCCGTTGATGGACATTTAGGTTGTTTCCATGTCAAAGCCAGCAAATATTGATCAAAGTGCTTTGCCCTGTGCTAGATGTTTTTACATACATTTTGTCATTTAATCATCAGAACAGCAAACAGATACATTAACATGTAATAAAGTTTCAGAGACTTAATTTTAAGGAAGAATGGAGTAAATACCGCAGGCAAGCAGGAAAGCTTTAGGAAACCTAATTCTCATTTACCCTAGGGCAACAGTCCTCAATTCTTAGTTGGGGTGATTTTGTACCCTCCTGGGGGACGTTTGGCAATGTCTGGAAGCAGTTTTGGTTGTCACAACTGTGGGGACGGGTGAGGGGGAAGAAAGGGAGGTTTCTATGGGCATCTAGTGGGCAGAGGTCAGGTTGCTGCTAAATGTTCTACAATGCACAGGACAGTACCCCACAACAAAGCATTATCTGGTCCCAAATGTCAATAGAAATGAGAAAACCTGACCTAGAGATTTGATAGTATCTAAAAAGCAGATTACTATAAATACTCATGAAAACTCATACCTTCATCTACATATAAACTTTGCTTTTATTTTCTTAAATTTAGCTGTTTTTCAACTCTTAGTGTGCAAAGAATAACTGTTCAGATCTACATACATAAGACCATGTATGATATGCTCAGTGAATGTTTTAAGAGTTTTCCCAAGGGTAATTTCCTTGATATTTTTGCCTAATTGTTGATTCGAGGACCTCACTTACGTTTACAGTAACCCTGGGAGTTAGCCAGGGCAGAGTATAGTATCTCCATTTCATTGATGAAGAAACTGTGACTTGAAGAGAAAAAAACGACTTGCTTAAGATCCTCACAGCTGGTAAATAATTAAGCTTGGATCTCTCTCTTTTTATTCTGTTGTTCTTTCAATTCATCTACACATGGATATTCAATAATTTAACTGACATTTGTCCAGGCCCTGTGTTATGTATTCTATACTCCCAAATGAATAAGATGGTGACCCTGCCAGAGTGAGAGAGAAAGATTATTCCATAATGGCCATTCAACATTCTTTTACACGACCATGAAATGAGAACAGGATACTATATAAAGGAACATCTAGAAAACCAGAAAATGGTTTTAGAAATAAAAATATTATAGCAGAAATAAAAACTTTACTAGAATGGTAAATTTGAGGAAATCTTCCAGAAGATAGAAGAAGAAGACAAGGAAATAGAAAAGAGAGGAGAAAAAGAAAGAAAATGAGAGAAGTACTGAGAATGACCAACATCCAACTAATGGAAGTCTCCGAAAAAAATTTCTGACGTGCTCTAATCTGGACAGGCTGCTCTCCAGACCAGCTGCCTAGGTGCCGTCTTGGAATCACTCTCCGACATCATTCTGGGGATTCTTGGCTTTGTTCCCGCGTAGACAGAGGGAACAGCCTGAGGGAAGGCTTGGGGGTTAAAAGGAGCACGGCAAATTTGAGGAACAGAAAGAAAGTCAATGTGGCTGGTTTAAAGGGCTACACAGAGAGAGGGGAGCACAAGATCTGAGTAGATAACACAAGCAGAGTCGGGTCATACAATGCTGTGTAGGCTGTGATAAGAATATCTGATTTTCTTCTAATAACAAGTGTATATCATTGAAGAGGTTTAGGCAGTGACAAAGGAATGACATGATATTTATGTTTTAAAAAAACCTCACTGTGTACTATTTCAGTGGTCTGTTTGGGTGCTGACGCTGTGTAGATTTCAGTAGGGCCATTGAGTTAGAAGAGTGTGTACCCAAGAGGTACTAAGAAGGAAGACTCAACAGGACTTGGTGATTTAGGGGATGTGGCCAATGAGGGAGAGGGACGTGTCATGACTTGTGTGATTCCTACCTCTTCTGTTTTGTGATTTTCTCAGGAAGTACTGCTTCCAGGATGCACATGGTTAGGGATGGTGGGTGATTTGGCCCCCTGCACTGGGAGTGTGGGGTCTTAACAACTGCGCCACCAGGGAAGTCCCCTACATTGATTCATTCTTGATTTAATTCTTTTCTGCTTGTAGCAAAGATAGCTAGCTCTGGGCAGCTCAACTCCAGATTTATTTTGCTCTCACATTTTCTGATCAATCTCAGAGAAAAAAGAGGATGTGTGTTTCCTGAAAGCTCTGGTTCCAGTCCTTGGATGATGATGATTGGTCAGATTTGGGCTGGGGTCCCTCCTCTGAAACACTCTGTGGCCAGGGCTCGGGGTGCTCTGTATCTTGTCATCACACCTGTGATGGGAGAATCAGTGCTGGGTGGTAGCCAGCCCATCAGACCAGACGGTCAGTGCTCACAGGGGAAGCACAGCAGGCATTTCCTGCGACAGCTGACTCAGCAGTGAAGGAGAGGCGACTTGGGGGTCTCAAAGGAGGGAGTGTAAGGCAAGGAATGAAAGGGAAGGAATCTGCTCTTTTACTGAATACCCAATGAATACTAAGCAGTGGGCTCTTTATAGGTTCTGATCTGGTTTGATCCTCCCAACTGTTCAGTAAGGCAAGTAGGATAATTTCAAGTTTAAAGAAGGGGAATCAAAGCTTGGATAGGTTAGGTTGAAGACGAAGGTAGGATTCAAATCCAGGATATCTGACTTCAAAGGCCCCGTGCTTTCCTTTAACCCGGGTTTCTCGGCTTCAGCACTATTGACATTTAGGACCAGGAAGTCTTTGCAGGGAAGCCTGTCTTGTACACTGCAGGATGGTTAGCAGGATCCCTGGCCTCTACCCACCAGGTGCCAGTAGCACTCCTCACCCAGTTGTGACAACCAGCGATGTCTCCAGACATTGCCAAATGGCCCTTGGGGGGCAAAATTGTCCCAGTTGAGAACCAGTGTTCTAAACCATGCAGCTGAGCTAATTCGAAGTTGTACTGCCTAAAAATCCATGACCTGCAATTGGGAAACACCACTGGAGTTCATGGCTTTACATTTTCACATGCTTTTGTGTGTTTTAGAAAACTGTAGCCCTCACATGAGTGATCTCTGAAATCCAGTCGGAGACAGTAAATGGTTTGTCCTATGAAGTAATTTTGGGTGTCACTGGCTTACGGAAATGTGTCTTCATTTGGAACTCCCTTCCAGGAATCAGTTGCAATCAGACAGAGCTTCCAATATTAAGTAAAGAGAAGAGGTGGTAAAAGTTGCAAAGTGTTCCGCTCTGACACAGTCTAGGTAAAAATCAAAGTGGGGACGGGCTGTGCTGTAACCGTCCCCAGGAGCCACTTGGCATGTGTACCAGGTTCTGTTTCTGAGAGCAGCCAGGCCGCCCTGTCTATGTGGAGAGAGGGTAGTGAGCAGGGCCTGGGTGAGCAGAGCCTGGAAGAGGAACTTGGCATGGCCCCTGCTTACTTCATCCCGCCTGCTAGTCCGAGGCGATCTGTAAGGCTGTGTTCGGTGCCAGGGACCGGCTGGGAAAGGGGAAGTAAATTCAAACAAAAGAATGCCCCTGAAGTGTCTGAAAAGAGGCTTTTAGCACCATTCTTTCAGTGCTCTCAACCAGACGGAAGGTGCAAAAATTTAAAAAGCAGCCACAATCACTTTGGAGAACGGTTTTGTGGATCCAACACAGTGATATTATCACATCTATTTGTTGGACAAAGGACTTTATTGTATCACAAAATAAAACATGTTTCTCCTTCCAGTTCCTGCTTTGTGACATGTCTTCAAAAATGAGCTTACAAAGGAGCGGCCTGGAAACTTGGCAAAGGTGATTTTTAGACAAGCGCCTTCCAAAATATCTGATTAAAAGGGTTTTCAGACTGTTTTCCTGGCCTGCTGTGCAATTTGCAAACAATCCCCTTTTTTGGTCAGTTGGGGGTGAAGGATTGATGAAAGTCTTTGAAACTCATTTCTGACATTTATAGACAAACCTCTTCCAAGTTCGTTAGTTTTCAGCACGGGCAGCAACTGAACAGTCTTGCCATTAATTATGGAGTTCACATCAGGGCCCTCAAACAGCCCAGAGGGTCTAGTTCCAGGGTTGTTTTCTGCTCTTTCTCCCTCTCTTCCATTCTGGATCCTTCATGGACACCTTCCAGTGTCCTGGTGAATTCTAATTAATGGTTAGATTCTTTATCTTTAGGGTTTCATCAGATTCTCAGATTTCCCAGACACTGAAACACTCTACGTGACCTGAAGATGGAATTAATTCTCCTCAGTAAAAATCTAGTCAAGGAATTCTCCCCAGCCAAGAAATCCAGAGTCAGGATGTAAGGCCAATTTCCCATGAGTGTAAAACTGCATAGCTTATTTCAAAAGGTTACATATTGTATGAGTCCATTTACATAACATTCTCAAAATGACAAAATTATAGAGATGGGGAGCTGATGAGTGGTTGCCAGGGATTAGGTAAGGGAGGAAGGGTGTGACTTTAAAGGGATTGCATAGAGAATTCCTTTGTAGTGACAGAACAGGTTTATATCTTGATAGGGGTGGTGGTTACACAGGTCTACACATGGAATAAAATGTCACAGGATTATACAAGAATATACATACCAAAAAAAAAAAAAGTCCACACAAAAACTGGTGAAATTTGAAGAAAGTCTGTTGTCCTGTTAATTGTATCGTCCCAATGTTGATTTCCTGGTTTTGAAAAATGTACTATAGATATATAAGATGTCTGTAGAAGCTGGGTGATGGGTACACAGAACCTCCCTGTACTCTTTTTACAAGTTCTCATGAGTCTATAATTATTTAAAAATAAAAGGTAAAAAGATGAAAAAAACCCCGCCCCAAACTGTATGTCTTTATAGCATCTACCATTGTAGAGATGAGATGACCCATAGTAGGTGATTAAGAAATGAATGAGATGAATTACTGAATAAATGAAAGATCTTCTGCATTATATTAATGGAAATTTAAAAGAATCATGACAATAGATGACGTGTTTTAGTACATGACAATAGATGACATTTTTGAGTACTTGATATGTGTCAGGCATTGTGCTAAGGATTTTAAGCATTATCTCATTTAATCCTCATAGGAACTTTATGAAAAAAATTGCTCGTTTAAAAGATAATTCTACATGTTTGGTACAAGTGTAAAGAAAAACAAGAAAATTATGAAAGACCAAAAAATCAGGATATTAGTTAACACTGATGAGTTGGAAGAGCAATACTGTCATGAGATGGGGAGGTGGGTGTGTGGAGACACGACAGAGGTTATGTGGGTATTTGTTGTATCATTAGTTTTATTATTTTATTTTATTTTTTGTTGAAGTATAGTTGATTTACAGTGTTGTGTTAGTTTTTGGTATACAGCAAAGTGATTCATGTATATATACATACATACATTTTCATATTCTTTTCTATTATGATTTATTACAGGATATTAAATATAGTTCCATGTGCTATACAGTAGATACTTGTTGTTTATCTATTTTATATATAGTAGTCTGTATCTGTCAATCCCAAACTCCTAATTTATCCCCCCCTTTCCCCTTTGGTAACCATCAGTTTGTTTTCTATGTCTGTGAGTCTGTTTCTATTTTGTAAATAAGTTCATTTGTATCATATTTTATTTTATTATTATTTTTTAATTTACTTTATTTTATTTTTGGCTGTGTTGGGTCTTCGTTGCTGCGTGCGGGCTTTCTTTAGTTGCGGCGAGTGGGGGCTACTCTTCGTTGCTGTGCGCAGGCTTCTCCTTGCGGTGGCTTCTCTTGTTGCAGATCACGGGCTCTAGGCGCGCAGGCTTCAGTAGTTGTGGCATGTGGGCTTAGATGCTCCACGGCACCTGCTATCTTCCCAGACCAGGGCTTGAAGCTGTGTGCCCTGCATTGGCAGGCGGATTCTTAACCATTGCACTACCTGGGAAGCCCCTGTATCATATTTTAGATTCCACATATAATGGTATTTGTCTTTCTCTTTCTGACTTAACTTCACTTAGTATGATAATCTCTAGGTCCATCCATGTTGCTGCAAATGGCTTATTTCATTCATATTTATGGCTGAGCAATATTCCATTGTATGTGTGTGTATGTATCACATCTTCTTTATCTATTCATCTGTTGATGGACATTTAGGTTGCTTCCATGTCTTGGCTATTGTAAATAGTGCTTCTATGAACAATGGGGTGCCTGTATCTTTTCTTTTTTAAAAAATAATTTTTATTGGAGTATAGTTGATTTACAATGTTGTGTTAGTTTCAGGTGTACAACAAAGTGAATCAGTTATACATATACATATATCCACTCTTTTTTAGATTCTTTTCCCACATAGGTCATTACAGAGTATTGAGTAGAGTTCCCTGTGCTATACAGTAGGTCCTTATTAGTTATCTATTTTATATCTAGTAGCGTATATATCTCAATCCCATGCATGTATCTTTTCAAATTAGTGTTTTCTCCTGATATATGCCCAGTAGTGGGATTGCTGGATCATGTGGCAGCTCTATTTTTAGTTCTTTAAGGAACCTCCATACTGCTTTCCATAGTGGCTGTACCAATTTACATTCCCACCAACAATGTAGAAGGGTTCCCTCTTCTCCACATCCTCTCCAGCATTTTCATTAGTTTTAAAGTTGTGCATATTTTATGTATATATTCTTGTAGATGTGTTATATTTATACATGGTAAATTAGGTGAGGAAGATATGTAAATATGAAAGCAAAACAAAAAAGAACCAAGGGCGATTGGTGTGACAGGAGTGGTTTTATTGAGAAGGGCAGACCAACCAGAGATTATTTGCTCCCAGTGAGACAGGCTGGGACCCGGAACCCTTTGCTGCGGTACTGCAGTGCTTGTACATGGACACACCTATCCTTGAGCAACAAAATACAAAGAAACTGTATGGGACTAAAAATAACTGCATGCATGCGCAGTTGAGGCAAATTCTGGACAAAAGATACAAAGAGACCAAAACACCCAACTGCCGCTTTTGAAGAGCCTGGAGCAAAAACAGGGCGTTGGGAGCAAAAGCAGGGTACTGAACATGCCCCCTGCACACCACACCAGCAGAGGGGTGGGCAAAACACCTAAGCCACCCCTGTGGCCAGGGTCTGCAAGTTTGGCTACATACTGTCAAGGTGGCCACAAAGAAGCCTACGCTGAGTTGCATTCCCACCACGATGTATGTTTATCCATTTTATCACATTCTTTGCATAAATAAATACAATCAATCTTTAAAGATTTTGCCATTCTGAGAGAAAAAAGTGTTTCATTATATTGCTTTAATATTCACTTCTGTGATTCCTAGTGAGGTTGAATATCCTTTCTTATTTGCCATGTGTGTTTCTTCTGTTAATTACCTGATCGTACCTGGTTTCCTTTTTAGAAAAATTGTTCTTACCGATTTGTGGGCACTCTTTATGAATGGATAGTGACTTTATTATGGTGCAACTCTTTCTTCTTGGTTTATTGCTTTTCTTTGAAGTACGTTAATGGTGTTGTTTGCCTTAGAGATGCTTTAAATTTGTGAGTCATCCAATCAGTAACTTTCCTTTTATGATTCATACATTTTCTGTTTTGCTTAGGAAAACATTCCCCAAGATTATAAAGTTCTGATCTCAAACTTTCTTCTGGTAGCTTTTTAATATTAAGATTTTTAACCTAACCAGGATTTATTCTTGCATATAGTGTAAGGTAAGAATCTAATTTTATACCTTTTTGCCAATTGGATAACCATTTGTCCTAATATCATCTATTATCTAGTTCACTCTTTTGTGGTCATATACTAAATTTGCATTTGGTTTTGAACCTGTGTATTCTATTTCATTGTTTAGTATCATGTGAATATCACCCTATAAAATACTGACATTTCTCACCTTGGACATTTTTTGCGCACTTGTGAATTTTAGATTCACCTTTTCAAGTTCCATTGAAAACCCTGTTGATGTTCTGACTGGCATGTCTCTGAGTTTATAAATTAATTATGGGAGAATTGATATTTTACAAAATTTAGTCTTCCCATTCATCTGGAAACATTTTTTTTTAGTATCTCAGTAAAATAGTTTTCTTCACAAAATTTGTGCATCTTTTTATTTGGTTATTTCTAGGTATTTCATAGTTTTTTTTCCTCTGGGGATTTTGAAATTTCATTGCAATTTCTATTAGATTGTTTTTTTGAAGTACAAAGCTACTGGTTTTTTAAAATGTTAATCTTATAATTGGCTGCCTTACTGAGGCTTCTTATTAGTTCTCTATGTTTTTTGGTTTATTTAGTTAAAAAAAATAGATAATCACGTCAACTGACAATAATGGCGGTTCTGTCTCTTTTTCTCCAATACTTATGAGTTTTTTTTTTAAACATCTTTATTGGATCATAATTGCTTTACAATGGTATGTTAGTTTCTGCTGTATAACAAAGTGAATCAGCTATACATATATCCCCATATCTCCTCCCTCTTGCCTCTCCCTCCCACCTTCTACTTATGAGTTTTACCCACCTTCCTTATCTAATTGTATTTATTGAAACTTCCAGAATAATGTTGTGTAGCATCTTTCCCCGTTTTGAGTTTTAATCAAATGCCTCTACTATTTCACCCTAAAGTATGATGTTTTCTGTAACTCCTGTTATCAAATTAAGGGACATTTATTTACTAAGTAAATATAGTGAGTTGCAATAGTAAATCTCCTAAATTTGAGCCCTCATTACATTCCCTGAATAAACCCTACATTTTAACGCCATTACATTAAATGCCAAAACCTACCTGGCAATTTTAAATGGTTTATTAGTAAACAGAGGCCTAACTTTAAAATAATCATAGTAATAATAAAAACAGGAAATAAGAATTCAAATGTTTTCAACAAACATAGGAGGAGGCAAAGGGAAAGAGTGGATGAAAGCAGGATAAGCATCTTGCTTTGTTTCAGGAGCTTGTATGTACAAATTATTTTTCAAGTCTAAAAGTTTAATAAAACTTTTAATTAAAACATTTTAATTAAAACTTTTAATTAAAACATTTGAAATACATGCGTTCCGTGTGTTTAAAATGTGTTCAGTGTACATTTAATCTTGAGAAAAGTGGAAATAGAACATGTTATTTTTAAACCACTAAAGCAAAAAAAGGAAACAAAAAACTTTAATCAGCAAAAATTAAAGATGAAGGAAAAAGAAGAAGCAATGCAGTGATGGCTCATAGGAAAAAAGGTAACAGGAATGGGAACAGTTATCAGTTATCAAATATCAGGTAACAAAATAAAGGTGGTTATATTAAAATAGCCTATTAAATGTAGAGACAGATTGAGTTAGAGAATAAATTTCAGTTATTTGATGTACACAAGAGACACACACACAAAAGTGACACAGAAAAACTGAAAATAAACAACTTATAACCAAAAAAAGATAGAGAGGTCAATATTAATTTCTAGAAAAATAGATTCCAATATGAAAGCCATTATATGGCTAAAGAGGGACATAACATGTTGTTGAAAGATACAGTCCATTAAGAAGTTAAAATCATTATGAACTATTGAGGACATTTCATATTCATTTAATATAATATTCATGCACTCTCCCAGATTTCTTAGCCCCTTGCAGTTAAATGTGCTATAAACTAGTTCTGACCAGCAGGCTCTAACTAGTGCCACTAGTTAGAGTGCCACTGCCAAGCCAGGTATTTAAGAACTGGGGTGCGACTTCCACTGCTGTCTTACAAATTGCTTAAGGCTAACAACCATGCTATTTAAATGTACTTAGCATTAACTATACTTTATTTTTATCTACCACTATTTTTTAAAACAATCCTTTCTCTTTCTTAGATTCATTTTCCATCTTAATATTGTCTATACTTATATAATCTGTTCAGAAAAGCTTTCTGAATTTTAAAACATCTGAGGACTCATGTGTATGAAAATGTCTTTATTTGGCCCTGACACTTAAATGATAGTTAATTTGAGAATTCTTGGTTCATAATTAATGGTATTTCGTGAGAACTTTGAAGACATTGCTCCACGGCGCTCTAGAGCCTAGTTACAGAGGAGAAGCCTTATGCCAGGCAGATTCTTGTTCTTCTGAACATAACCTTTTTTCACCCTCTCTATTGATTATTTAAAATTTTCTCTTAAATGCTGGAGTTCAGAGATTCCTCCAGACATGCTGAAATTATTTCTTTTTTCCCTTTTCCTTTCCTCCCTCCTTCCTTCTTTCCTTTTCACCTTCCCTTCACTCTGTCAACTATTGATTTCCACTGAATGTTTGACAGTACTTCATGGCACTTCATATTTTTAGATGAGTGCATATAAATAGACAGAATTGACAGCTCAGATATGTTTTTTTTCTAGTGCAAATGGAAATCCCTGTTTCTCTTGATGATCACTACGCTTCTGGTGGGTGGTGTTGGTGCTCGTTCTGGACTGAAGAACACTTATGGGTCCTGGTAGGCTAGACGTCCCTTTAGGGCAACCAGTAGTTTGTCTTCAGATGAAGGTTAGGATCTTCCCTTGAGGTAGCCCAAAATATTTAGGGAATTGCTTTGTTCCAGCCCCAGTATCTACTCTGAGGCTCCTGTGTCAAAATTCCCAGAGTCCAGAGCTGCACTTGAGGTCAAAGCCAGCACCAGGCACTCTACCTGGGCAGGAACACCATTCCTCCACTCTTAAAACATTGCCCAGGCCTATCACCTATTCCTTCTTCTATCCCTACTGCCTCTGATCATTGGATTGTTTTAGAGTTCTTTCTTGGAGGACTTCTTATTTCCTTTCTGGAAGTCTGGATTCTTTAGCTCTGTTTCCATCTGCTTTTTCTAGAAGATTCTCAAGGTTCTGATTTGCTAGTGGCAACTCGTGGTTTTTCAGCTCTGCTAAAATTTATTTTGTTTGCACATTTCCTCTGTCATGTCCATGGAATTTGGAGAATGTGACCAGGCAAACACTTTTCTTCAGTCAGCCATTTGAAACCTTCATTTGGTCTTCCTCATTCAAATAAGTCTGAGATCATTTTTCTGGACAAGCCACCTCTAAAATATTCTGCTTTGTAATAAAGGGTCAGGCAGCTAGAGTTACAGAAGAAAACTAAGTTATTATCCCCAACCCCAGATTAAAATAGCCTTGTTGTCCAGAAAATAGACAAAAAGAAAAAAAGAAAATTAAAAAAATCTACAATCCTACCCACATATTCATGTTAAAATTTGATGTGAATAGTTTTGAGTTGTTTATATACACACAGAAAAGTACTTTTCTCCATAAATGGAGGTTGTAATCTCCAACACAACTAATATTTATCATGCACTTAGTATATATCTCAGGTACTTTGCTGAGATTTTTTATTATTTTATTTTTACTTTATTTTATCTAGTCAGTTTTCTCACTCATCCTTCTAACAGCCCTTCACACTTGAGATTATTATTAGTCCCTCTTTTGATGCTCATTGAGGGTAAGTCGCTTGCCCACATTCATCTACTACTTTTAAGCACTACATTCTACTACTACCTAATATGTATATTGTTTTATAACCAGTTTTGGAAAACAAATCCATGGATGCCTTTTCATATCAATAACTATGTATCTATGTCATAAATGGAAATTGCTCCATAAGATAATATCTTATGTATATTTTCTAATTTATTTTTCCAGAATAAACAGTGCAGTATTGCAAACTATGCACCACATTGTATCAAACACTTACCATGAGTCAGGCATTGTGTTGGGCGCTGGAGATAAGTAAGACATGGTCTCTGACCACGTGGGGTTTACATTCTAGTGTGGGGCCTACACAATTACAAATGATGACACAAAAGACTGTTTAATTACAAATGTGATCATGTGATATCACTTATATGTGGAATCTAAAAAAAGATACAAATGATTTCTTACATGATTAAAAGGGCTTTATAGTATTAATAAAAATTAAATAAGAAAGTCTATTTACCTTTAAAAACACTGCCTATGATACGTGGACTGTAAAAACATCTTTAAACTGATTTCTAGTTGCATTTTACTGTAATCAGAAAAAATATTCTGCATGATATTCTTTGAAATTTGTTAGATTTGTCTTATGGATAAGAACATAATCTTGTTTTGCAAATGATCTATGTAATCTATAATGATATACTCTAGAGTATCGGCTTATAGTATTATAACCATGATAATTTCATCAAGTTTGCTAGTCGTCTTATTCAAATCTTCCACATGCTTACTGATTTTTTTCTTTTTTTTGGTATACTAGATTAATCAATTGCTTATAAAGCTGTGTTGAACTTTCTCACTATAATCTGGATTTGTTTATTGGTCAAATAAAACTGTACTACTATTTTTTAAAATGTGAGAGATACTAGATCCTAGTGTAGGCTCAGCTTGCTAGCTGGTCTGACCTGGGGGGTGTGAGCAGCCATCTCTGAGGAACTGACGTAGCAGAGGGAAGTTTTACTTTTACTTGTTGGGCCTTTGGTGGGCTTTCTGACTCTATAGCTTAGTCTGCAAGATGGCGTTAAGTAGAATCCAATCTCAGAAGCCTTTGAGAACATACTCACCTAAGGACATTCTTACTAAGAATCCCTGGGATTAAAATCTCCTTGCTGTGCACAAATCATCTGAATGAATTAAACACGCAATTGAAAGGCTCATCTTGTGCTACTCGAATGCTTGGCTGTACCAGAAATAAAATGAAAATGAAATCATTTTCTCTTTCAAATAAATATTATATACTGTGGGCCTCACTGGTTCCATTAGCACTATCCAGTTGCACAGAGGTGATTATATTATTTATGACACACGCAGATACTAAGAGGCTCCTTCAACTTAAGGCAGATAAGCACTGTGAGATCATTTCCATCTTGACTCAACCACCCGCTATTACTAGAGTCCTCTCTCTCCTTCTAAAACCTATAGACTGGTGGTTGTTTTTGAGACTCCAGAGCAAGCAGCCATTTTCAAAGGATGTTTGCTTGCTCAAAATATACCATCGTGACCCCGGTATGAGAATGCTTTGTTGTACTCTAGTTGGGTCATGATTTTGTTTGCAGGTTACCTTTCTTAAGCACTCAGGGTGTGTTGTCAGTAAATAAAATGCCTGTCAAATTAGTCACTGACCCTGCAATAAATTCTGAAAAGCTACAAAGGGAATCCAGTTAAGAAAGTCCATATCATCTTCCTCTACAATATGATAAAAATGGAAAGAACAGATGTACATGTGGCAAACAGGCCCATGAAAAGATGCTCATTGTCACGAATTATTAGAGAAATGCAAATCAAAACTACAACGAGGTACCACCTCACACCAGTCAGAGTGGCCATCACCAAAAATCTACAAATACTAAATGCTAGAGAGAGTGTGGAGAAAAGGGAACCCTCCTACACTGTTGGTGGGAATGTAAATTGTACAGCCACTATGGAGAACAGTATGGAGCTTCCTAAAAAAATCTAAAAATGGAGTTACCGTATGATCTAGCAATCCCACTCCTGGGCATATATCCAGAGAAAACCATGGTTTGAAAGGACACATGCACCCCAATGTTCATAGCAGCACTATTTACAACAGTCAAGACATGGAAGCAACCTAAGTGTCCATCAACAGATGAATGGATAAAGAAGATGTGGTATATATATACGATCAAATACTACTCAGCCATAAAAAAGAATTAAATGATGCCATTTCAGCAACATGGATAGATCTTGAGACTGTCATACTAAGTGAAGTAAGTCAGATAGAGAAAGGCAAATATATGCCATCACTTATATGTGGAATCTAAAAAAATAATACAAATGAACTTGTTTACAAAACAGAAACGCACTCACAGACATAGAAAACAAACATATGGTCACTAAAGGGGAAAGGGTGGGGGAGGGATAAAACAGAGTATGGGATTAACAGAGACACAGTACTATATATAAAATACATAAATAGAATGGAAGGAATAGTTACTATTCACCGAGCATGCACAATATATCATGGACTTCACACACATTTCTAACCTGAGGAAATTGGGGATCAATGATGTTAAATGATTTGCTTAATGCTGCTCTGTAAAAAGTAGAGCTAGGAGTTGAATACAGATCTTTCCTGCATCAAACATAAGCTTTTCTTACCTGGGTGGTTTAAAAAAAATGGCTGCAAAATCTTGACTCTTTTAACATCGAGCAGTTCGTCTACATGCCCTCCCTTTAAATCTGGGTGGGCTTGGACTGCTGCAACCAGTAGACTACAACATAAGTGATGCTATGTGACTTTTGAAGCTGGGTCACAGAAGGCCATGAGCTTCTGCCTTATTTGCTGGAACATTTGGAGCCCTGAGCCACCAGGTAAGAAGTCTTCTATTCAGATGCCGCCATGCTAGGTAGAAGCCCAAAACACATGGAGTAGCCATATTTGTAAGCATCACAGCTATAGTTGACAGTTCTGGCTAAGCCCAAACTTTGAGACATCCCAGTCCAGGTGCTAGACATGCAACTGAAGCTCTAGATCATTCCAGTCCTCATCATTCAATTACCTCCGAAAGTTCGAATCTTCCCTGCTGAAGCTCAGACACTGTGAAGCACGGGCAGATCATCCTCATCATGTCCTGTCCAAATTTCTTTTTTTTTCTTTTTTTTTTTTGCGGTACGCGGGCCTCTCACTGTTGTGGCCTCTCCCATTGCAGAGCACAGGCTCCGGACGCGCAGGCTCAGCGGCCATGGCTCACGGGCCCAGCCGCTCCGCGGCACGTGGGATCTTCCCGGACCGGGGCACGAACCCGTGTCCCCTGCATCGGCAGGCAGACTCTCAGCTACTCCGCCACCAGGGAAGCCCCTGTCCAAATTTCTGACCACAGAATCCTGAGCATAATAAAATCTTTGTTGTTTTATACCACTGAATTTGGGGTGATCTACTGTTCAACAGTATTTTGCAGAGTCGGGACGGATCTTGGGTGTCTACTAAGCTACCTTCTACCTAATAACCAGAATCTCACCTATTTCTAGTTGAGAGGTTACACACTGGTAGTTAATGGCTAAATCTGGCATTCAAAAGGGTTTTGTTTGGCTCTCAGAATTGTGAGTTTTAACAATGATTAAATTTTACATGAAACCTGAATTTCCAGCTTCTCTGGGAAAATCAGAAGATCTGGAGACACTGGGCTGGCATCGTGGTAAGAAAACAGGCCTGTGTTTCTGCGTAGCAGCTACCTCCTTCATGTGGGCCTTTGCTCCAAGTGTTAGAGTCCTCAGCACTCATGATTGCATTACTGGCCTTCCTGCCTGCCTGCTTACTGTGAGCATTTGTATTTGTAGACTTGAGAGACAGATGATCTTACAGCCTGTTTTTGAGTGTGGAAAAGTGCTTAAGAATTATTGTTTCTTCCACTTTTATCATCTAAACTTCAAGTTCAGTTTGCATTATCATAATCTATTTTACATGTTTAGTAATTATAGTGATGACTGGATACCTTTTAATGCTATAAAATAGTACAGTTTAAAATAAACATTAAATCCCAAATCTTATATTTAATCATCCATCTGTCATGATAAAGATGCTTCCATCTTTATGGAAGTCAGAAGTCAGCTAACTGTTTAATTAGGGAAAAAAACCCTCTGTCTTGCACTCAGCTTTGAAAAGGAAGGCTATCCTGCAATTGTGGACTTAATGTCGACTCTATTTGGGACTTATGAATGGATTTGTTTTGGGGGAAGACCCTTCTTTACCAGAGCCCTTTCTGGAAGAGAATTTGGATTTTGGCATGGATCCATCCCTCTGTGGTTCCTGAGTTGAAACCCAGCTCTTTTGTGTAGCCATGATAAGTCATTTGATTTAGGAGAGACATCAGGGAAAGTAGCAGCTATTTACTTTGCTAGGGTTAGTAGAATACTAATGTGACTGCTTGCTAAGAGTCTGAAGGGGGAAGAGGAAGAGAAAAAGAATTTTCATATTTACTGAACACTTAACTCAGACCAGAGCAGACTAACCCATATATTTTTTCATTGGCAGTCTGACAGAAGGAAATGTCTTAAATTTTTTTTTCAGTTAAACTTCAAGATTAAAGAACAGGGGAAGTGATTACCAAGGGAAGTTGTGGAAACTCTTTGTCTAGAGATGTTTAATAAAAAACAAAACTTTCTAGACAGGAGAAATCATTCCAACTTTGGAGTGGGGCAGAGGCAGGCAATAAGGAAGGCCAAGGAAAACTTGATGACCTTTTGAAAACTCCATTAAAGCTTTAATAGCTGTTGTATATTTTGATCAGTGGCCACAGACCCATAGCAGAAGGCTTTAACAAATTTGACTTGAAATTGGGTGTGTATTGGATGGTCATTACTTATTACAGCTAATAGGTGTTTACTGTTAGCGTTGTGTTCTTATGAGGCTAATGCAATTTTGACACCCACCCATGGCTTCAGATTATTTCTTTGGCCCTGTTCAGCGTGATGTAACTCACAAAGGGGACTGTCTACCTCACAGGCAAAGGGACACATAACAATGCAATGGTTTTGGCTTCTGACTTTTGCGTTTAGGTTTCGCGTCTTAGGAGAACTGTTGAAGTCAGTACGTGGATACTTGCTGAGAGGGGTTCCAACAAGGAGCCGTGGGTGCTGATTATGATAGTGATTTGGGTCATTAGAAATCAGCATTGAGTGACTAACTCCAGAAAGTCACGGAGGGACACACAATGACACAGATTCTGTCCAGGAAACAAGCATCCCATTTTCTAGTATTCCAAAAAATGAAACAGTAATACAACTTTCTTCCCATTTAGTGGCTATATGAATCTTCTTCCTTCCTTTCCAAGAAATGTTAATCCAGTCCTTTACATCTGATGACCAATGCCTGTCCCACTGTGGTGGATGCTGTGATGTACTTGCTTTCTTCAGGAATGAAAAGCTTCATTCCCCAGTCTGTGGGACCATTACTAGCAGAAACCCCCCAGCTGCCAGCCCCCTCCTGGGTTTGCCTTGGTAGAAGAAAACCACACCCAAAGTTACCATCCTTCCAGGGGTAATACATATCACATCCAATCACTGATCAAAGTCAGGATATACAAAATTCCCAAAACCACCCTCATCCCTGACACTAATTCCAGAGTTTGGGCATCTCTAAGACTACTCTCAAGTTTAATAATTCACTAGAAAGACTCACAGAACTCACTGAAATCTGGTATGATCATGGTTACAGTTTATTACAATGAAAGGATACAGATTGAAATCATCCATGGTAGAGACTCATAGGATAGAGTCCAGGAAAGTTCCACTCATGGAGCTTCCAATCATCCTCTCCCAGGGGAATTGCAGACAGCACTAAATTCCCTAGCAACAATATGTGACAAAATCCATGGAGTATTGCCAGCCAGGTAAGCACACCTGAGCCTTAGTGTCTAGAGTTTTTATTTGGGGTTCAATCACATGGACATGGTTGACTGCCCACATGGCTGACATCAGTCTCCAACCTCACTAGAGATCAAGCTGATACCTGTGTCCCAATAAACCTACCATAGATCACATTGTGAAATTATCTGCTGTGGCCCAAGGCTCTTAGGTAAATAAAAACACTTTTACCAGGCAGAACATTCCAAGGGCTTAGTTATGACCTTCCAGGAGCTTGGGACAAAGGCAAGACTTCTCTTTGGACCAGGTTAATTTTTTTTACTACACAGGACATAAAGACTCCCTCCCTCAACCTGGGACAATTTTGAAGGGTCATACTAGTTTCAGAGCTCACTGGAGGGTGAGCCGAATCCTTCTTAGAGGTTGCAGTGTGACACGATTTGTCCCTCTACCCAATCCTGTTTTCCTCCCTTTACTTCCACAGGTGTTAATTCCAAGCTCGCTTCCTAGTAATTCACCAGCATGCTATTCTCCAGCTCAGGATCCACTTCCAAGGGAACCCAACTTGCAACCGTTGGTGCCACAAGTGGTCAAGAAAGCAGGTGCTGGAGTGAGATTTTAGAGCTGGATCACTTGCTGCCCAGTTGCCAATAAAGAGTCCACCACCAGCAGAAGGTAAACAGTTAACTCCTGGCACAAATAACAACATAGCAGTGCCATAGTTAAAAGTTTCACTGGCAGTGAATTAGAATTGCGTGCTGGTGGAAAAGAATACAGGTGCTGAGAAATACTGGGGCAGTATTAACTATAAGAAGATGGAACTGTGTGTCTGTTGTTATCTGATGTTCTGGGAAAAGATAATAAGAAGCAAATGATTAATCAATTAAAAGCTAAGTGTGAAACCTAGAGGGCCTTCATGGTAGCATATAAATAGGCTTTCGTCTCTTTCTGGGGATGGTAAAGGGAGGCAGCACTAGGGTGACCAACTATCCTAGTTTGTTTGGGACTCAGGGGGTTCCCATTATGTGGGGCATTCAGTTTTCAAACCAGGAAAGCCCAGGAAGACTGAGATAAGTTGGTCATCCTAAGTGATAAAGAAAAACGGACCAGGCCCAGTGATGCACTGGCAGAAATGAGTGCCAGTCTTCAAGATCTAAAGATGCAAGATATTTCCCATCATATTCCCATTGAATTCATCAGACTGACACATAAGAAATCCAGACAAATCCTGGAGACTGGTAGTAGACTACTGCAGACTCACCCAAGTAGTAGCTCTGATTTCTACTGTGGTCTTTTTAAAAAAATAAATAAATAAATTTATTTATTTATTTATTTTTGGTTGTGTTGGGTCTTCATTGCTGAGTGCGGGCTTCCTGTAGTTGCAGTGAGTGGGGGCTACTCTTTGTTGCAGTGCGTGGGCTTCTCATTGTAGTGGCTTGTCTCATTGTGGAGCACGGGCTGTAGGTGGGTGGGCTTCAGTAATTGTGGCATGTGGGCTCAGTAGTTGTGGTGCATGGGCTTAGTTGCTCCACAGCATGTGGGATCTTCCTGGACCAGGGATCAAACCCATGTCCCCTGCATTGGTAAGCATATTCTTAACCACTGTGCCACCAGGGAAGTCCCTACCGTGGTATTTTTTGCCAAAGCAGATCAACACAACCTTGGGTACAAGGTATGAGAGGTCATTCATCTGTCAATTGCGTTCTTTTCTGGTCTTCTCAAAAAGGATCAGAAACAGCTGCTATTCACTTGCAATGGACAACAGTGTCCATTTACAGTCTCACCCTAGAACTATGTTAATGCTCCTACTCTCTGATATAGGATAGTCAAAAGAGACCTGGGCTGTTTGGTGGAAAGAGTACTGATTAAGGTGTGTTCAATCTGAATTGTATAGCTGAAGGTCAGATAACTTTTTAATAGAGCTGTGGGAAGACGGATCAGCTGCATCCTGAGGAACAGAAATTTCCTTCACTCAGAGGGTCCTAGCATGAACTAGCTGCCTTTTGTCATGGCCATTACAGAAAGGAGCCATGTTTCTGATGAAGGTAGTTGGAACTGTCCACCATAAGATTCTCTGATTTGGAAACAGAGGGTGAGGAAGAGGGAAGTCGGTGAGGTTGGGATGTAAACTTTGCAAGAACACCTTCAGGTGGTTATTTTGAGTCAGGAGCCAAGAAGTAATCAAGTTCCCATCATCTAATGGCATGTACTTAAACACAGTGGAGATGGTATATTTGTCAGAAAAGAGGCAATCTCTTGGAAGTCTACTTTAAGAACATTTCATCCTCTTCTGGTTATCTCTTGTTGAAAGCTCTTTATAACCTAATAGCATTTTGGCTTTATCTCTTATTCCACTTACTGCTGTGGTGACCAGTTCAGTACAGATTTCCAGCAATTTCATGGGTGCAACTCTCAGGATAGTGCCATGCTCCTCACTGTGCATCTTTTCCACTGCTGCAAGACAGGGTTCTTTAGGAACTGCTTGGCTCTCATGCATGTGGATGGGCCAACTCTTGACCAATGGACAGTAGGAGCTGATGGAGCAATGCTTCCCTAGTGGATAACATGGGCATCACACATGATCCCACAGGACCCAGTACCCAGTCTCATGTAAAAGGGGCCAACTCAATAATTCATCCTTATGTTGGCTCTTTCTTCTTCTTTCTTTACTCTTGCTTCCCACTTCTGCCTCTTGAGATCACACCCCCAGAGAAACAACTCGCATGCAAGCCTTTGTCTCAGGCTCTGCTTTGGGGGAAATGCAGCCTATATGCTGTAACATGATAGATAGGTGCTCCCAGCCAGATGTTACCTGGAACTACCTTGTTAGCATAGAGTCTCCACTGTGTGTGTGTGTCCTTCGCTGTTCTCACTTGTTTTCTAAGCTACATAAAACAAGGCAAAGGAGGTCAAGCTTCATTTGGGGCAAGACGTACATTTGAGGAATAATAGCCGTGCACGTTTTTTGGATTGGTTCTTATCTGCCAAGCACTGTTCTAAGCAGTTTATATACATGACCTAACTTTTACTAAATCCTGTGGGGGAGGCACTATTGTTGTTCCTATTTATACACAGGGAAATGGAGGCTGAGAGAATTTTAGTAACGTTAAGTGGCTTGGCTGGGGAATGGCGAAGCTGATCTGATTCCATTGTCTGATGTCAGAGCAGAGCTCTTAAATACTAGAAATCCCAAGATGCAAATCAATATTAGGCTCTGTGTGGGTGATGAATGGGGTTTGATTACCAACGTTTAATGTGCAAGCATTAGCATGGGATTGTACACCAAGCTGATTTTTCTCAGGGAGCCTGGAGAGAGTGGCCAGACTCCAGCAGGAGAAGTGGAAGGTCTCATTCACCAGGCAGGTGAGGGTCAGCAGAACGGGGCCATTTAACTTCTTATTTGGCTTTATCTGATTGCTGGAAAAGGGTGAACTTTGTGATATTTATTTATGGTTATATATAATGCTTATGATTATTTATGATGTTTGTAAATAGACGGCTCTGCTTGGTAATTTATGGCTGTATCTTGGGCTTTTCATCATAGAGATGGCCTTAAAAATAATTTTAGTCTGTCATTAGAGGACAAATAGATGGTGTTTACCATGTCAGGTTTCAAGTAGGAATGGCTGGTGACACCTGGGAAAGAAAAAAAATAGGATTAGGTAATTTACAAAAGTGCTTCATTTTTCAAAACCTTCTCACTTTCCTCACTTTTTCATGTTGTACCGAAATAGAATGTTTGTCTTAATTAGAAGAAACAGGTCATGACTCTGAAGGCAAACAGATCCATTATTCTTCAAGAAATGCTCTAATCCTCCAGCCTGAGGTCAGGCTGTGTGGATAAGGGGTACACTGGGGGAAGGGACTTTTTATTTAAACTGCTCCTGAGCAAATATTTCCTTCTCCCCATCACAATCAGCTTCCAAAGCAACCCATAAATGTCTTTCTGAAGAGTATACACAGAATCCA
This sequence comes from Neophocaena asiaeorientalis asiaeorientalis, assembly GCF_003031525.2. Classification (NCBI taxonomy): domain Eukaryota; kingdom Metazoa; phylum Chordata; class Mammalia; order Artiodactyla; family Phocoenidae; genus Neophocaena; species Neophocaena asiaeorientalis. Next base: position 2,432,900 of record NW_020172812.1, on the reverse strand, counting down.
GACCCCAGGCCCAGCCCTGGAACACCTGCTAGGGCTGAAGTATTTTAGGGTCCTTTGATGACAGCAGTCATTCACACCATATCTGCTGCCCAGAAGGAGGCTCAGCCAAACAAGTGAAGGTGGGGTTTCCTTGCAATTGACTTTTGCAAAACGAAATAGTCATTCATGCATCCCCAAGTTTGTAATATGCATGTAAAATTTTGTCACATGATGTGGAGTTATTTGCATGAACCAACTTTATTAGTTACCTGGGACTCTGGCCCCAGGTGAGAACAAAAAGAGAACCACAGTTACAGGAACTATAACTAAGGGGTTCTGTGTCCTCTGGCAACTTCTGGAGACTTTCTGAGCATGCACTAAGATCGACAGGTGGTTCAAAGATGAACCAGATACAGATCATGCCTTCCAGAAGCTCACAGACTAATGAAGGAGGGTGCTAACAAATATACCTTAAATAACTAAAGCATGAGATAGAAAGAGTCAAATTTCATCACAGGTAGAGTGCTAGAGGAGCTTGAGAATGAGATTACTTCCAACTGAAAGGATCCAGGAAGACTTTGTAGAATCCTTTGGATTTAACCTTGAAGGGAGGGTTGGATTTGAACGCTCAGGGGTTGGGCTGGGAAGAACTTTCCAGAGGGAGGGTATGGTCTGTGCAAAGGCAGAAGTGTGCAAATGTTAGCATGTGTGTGGGCAGCAGCATGAGAGCAGTGGGGAGTCCAGGGAACTGGGGAAAGACAGTGGAGGGATTTGCCCATTGGATGAGGGATTGTCGAGGAGACTTGTAGGTAAATTAATCCTTCATCGATTGAAGCTGCGAATTGTCCAAGGTCACATGGCTAGCAGTTGGCAGTAGGGTGGATTTCGGCCCTGATCTCTTGGTTCTCAGTTCAGTAAGTTTTCTCTTCCTCACTTTGGAGCTTTTAACTTTGCTTTAAAAGCTCCAAAGTGAGGTTGGCCCTGATCTCTTGGTTCTCAGTTCAGTAAGTTTTCTCTTCCTCACTTTGGATTACAAGAAGCTTTTAACTTTGCTTTATTTTTGGCCATCTGTGACAAGTACCTCGAGGAGCCCATTTTGGGAGGTTAAAGGCAACATGGTCCCGAGGGCTTGATCTTGGAAATCTACCAGCTTTGTGAATAGGTTTACTCCTGCTTTCTTTCCACCTTCCTTCACCCATTAGGATACCAGTGGGGCCAAGTCTGAGACAGTCAGGCTTTGGGAACAGGCACGTGGCTGGAGGTATGTATGTGCGAGAGAGAAGGACATGTGTACGTGCGTCTCTGCTTGATGTCTCTGTTCTGAGGCTAACTATGAATCACCCTTGGAATTTTGTTCTCTCAACTTGACATGGGCAAAAAGCCAGCACAGAGAAGAATTTTACTTTGCCCTAAAGTGTGTTTATTTCTGGGCTTAGCTGGAGCTCAGGAAACAGGGAGTGTTTCATTGACTAGGAAAGCCCTTTCTTGGGTGTTGGCTGGGTGCTGCTTTAGCAGAGAGATAGAGTCAGAGAATGAAGAACACTCAGACATTGGAAGGGATCTTAGAGGTGACCTGCCAGAAAGCTTTCCACAACAGCACTTGGCTTCCTGACGCAGGCTGGGACGTGCCTCTCAGGGCTAGTCTGTTGGGCAACAAATAGCAATTGAGAGCTTAGTATTTGCCGGACAGGGTTGTGGAGAGGAGAGAGTGAGGTCAAGCTAGTCAGGTGCCTAGCACAGTGGAAGCACTTGGTTCAGAAATGGTAGTTTCCGTGGTATGGAGGGTGCTTTGTAGGCTGAGAAAGCCAGTGTTTAGTATGTATAACTGGTTCACTTTGCTGTACAGCACAAGCTAACACAAGATTGTAAATCAACTATACTCCAATTAAAAAAAAAAAAAAGAATATTCTGGGGGTGGGGAGGGGCAGGGGCAGTTTTCCTGGACTTGAGCTCTGCATATTCCCTTCTCTCTCAAAGCCCATATTTTCAGCTGACATCATCCTTATTTTACAAACTTAGCACCTAGGAAAGCAGCTGGAACTGCACCAAAACCAAGAGTCAGTTTAATTTTTCTGTTAAACCCTTTCTAAGTTTTGAAATTTGTTTCTTTGGTAATTATTTTATATGTAATTAATATTTCTTTCTTTCTTTTTTAAAAACTGGCTTTAGAATTTGTTTTAGTTTCCTAGGCTAGCTGTAACAAAGGCCACATTCTGAGGTCCCATGTGGACATCAATCTGGGGGGACACTATCCAACCCATTTCAGTATCCATAAAGGGATTTTGGAAAAGAAGGTGGGGTACATAGCGGATGATGAATTCACATTATTGTCTTCCTTCTGCTTTTTATCTCTCTGAACTTGATTTCCTGGGGTAGCTGGAAAGCAAGGCTCTAAAGAGTTAGGGAGTTAGTGGTAGGAGCTCCCAGGCATATAGGGAATGGGCCAGGAGGGCAGGCAGCATTGTCCTCCAGGTTGGGCAGTGACACTGGCTGGTCAGTTTTGTATTTTATTTATTTATATTTTTGGCTGCGTTGGGTCTTTGTTGCAATGCACGGGCTTCTCATTGCAGTGGCTTCTCTCGTTGCAGAGGCCGGGATCTAGGCACACAGGCTCAGTAGTTGTGGTTCCCAGGCTCTAGAGTACAGGCTCAGTAGTTGTGGCACATGGGCTTAGTTGCTCTGCGGCATGTGGGATCTTCCTGGACCAGGGATCAAACCCGTGTGTCCTGCCTTGACAGGCAGATTCTTAACCACTGTGCCACCGGGGAAGTCCCGACTGATCGGTTTTGGCCAGACACCACCATGGTTCCTTTAAACCTGTTTAAAAAGAGTTTAAAAAGCCAGATTTCTGGGCTTCCCTGGTGGCGCAGTGGTTGAGAGTCCGCCTGCCGATGCAGGGGACACGGGTTCGTGCCCCGGTCCGGGAAGATCCCACATGCCGCGGAGCGGCTGGGCCCGTGAGCCATGGCCGCTGAGCCTGCGTGTCCGGAGCCTGTGCTCTGCAACGGGAGAGGCCACAACAGTGAGAGACACGCGTACTGCAAAAACAAAAACAAAAACAAACAAACAAACAAAAAAAGCCAGATTTCTGGCTTGGCTCTGACATTTACGACTGATGTAAATTCGAACAGATCACAAAATCTCTCTGAGCCTGTTTCCTCACCTGTGAATTAGGAATAGCAACAATACCTGCCTAGCCTACCTGCAGAGAGTGTAGTAACGATCAAGGGAGAGGAAGCGTGAAAGGTCCTTGCCCACTTACTGATGGGCATCTGAAGTCAGGGTGACCTTTTGAAAACACACATCAAATACTTTCACTTCCTTGTTTTAAACCATCTAATTGCTTCTTTGTATTTAGATAAAGCCCAGACTTGTTAGCATAGCTTAAAAGGTCTTGTAGAATCTGGCCCCAACATACATTTTCAGACCCAGATCTCTCTAGAAGTCCTACCTCTCCCAAGTACCCTTCTCTGACTGTTCTAGCCCATACCTGAAAGCTCATATTCTGGACCACTTATTTCAGCACTTGATTAGATTTTATCTTGAATTATTCTTTGATTCTTTCTTATAGGAAGATCTAATCAAGTGAAATCTGCAGAGGCACAGTCAATAAAAGGAGAGCGCTGTAGTCGAAGTTGGACAGTTTCACCTGCTCATCTCTTACTTTGGTGTCCCATCCTTGCTCTTTCTCTTCATAAGCTTGGCCTTGTGGAGCACTGTCTGAAAACCATTTCAGGGACTTTTGTTCAAAATGGCAGAAGTATTCTGTCTCTCCCTCTTTCTCAGATGGCATTAAAATGATAGTAAGGAATTAAAAAAATTATAAACTTATAAAAACTAAAAGTAATAAGTGGGTAGTGATGGTTCATATATTTCAACAAACCTCTAGAAGGTAGAAAACATTTGGAGAAATAATTGGCTAATAAAACAGAGTAAAGAAAGCTTCAGCATAGCTTGGGCTTTAGCTAAAGTAGGACGTCCGTTGCCCAAAAGAACTATAGGGAGGCTCTGTCCTTGGAGAGAGCATGAATGTCAGTGGGATTGAAAACAGAAGACAAACTGGAGCTCCATGGAACTGTTGACCCCACTCTTGCTATCTTTCCTGTGCAACCCAGAATAGCCCTTGTTCTCAAAGTGAATATCTCTACAGACACTGAACATAGTCTTTGGAAGAGGACTCGTGTGAGGATTACTGCCCCAGACCAAAGCTCTCTTGATTCTGGAACTGAGGAATCTCTAGATGTAATGGATGGTTTCCCACCAGTTCACGTGAAGCAAATCCTGCCAGTTGATAAGCCAAACCCTTATTCACAGAGCTCCTGGTCAGCCATTCTATTGTTTCCTTCTTAAATATGAAAAGATATCTGATGATTATCAGAGTATTGAGAAAAGCCAGTAACTTGAAAGAGAATGGCTAAGAGAAACAAATAAAAATGAGCCTGGAGGAAAATAATTCAAGGGACAGAGGAGCACTTAAAAAAAAATTAGTTTCCTCGGACGGATTTGAGAAAATTTTGCATCCATAAAACAAGAGAGAATGTTACAAAAAGGAAAAAAGAGATAAAATAAGAAAGATCTTGTGAAACATAAATGACTGCCAACAAAATAAATTGATATAAAGATTGGAAGGTGAAGTGAAGGAAATCTTAGGATAAGTGAAGGAAAACTTAGAATAAAAAGAGTGATAGAGAGAGAGAGAGAAAGAAAGGAAGGGAGGAGAGATAAAAGAATTTGAAAGAATTAGAAAAAGAAAAGGTAGGAGGATCAATACAGAAGTAGCATTCTCTGAATAATAGATTGGCTTTAATAGGAGTTCCTGAATTTACAGAGGAAACCAGAGGAGGGGAAATTATTAAATAAATAAGAAAAGAAAATGACCCAGAACTGGAGGAAGATACAAGTCTTCAGATTATAAGGACCTAAAGTGTTGAATGGAATAAATGAAAAGAGATCTACTCCAAGACAAATAATCATAAAATTTTGTTTCATTGGGGTTAAAGAGAAGGTCTTAAAAGTTTCCTGAGAAGAAAAGCAGGCAATTTAGAAAGGAACAAGAGTCACTTAGTCTCTTCAAGCTGCTACGACAAAATACAAGAGACTGACTGGCTAATAAAAACAAACATTTATTTCTCACAGTTCTGGAGTCTGGAAGCCTAAGATCAAGGTCTTAGTATGGTCACATTCCAGTGAGACCCTTTTCCTGATTCATAGCTCGTCCCTTGTCATTGTATCCTTAAATGGTGGAAGGGGGCTAAAGTCACTAATTCCCTTCATGAGGGCTCCAACTTTCATGACCTAAGCACCTTCCAAAGTCTCTGCCTCCTAATAACATCACATTGGGCATTAGAATTTCAATATATGAATTTTGAGGGGACACAAACATTCAGACCATAGCAATTAATCTGGCAATTAATTTTAACAGTGATACTGAATGCTAGAAGACATTGAGCAATCCTTTCAAAGTTCTGATTGAATGTGGCTTTTGTTCTAAAATTTTATACCTAGCTAATCTATCAATCAAGTTTGAGGTCAGAATAAAGATCATTTTTTCAAGGACTCAGAAATACTATGACCATGCACATTAGAGAATGTGTTTCAGAAAAAGAAACCAAAGGAGTGAACAAAAAAAAGAGGAAGCTATGGGAGACAAAGCCTCCAACCCAGAAAAAGCAGCAAACAAAAATCCCATCCTGGCAGCTGGGTCTCAAGTCTAGGGAGAAACTAGTCCCGATGGGAGAGGAAAGACAGGGGATGCTGTGAAAGAGGTCTTGGCCAAGTGGAGGACAGTGGAGCTTATAGGTTAAACTGTATGTTGAGAACTTTGAAAATCATGAGGTTTTTATAATGTTGCAGAAAATAAGAAAAAGGAGAAGCGAATCAGAGACTTCAGGAAGAGAATAATAATAGAAGTGTACAAGAAAGGCATTGTCCAAATATAAAGCCAACTCACCTGAGGTATGATTTTGACTAGTTGATGGGATGTGAAGAGGAGAATCCATTTGAATAGATGCCAGAAATGTTATATTATGTTCTGTTTTTCAGTTTTTAACTTTCACTCATACAAATCACGAGGACTTAACTATGGTTCCAAGCAGAATATAAACATTATGAGTCTTGATAATGTAAACATTACAGGTATAGCTGTCACAGGTTGGGGAATGGAAGGGAAGAAGAAGGAAATAGCTGTGAAAAGTTGACGGAACAAGAAGTGAGGCTTTAATATGCCACTTGAAGTTGCCGATGTCGAGAGGAAGAACTGAAAATGGAGGTGTAACTAATTGGGACGAGGAGGGGGAGGGGCAGTAAGGAAGAGGTGGTTCAGGTGAGTTAAATTTTCATCCATCGTAGTGGAAGTCAGTAGATAATATCTAAATATGGTAAATCAAGAAACTGAGCTATGTATCTATTATATAGAGATTGGAAGTAACCACCAGGAGAAATAAAAGTAGAAATGATTAAAAGTGCTTGCTTCTGGGAAGCAGGACTTGGTGGGGCACAGGAGGGGTCACCAATTTTCAATGTAAGTCTTTTCATATAGTATTTGATTTTTTAAACCATATACACGTATTACTTACACAGCATTAACAAAGACATATATACACACAAAGAAAACTGCTGGATGACCTTTGAAACTTGCTTTTAGCCCTCAATTTCAATTATAATTAGCTGAAATTTCAGCTCAGCGGAATATAACTGTAATTAAAAATCTCAACTGCCTAATGGCAGACAATTAGCTGGAGCTGTCAGGAGCCAAAAAGAATGATGGGCAGCTTGAAGACTTTGCTGTAAGGCTTGGCAGCAAACTGCCAAGGATTCCCGCTCCCTGAGTCTGCCTTTGTGTCTTCTAATCCCAAGGAGGCAGCAGGATTTATGGCAGGATCCTTGCCTTTAGATTTCACGGCAGACCGCCCTCAGGTCTTGGCTTCTCCAGTTATTGCCTAAGAATCCTTGGGCAAGTTATTTAACCTTTCTGAACTGTCAGCTGCAAAATGGGGATAACACCTACCTCGCAGTGTTATAATAAAGACTGAATAAAATAATGTAAGTACTGATCACAGCATAGTCCCTGGCACACTACAGATATTCAATCAGTGGCAGCTTAGAGAAGAACAGCATTTTGCATGGTTGAAACACTGTTCTGGAAAAACACAGGGCTTTTCCACTTGATAGAATTTGAAACATTGACGTGAAGTCTTCTGTTCTAGACTTTGGAATCCCCTTGTCAGGAATAGCTAATAGGCAGCGTCTATGTTACCACTCTAACCCATGGCAGACATAGCTAATTGATCTCAGTATTCTTTTTTCTCTCTCTCTCTCTTTTTTTTTAAATTGAAGTATAGTTGATTTACAATTTTGCATTAGTTTCAGGTGTACATCAGTTATATGTATATATATATATATACTTATATGTATATATATACACATATATGTATATCTGAAAAAGAATATATATATATTCTTTTCCATTATAGGTTATTACAAGATACTGAATATGGTTCCTTGTGCTATACAGTAGGTCCTTGTTGTTTATCTATTGATCTCAGTATTCTTGTCTGCTAGGTTTTGACGTAGCTTCAGGATCTTTTTCAGTACAGCTTTGGAGATAGCCATTATGAGTCAATCAAAATTGGACCTTGAGGTAAAAATCTATTTTTTGTCTTTGACTAGGTAGATAACAGATGCATCATGATGACCAGTCACCTTTTTCATTTTTTATACCATTTTAAAGGTTACTTTCCATTTACAGTTATTGCAAATTATTGGGTATATTCCCCGTGTTGTACAATACATCCCTGTAGCCTATCTTACACCCAGTAGTTTGTATCTCCCATTCCCTCACCCTTATATTGCCCCTCCCCACTGATAACCACTAGTTTGTTCTCTCCATCTGTAAGTCTGCTTCTTTTTTGTTATATTCACTAGCTCGTTGTATTTTTTAGATTCCACACATAAGTGATATCATAAAGTATTTGTCTCCCTCAGTCTGACTTATTTCACTTAGCATGATGCCCTCCAAGTCCATCCATGTTGCTGCAAATGGCAAAATTTTGTTCTTTTTTATGGTTAAGTAGTATTTGTGTGTGTGTGTGTGTGTGTGTGTGTGTATATATATATATATATATATATACCACATCTTCTTTATCCATTATCTATTCATCTGTTGATGGACACTTAAGTCATTTTCCATATATTGGCAATTGTAAATAATGCTGCTCTGAACATTGGGGTGCATGTATCTTTTCAAATGAGTGGGTTTCTGTTTTTGTTTTTTTGGATATATACCTAGGAGTGGAATTGCTGAGACCAGTCATCTTGATGGCTGGGTGACCATATGGTCACAGGCAGGTAACAGCATGCATCAATTTTCTCTCCTGATACACAGGGACTCCCCCATTGGTGCCTGGAATGTCATAGTTTCTGGAGCTTCATGGACGGGGTTGGTGTAGGAAGGCTTTAACAGCAGCTAGTTTCTCTACCTAAGAGTTTATCATTATTAGTAGGGTAGGAACCTTGGTGGGATGAGGATAAAGACTTGATGACTCTAGGAACATTATCGAACTATTTGGATTACAAGGGGATACATCACAGGTCTGTCCTCAAATACACTTGATTTCAGGGACTGCAACTTTCAGACACCAATCAAACTCTTAGCTCTATTAACTATTTTAATAGTTGGTCAAATATCTTTGAATTTCTTTGCTGGGCTGCTTGCCTTCCAGGTACTCTTCCCCCCAGGATACTGCCTCCTGAAAGGGTGGACCAAGCCCTTCAAAGTAGCTTTTCCTTCAGTCAGAGTAATTTCCCATTCACCCACACATGATAGCCTCTAAGTCTCTAAATCATCATGCCCAGTTCACCAAAGCATGGTTCTGTAAGAATCCATGCAGGGAACAGGGGCTGGGGAAGGATGGCCTGTGGGTGGTGGGCTGGTAGAACCTTCTGGAAAGAGTCCAGTCAAAGGTTCTGCACCTGAGGTTAGAAGAAGGCATGATTTTGAACTCACCAGAGGACCAGAGCTTTGGGCTTGGGGTGGTTGGCCTTCACTGGTGTTGGTTTAAATATTACATAATGGCTGCCTCCTCTATGCTTTTTCTGAGAGAAAAAACAAACAAAATCCAAAGTCAGCCCCTTGACCTGGAGATATTAGAACCAGAGAGATTTTCAGAGGAACAAATTTGAAGCTGAAGTTGTAGACAGATCCAGAGAAAAGTGCAAACACACCCCTCTCCCATCCCTTTCACACACCCCTTCCTGGTAGATACAAAGCCGTACATAGGTGTGGGGTTCTCTTCTGCACGTCTCCTCATTCCTGGCTTTCAGATGGACTGCTCTCCAAAAAGGAAACAGCATTGGAGAAGAAACACACCCACACCATTTCTGTTGGGGCAGGAGGGATGTGTGTGGGTGGGGAGAATGAGAGTGTGAAATCAAAAGGATGATTAACAGAATTTGACAAAGAAAACGACTTCTTCCACCCATTTAACACCCACATTAATCCACTTGGATGATCAAATGCAAAAGACAAAGAGAATTACAACCTTTTCCAGGCCAAGAAATAATAATTATTCAGAGGAAAATCTTGGCAAAATGAGGAATAAACCAAGCAAAAAGAGGGGAAGAGAGAAAGAGAAGAAGAACACACACACACACGGAGGTGGGAGAGAGAGAGAGAGACAGAGAGAGAGAAAGAGAGTTATCGAGAGAAAAAAAGTCAGCAGTTAGGCCTTGGTGTTTGGGCAGGCTTTGTACATTTCACCTCCTCTCAGCTTAAAAGTAAAAAATAGAAAGAAAAGAGTCAAACTCTTTATATGAACCAGTAATGGAAGACTGGTGGTTGTGATAATCCCCGGTCTCCCCTTCACAGTGGCTCTGTGCCATTTTCCTGGTAGAAGTCGCAAAGGTCAGCCGAGGAGAGAGTGAATTCTCAAGGCTGTCACATGGGAGCTGTGTCATTCTATACAAACCGCTCTTATTTAAGTGCCGGGTTTTATTTTTAAAAGCTCTGCTGTCCCCTGAAAGAAGGAGGGAGTGGAAGTGGGAAGAGGTAACATGTGAACAAGGTTAGAAGCAGAAAGCAAAAAGAAGGAGAAAAAGAAAGAGGATCGGTGCAATTTTCATGGGAAGCATATTGCATTGTTCAGCTTGCCTGGCTCTGTTCCAAGGACTCAATTGAAAGTGAATTTCTCTTATTGAATTCCATCCAGAGATATCATAACCTCAAAAGGCTACTATTACCCAGAGGGCTTCAGATGGAACCATTTGTTCGTGACTCTTGAAATGCAGGGAGTCACAATTGTCATTTGACAACTCGGGACCCGTCAGGCCAGCTCCTTTCAGGGCGGGGAGATTGTTGACATAATCGGCCCTTGGTCCCCTTCAGAGGGACCAGTTTCTCTGTACCTCAGGCCTTTTTTGCTCGGCAGGTGCAGCAGCAAGAAAACTGGGGTGTTTCACAAAAACAAACAAGAATAAAACAAAATAGGATCAGGGTGATTTAAACATCAAACACCTACCCTGTGCAGGCAGAATAAAGGATCATAGGTCACTGTACAGGCCTGCAGGGTCCTTAGGACTAAGTTTATCTTTTTAACCAAAAGAGGCAGTGAAAATAGTACAAACCCCCACGAAACTAGTAGAAAGCCAAATGCGGTCTAAATAAAGATACTCAAAGAAGGGCAAAGGCTTTGGGAGGGGGTAAAATCAAAGCTGACTTTCTGGTTTGTAGGGATAGTTTTTGTTCTTCTTTTGAACCGGTGCAGCAGAAAGTTGTATGCGATGATAGTGACAGTGGTTTTTCAAATATTTCCCACCCTGTCCCCCTCTCCTCCTGTTTCTCCATTCCCTCCTTCCTCTTTAACTGCCACCTTCCATTCATTGCAGCCTGGATTCCTTCTGCTTTTTCTCCCTTCCTTTCAGCATTAAGTAGTGGGAGTTGCTTCCCGAAGCTTCGCCCTGATAATAAACCTCTTGTGTGGTGATTCCATTTATTCTTAGATACACACAACCTGTTTTGAATGGGGCCATGGAGAGAAACTCAAATAGAATTAACTACTCTTTTCAGAAGTAGTTGAATACAAGCTTTGGTTCTCAAAATCAAGTTTCAATGACTGGCTTCTTTTGAACAAAGTGCAAAGGAATTCAGAATAATAAGTGTAACAAGATGGAGAAAATTTTATTCACCAGTATTCTTGAGGAAAGCACTGTAGGTGTTTGGGAGAATTACTTTGATAAACCACTTTGACTGCGGATTAAGCCCCCAAAGGATGCTCAAGTAACAAAAGACAGTCACTCAACAGCCTTGGAAGGAGGGTGGGTCCTGTTACTTGGGGAGTCCTTTGTTTTGTTGAATTCAGTGAGCAGTTTGGTAAGCCAGTGCCGGAGTCCAGGAGGAGGAGGGAGGTCTGAGAGAAGAGGAAGTCGAGTTGCAGGATGTGGACGGGAGAGAATTTGAGAAAGAGAGGAGACCCAAAAGAGAAATGCCAAAGTCTTCATAGCTAAAGTGTGTGGGTGGGGGACTATGTTTGTTTAACTTGTTATCACAAAATCTTGAAACATATCCAAAAGTAGACAGAATAATATAATGAATCCCCAGGTACCCATGGCCAATTTCTTCTTCATCTGTATCTTCAATGTACTTCCTCCTCTCTCTTTTTATTTTGAAGCAAATCCAAGGGGAACTCGGAAGGAAAGCAGTACTTTTAAAAAATTTATTTTATTGAAGTGTAGTTGATTTACAATGTTGTGTTAATTTCTGCTGTACAGCAAAGTCATTCAGATAATATATGGGTATATGTATCTATATATCTATACACACACACGTATACACATTCTTTTTCATATTCTTTTCCATTATGGTTTTTCACAGGATATTGAATATAGTTCCCTGTGCTACACAGTAGGACCTTGCTGTTTATCCATTCTATGTACAATAGTTTGCATCTGCTAATCCCAAACTCCCAGCCCATCCCTCCCCCACAGCCCCTCCCCCATGGCAACTCACAGGCAAGTATGTCTGTGAGTCTGTTTCTGTTTCATAGATAAGTTTGTTGGTATCATATTTCATATTCCACATATAAGGGATATCATGTGGTATTTGTCTTTCTCTGTCTGACTGACTTCACTTAGTCTGATAATCTCTAGGTCCCTCCATGTTGCAGCAAATGTCATTATTTCGTTGGAAAGAAGTGTTTAATGGGAATGGGAACTTTGACATGGCTTGCTGTAGTATGTTCTGCCTCTTGAAAAGTCTTCCATAGCATGTGCCTTGGTCACTAATGCTTATGTGAGTAGATTCATCCTTGAGGAAATCAAGGACATGCTGTTCTGTATCAGGGTTTAAGCAAAGTGAAAACAGTCACAACCCATGTGGACCCAGGACCTGGGTGATGAGGAAGCAGCTGAGAGATCTAAGTTACATAAATCTTACAGATTTCAGCGAAAAATAAAAATGTAGTTTAAAAACAAAATGTTAAAATATCTGTATACAGGTGCCTTTGGAACTTTTCTGCTCTCCACAATTTTAGACATACTTTCAAGGGTCTATTTACTTAATGAAGTGGCTTGATGATGAACACTTGACTGAGAGTCTCATTCTTTTATGACTTAGTTATGAGATATTGGGCAAATTGCCCATCTCTCTGGGTCCATTGTTTACTCATATCTGCCCTAATTCACAGTGTTGTTTTGAGAGTCAAATTTGGGAAATTTAAAATATAGTGCTTTATCAATATGAACTATAGTGTCAATGTTATTGAAAAAGGAAGGGCATGATTCTCTGATCAGTACTCTAGGCCAAAAGGACTTCATCTTTTAAGTTCTCTTAACAAAGCATTTATAGTTTAGGATCTGAGATCTTAGAAGAGTTTGTAGCTATGCTGTTGGCTTTATCTTTAGAACATGCTTTCCTGGGAGCCCTCATTTGACCTTTGCTTAGAAACCATTTCTTAATTTTAGTATCATTTGCCATCTGGAGAGGCTGGGAATGTTCAAAACCAGCAAGTCTTGGTATCTTTTATTTTAACAGTTCTTTTAGCCTATCTCTTTTATTTTGCATTTTACTAGAATCAGCAAACAGAAACCAGGTGGCCCCTTCAACATTCTGGTTGAAAATCTTCTCAGCTAGATTATCTATTTCATTAGTTACATGTTCTGCTTTCCACATTACTGCAGATGACAATTTTCTACCACTACATAGCAAGGATTTCCTTTCCTCCAAAAAGAGGTTCCTCATTATCCTCACCAGTAGCTTCCTCAGAGTCCAAAGATCTTCAAACACTGTGTTCAAGGCACTTTAAGCTCTCACTGACAATCTACTCCAGATCCTATAGATTTGTAGCTTCTGTCCACTACTTGGTTCCAGAGCCGCTCGCATTATGTGAGGTTTTTGTTATTGCTGAACTCCACTTCCAGGTTCCAAAATATGTATTAGTTATCTAAGGGTGAGCAACAAATCTTCAAACTTAGCAGCTTAGAACAATACACTTTTATTATCTTGTAGTTCCTGTGGGTCAGGAATCTGGGAGCAGCTTAGCTGGGTGGTTCTGTTTCATGGTTTCTCACAAGGCTGTAATCAAGGTGTCAGAAGAGCTGCAATCACCTGAGGCTCCACCCAGGCTAGAGGATCCTCTTCCAAGCTCACACCTGTGGCTGTTGGCTGGAGGTTTCAGTGCCTTGCTACATGGGGCGTAGTCCTGCTCAGGACATGGTGGTTAGCTTTCCTCACATCAAGTGATTTAAGAGCACAAGGGAGAGCTACCATACTGCCTTTTATGACCTAGTCTTGGTCACTCAGTGTTGTTTTATTATTATTATTATTCTATGCATTAGAACTTCCAGCCCACACTCAGTGGGAGAGAATACACAAGAGTATGAACACCTGGAGGCCGTGATCGTTTGGGGGCCATCTTGGAGGCTGGTGACCACATCTACTGCATGCAGGTTACTACATGCAGGTACTGTGCTCTCCTGGAGATAGCACAATGAATGAGATGCAATTCCTGTCTTCAAGGACCTCTTAAGGAAGTTCAAGTTGTGGGGGATATAGAGAAGTAAACTGGAAGTGTTACAGGTACCATGACAGAGTTACAGGGGCTCTGTGAGCCCTGAGACAGGGGGCCCTAACCTAGACCAGGGATGAAGGCTTCTGTGTGGGATTGCCAAGTCTTGAGCTTGCCAGGTAGATAAATGGGTGAAATGCATTCCAGGGAGAGAGGAGAATGTCCACAGAGGTAGAAGCATGGCCCTCTGGGAAATCTCAATGACTTGGCATGGCTAGAGACAGGATTTAGACAAGAGGGGTAGACTTGGACAGGAGAGGTTGGAAAGGTGAAAATTATGGAAGAGTTTGTATGTTAAGTTCAGATGTTGGAACCTTACCCTAAAGGCTATGGGGGCAGTGTGGGTAGAGAGGGGCAACTAAAGGATTTTGAGCACTCATTGAGTGCCTCCATGGTGTCAAGTAGAAAATGTTGAAGACAGTGACCTTGGTCTCCAAAAGCTTACAATTTGGTCTGGAAAATAAGACATGTGCACAATTAATTGTGTTTCAAGATGGTTCCTGATAAGAATTCTATGAAAATTATAGACAAGAAGAAGTGTAGAAATTTTCTGAAGGAGGAGATCAATTTCTGGAGGTGTGATCAGTGAGGTTTCATGGAGAATGTAGTCAGACCCTTGAGATATAGTTGTGGGTTAGTTAGATGGGGAGAGACGGTGAGGAGAGCCATTCTAGGTGAAAGTAGGAGAGGAAGAGGCATGATGAGGGCAACAAGTGGTCCTGTGTAGGTAAGAAAGAGGGTTCTGTGTAAGAGAATCAGGGAGAAGTAGGGACAGATCGTAGAAGACCCTGAATACCAGATCAGGGAATTTGAACCGTGCTTAGTGAGTGTTAAGGAGACATTGATGACTTTTGAGCCAGGAGTGTTTGAATCTAGATTGCAGAGGGTCAATTCCCTCCCTTCCACCTCCTTTTTTTAAAAATATAGTGCTTAAGGTGCTGAAGTAGGTAAACATTCCTTCCTGGTTACATCTGGAGGTCCCAGGAAGAGAAGGATCTAGAATGTAGACCTCAGGACTCAGAGTTCCATGAGCCCCAGTCATAGCTTGGGGCCCTGTGTAACAGGTAGTGAGTCCTACTCAGGGAAAACGCTCCCTCAGTCTTGGTGTTTTCAGTGCTTGTCCGATTACCATTTAGCATTTTGTCTAATTAATGGAGCTCGCAGATGTTTGGCAGAGAAGTGAATCAGCTATTAATCACCAAAGAGCTTCTCTGTAGCTTTGCTGGAAGAGTTAAAATTGAAACTGTAGTTGTTTCCTGAACTTGGGTGGAGGGAAGGGCCAGAGGTAGACAGTCCTGGGTTTCCTGTTGGGAAGGTTTGGCAGAAGTGCCTTGGGGTGGGCTTGGCTGCTGTTAGGAAGAAGAGTGTAGCTATTATTTTCCCGAGCTCAGTGGTGTCTAACGAAGGCAGGCTTCAGCAAGGAGAGGAGAAAAAGGTGGACCACGTGGTTTGCTGTGATGAACCACAAACTGGGCACTCCGGACGGTCCTAGTCCCAGCTCTGCATCTAGGTGGCCATGCCATGCCAGCCAGATCTCTTAACTTCTTGGGACTCAATGCTCTTATCTTTCAATGGAAGCTTTAGTGAACAAAGAGTTCCCGGTCAAATGAGTTTGGAAACTCTGTATGCTACATATGCCTCTTGGAGATTCATGACAGACACCAGTATAATTAAAAGAGTGAAAATGTTGTGGTCAAATAACAAAACAAAAAAAACATGTTTAACCCAGCGCATGCCCAAACACTTTTGATCACAGAGCGCTTTGTTCATTAAACATCTAGAAACACTAGGAGAAGGTGTTCCTGACTCTGACATCTCTTTTTCTGGTTTCTGATTCAGCTTCATTACTAGCGTTAAGTTTTCTCCCAGGAAATATTCTTGTGGGCTCTTTACCAGTAAATTTCATAACCAACTCTCTTGCCTCTCAACCTTAAGATGGTCTCCTGGATTATAAACCAAGACTCACATCTGTTTCTGAAAACCTCTCCCCAACCCGACTGCTGATCTATTGCGGCAGAGGCTGTGGACCACATCTCTAGTCTGTTCGGCTCTCACCCGGCCATCCATGTCTTCATGAGGTAGCAGAATACCATGTTGGCCACGGTTACCTCTTACTGTATAAAAAGGAGAGTGTAATTTGGTAAGAGTTGGATATGAAGATCATTTGAAAAGTTAGCCACATGACTTTTGAGGATCAAATTCTGATTTCTTGTTTGTTTGTTTTTTGCAGTACGCGGGCCTCTCAGTGTTGTGGCCTTTCCCATTGTGGAGCACAGGCTCCGGACGTGCAGGCTTAGCGGCCATGGCTCACAGGCCCAGCCACTCCGTGGCATGTGGGATCCTCCTGGACCGGGGCACGAACCCGTGTCCCCTGCATTGGCAGGCGGACTCTCAACCACTGCGCCACCAGGGAAGCCCCAAATTCTGATTTTTAAGTGACAACCTCATCTTGTGAATTCATTGTTTAATCCAAGATGCACCTACTGCCCTAACTCTACCATTCTACAAAGAGAGCCTATTTATTTCAGGGAGTTAGCACAATATTAGACTTTAGGGAGTCATACTCTTTTCTTTTAGATACTACGTATCATCTTGGAATTTATCATTTCAATCCAAATCCACACTGTAGGTTTACGGCTGGAATATGCCTTTTTGGAGACTGCATGTAAATAGCCAGGATGAGGCAGCAATCTATGTAACTGTTAAGTCCTATTAGTCATGTTAAAGATCACTGCTTTTGTGAGAAATTAGCTAAAACTGTAGAGATCCGTGTGAAGACGAAGGTTTGCAGAAATATCCAGCGGCTCATCTTATTTGCTCCCTTTCATGACGAATTTTAGGACAAGAATTCTCAAGGAGGTGGAAAAGATTAAGGAATTATCCAAGCCTTAGGTAACAATATCTGGTTACTAATTTTGATTCAAGCCAGTTCTGAGTCATATTTAAGTCTTGATAAAATATGGTGGAGCTGAATGTCCGGTTCCTTTTTGAACAAGAAAAGCCTGTTTGATTATAGGCATAAAAATCTACCCAAGCATGCACCATGACTGGTTCATATTCTTAAACCAAATTTATTATTGACTTGGTTATATGTACTGAGAAATAAAACTGGTGCTATTTATTAACCACACAGAGCCCCACGACTTTGTATTCACATCTCTTATGCTGATTGGAGAGGTTATTTTTGCTGTTTTTCTGAGTCAACAGAATTCTTTGAGCCAATTGCCTGAGTGCATACTTCTGAGCCCAAGTTTATTTTAGGCACTGAAATGATAGTGTAATATTTTTTCACACTGTTGGAACTGTAGGGGAAGAAAAATTTCCTTCTACCCTCTTAGGTTCTGTGGCTGGCCTAGGAATTAAACTGACATAAGAGAGAGAAACAGCAAAAAAATGTATGCAAATTTATTTAATGTTTTCACATGTACGTGGGGTTCTTCAGAAGGAAACTGAAGACCCGAAGAAACTGTCAGACCCCAAAGCTTACTAGTGAGGGATAACTTATGGGGATGTGACGAGACAACGGGTTTTGGGCTAGTGGCAGTAATTTTGGGACAGTGACTATGAAATATATGGGGGGAAACTAACAGAAGATATGGGTTGTTTTAGTAGGTCTTTTGGTAGATCCATTTCAGTATGGACTCCCAGTCTCTGGTGATAAGAATGTTCTCTTCTGGGTTGAGGGGGTACCTTGCTCATGGGAAATGTTATGACCTTCTTTTAGGTAGAAAGAGGAGGTCACAGAGCCTTTCCTGCATCTGCTGTTTCTCAAGTGCTTCAAAATAATCAATATGCCCAAGTGGTGTATTCTGGGGTGGCGTGTTCCAAACTCCTTCAAAATCCTGTTAAATGCCAAACGACACATCAGCTCATTTCACCTGGACTGTCAGCTTAAGCTGGGCACAGATCACTGACTTGTCAGTATGGACCCTCGCCATAGTTATTTCATCTTCCTGAGACCTATTGTAGTGTCAAATAAAGGAGTTGGGCCAGATGGTGTCCTGAGTTTCCTCGTAGCTCTCCCGTTCTGTGACTCTGAGAAAAGGAAATACCAAAAACTACTTTACTTTCATCTCCAGAGAGCAGGTAGGAAACTGGCCTTAATGTGGTAACATAAATGATTAAAACTTCCCTTGAAAATAGCACTTTCAAAGTCCTCTTGTCTAATTGCTCTATCTCAAGCATCCAGTCGAAAAGGTCTTGCCCTGGTATTTCTTGTAGCAAAGTTTTCCCTGTTACCAAGGGCCCTGGTATCATGCTACCATGGGTTCAAATCCCAACTTACGGGCTTTGTGACTTAAGGCTGGTTACATAACCTATCCAAGCCTCAGTTTCCTCCTTTGTAGGAGGAAGTGGACAGCTCTGGCATTTGCCTCACAGGGTTGCTGTGAGGATTAAATAAGTTAATCTATGCAAAGAGTGCACTTGGCACAGTGATGCTCTAATTCCTGGTTTGGGGAGTACAAAGCCTCAGTCTTCACCCTCTGTCGTGTGTCCTTTTTGCAGACCTTAGTTTGCATCTTGCTTAGGTAGCTGCTCTGGATTGGCTCCTATCTGGAGCCGTTAGCCCCCATCCTTGTCATTGTCCTAAGAGCTCTCCTGGGTTCAGCTTCTTTGCTACTTGCTTCTTACACCACCCACCCTCTACACACTTGCACATATTCACATCTTTCTCTTGCTACACACAAACCCTCTTATTGCTTCTTGAAGGTAGAAAAATTATCCCGTAAGCATTTTTCTCCCAAGTACTGGTTACCAGTCCTTCTCCCTGATGATACTGTGCTGTTCCCAACACTTGAAGTTTGCACAGTCGGGGTGGGCTTTGCTTTACTCTTTTTAGAAAGCATGGAGGTGATGTGAAGGAAGCTCTCATTTGTAAATACTCTGGTCCAGAGGGGCATGATCTATGTCAGGAGTGGATGGATGAATAGAATGTTCATTATAATGTCTATAGTCAGCATAACTCATACCTTTATTTTTTTTTTCTAACTCAGTGTTTTGTCAAGAGACTCAAAAAATATTTTTTAATTTGAGGCTGGTCAGTGTCAAGCAGATATCACTGGGGTGGTGATGCTATCAGAAAAGTCTCTTTCTTCCATACCTGGGATTAGGAGAATCATTTTTTCCACTAACAGAGCACGGAGAAGTGGAGGATCAAAGCACCTCCATGCTAAGTCCTCTTATATGGACCATGGCCTACCCGGCCCTGGAAAGGTCTGGAATGTCTCTCTTGATATCTAAGCCAGAGGGTTCCAGACATTGGGATTTACTCACCCAGCAAAACAGACATAGCACAAATCTGGCAATAGTTAATTGTTAATTTTGCCAGTAAGGATATTTACAAAAAGCAAAAACAAACTCCTGTTCAGAATCACAATCATTTCATAAAAGAAAGAACTTCTTAATATCAAAAGTAGGACAAACATAATAGGAAACTCCTTTAACTTGAATAAATTTAGCCTCATAAAGAATTGATTACAATGTCCTTATTTTTTAAAATGTGCCCTGGACTGGGAAAAATGTTGATATAAGCTAGCACCTGTCCATGGCCTCATGTTTGAGTCATACAAGGACACCAATAAGTGCAGGAAAGAAAATGAGTGAGATGAAATGAATAAATAAAACATAGAAGTTCCACTATGTCTTTTGGGCAAAATGGTATTCTATCTTTCATCTTGATTGTTATATTTCGAGCCTCCAGTTCTTATCACTTGATTAAAATGTTTCAGAATAACACACTTAAAATAGTGAGAGAAATTCCTTTTCCACTGATAAAAAAGCTAGTGACTTTTCTTCAGTTTACAGTAGGATGATTCGCTCCTAACGCAGTTGGCCTCTGCAGTCCCTATAGAGAGAGTTCTTGCCTGTAGCCTGCTGCTGCCCTTTGCATGCTAATCATTTCTGTAATTGATCTTCCCAGCTCCCTTCAAACCTGGTAGGAGGTAGCCCTGAAATTAACTAAGGTTCGCAGAGTGGGGCCATGCCAGTTGCGGGCCGGGTCACGTGGGCATTGTGGTGTTGTCAGACTCTCCACCGTACTCTGCCCTGTGACCCCACACTGGGGGATTCTGGCCAGTGTGCAGGTAAAATAGCCTTGATTGTAACACAGAGTTCATGGTGCAGGTCAGCCAGGATTTATTGTTGCCAAAATGGAACAAGAGAAGTTTAATTTCGTCTTGTGTTAGGAGGAAGAGTAGGAGTGATACTGGTGGCCAGGCAGCTGGTGTTGGGTTATGTACTTAGATTATATGCCACAAAAGGCTTCTGTCCATGCTGGGTCACTAACGTGTTGTGAGAGAGATTGAGAGAGAGAGAATGTTCCTAAGTTTAACCAAGGATCTGAATACATCCCCAACTACAAGAGCAACTGTTGTATTTATTCATGGATTATAGAGTGAAACAACTCCAAGAAACCACACACATTTCTTATTCTTACTCTCAACTGTCTCCAAAGTGGAATTCATGGAGGTTTAATGACTTGCCCAAGGTCACACCCTTGGAATAGCATATGGAGTTGCACTGCCCAGTATGGTAGCCACTAGCCACGCATGGCCATTTAAATTGAAATTGGTTAAAATAAAATGAACATTTCAGTTCACTATCCACACTTCAAATGCTCAATGGCCACCATATTGGACAATATAAATGGAACATTTCCTTTGCTGCAGAAAGTTCTATTAGACAGCACTATTCTAGAGACACTTGGTCCAAGTTCTTTCCATTATTACAGTAAGATTCCCCTCCTTCCCTATGCACACATTTGTATTTATAATTCTTGTATATAGTGAGAAAGGCATATTTTGACATTAATTTAGGAATAAAGTCAAAGTCTCCTATTCCTGATCACCTTTAAAAGTAGGAGCAACTTTTTAAAAACAATTTATGTTGGAGTATAGTTGATTTACAACGTTGTGTTAGTTTCAGGTGTACAGCAAAGTGAATCAGTTATACATATATCCACTCTGTTTTAGATTCTTTTCCCATATAGGCCATTACAGAGTATTGAGTGTAGTTCCCTGTGCTATACAGTAGGTCCTTGTTGGTTATCTATTTTATATATACTAGTGTGTATATGTCAATCCCAACCTCCCAATTGAAAGTAGGAGCAACTTGAGTGATTTTCCTAACTTTTCTAGGAATGGCACTTACCTGTAAGCATTTTTCCCATCACACAAAATTATTAGAGTGTAGTTCAGCAATATCGTTGCTTTGACTTCAGGGTGCAACTTTTCCTTTAAAGCTAATATTGATCTAACAGTGAATTCTTTAGAAAACCCATACAGCTCCTTGAGAAAAAATTGGCCAAGGTGGTGTGGTGTCACAGATGTCTGAGGGCTTTAAATTAACACCGTAAATCTCAGTATTATGGGGGAAGAGCTAGCCAGTTTATTGAATGTCTCCCATCTGGCTGTGCTTCAGGCAACTGCCTGACTGGCAAGGAGAGTGGTAGGTATAAGGGCAGAAATTCAGGTATCAGAAAGTATTTAATAAAGAGTCCGTTTGGTACCTATACCCAGGGATCCCATTTCAAATGGATTTTTCTTATTGAGATCAACAACAGGATATCATGCTCTTGGCAGCAGTGGGATAGGACTAGCCCAGGCTGTGGAACCCAGCTCGGCAAGGGGTGGGGCTGGGGTAGGGGTGGGGTTTGGTGTATATCACAGGTTGAAGGAGTCCTGAATTCAGGGATGTAATAGTCTCCCCAGCAGGATGTGGCCTGGTGAGCTGGACTGTCCTCTGTTCCTATGGCAATTAGGGCTTGCCTGCTGGGTATAGGCAGCTCAGAGTCTTTGGATGTTGAGTAATTGGGATGATAGAACTGCGTTTCTCCCTGACTGCCTTTATCCTGATATGCTATTTCTTATAAAGAATAGCCCGTCCAGGATATTTGATAGTATCTATTTTCTTCCCTCAGAGCAATGTAGAATCCCAGAGTTAGAAACCTGGAGGTGACTTTGAGATGGTCTCTGGGCTCTTGCAACTCAAAATGTGGTCCATGGACCAGCGGCACCGGCATCAGGTGGGGACTTGGTAGTAAAGGAATCACCGTTTGGGCATAAAGATTATTTTACAGTGAAAAACATTTGAAATCTCATCTAAACTTTTCTTATCTAACTAAATTAGAGCTTCCAGAAAATAGAGCTGCCATTAACTCCCCTCCAAGGGAGTTCACTTCGAAGTCCAGGAAGGAGACAGACCAACTGCCCATTCCCATTAACATCAAAAAACCCCAGTAGAACCTTGCATACTTTCACACTGAAGCCCTGACACTTCCCCCACTGTTTTGTTAAGTTGGTATATAAACTTTTACCTCTGAGTATTCTTTGAGCTACTCATACCCTACTTGTTTCAGATAAGGAAACTGAGATGGTTTGTTCAGCCTTTTATCCCCAAGGTAACATCATGATGCCTGGCCTTAAAAGACCCTTCATAGGGCTTCCCTGGTGGCGCAGTGGTTGAGAGTCCACCTGCCGATGCGGGGGACACGGGTTCGTGCCCCGGTCCGGGAAGATCCCACGTGCTGTGGAGCGGCTGGGCCCGTGAGCCATGGCCGCTGAGCCTGCGCGGCCGGAGCCTGTGCTCCGCAGCGGGAGAGGCCACAACAGTCAGAGGCCCGCGCACCATAAAAATAAATTAAAAAAAAAAAAAAAAAAGACCCTTCGTAAGTGTTTTCTGAGAGAATACATGAGAAGTGACTTTTTGGTAATTAGCAGAGCTGGGAGATGAGTTACTTGCCTTGTTCAATCCCTTTTCCTCTAAATAATGCAAGAAAATCACGATTAAAAGAATAAGTGTGTGTCTGAGCTGGGATTTACACTGGTTCAGGATAAAACCACTTTTTTGGCAGAAAGAGCCATCCTGAGCCCTCAGATTCTGTCTGTGGTAGAGATCAGTCAGGGCTGTTCCTCAACATTTCTGGCTCTTTCCATCCAGGCCCACTGGAGGATGGCACTTCCCCAGAACCTTGAGGTTAGGCATGGCCATGTGACTCACTTTGGTCATTGAGTGAAAGTGATGTAACTGAGCAGGGTCCTATGGGGTCTTCCTGGGACAGACCCCCCGCCCCCACCCCATATCCTCTGCCTGCTTCTTGTTTGTAGAAAACTGTAGTCTATCAGCGCTCCCCTGAGCCACAAAAAGCTGGCTCAAGAATTAATGATTGGAAGAATGTGAACACGTAGTAACAAAAAATAGCAGTTAGGCCAGGAAAACTGGTGACAATTTAAATAGATCAGCCATAATCTTTAAGTAGAGCCACAGAATCTTTAATTCCTCCCTGAGGGACGTAGATAAATGTCCCTCTGATGCACATTCCTGAGT
Organism: Neophocaena asiaeorientalis asiaeorientalis; assembly: GCF_003031525.2. Classification (NCBI taxonomy): domain Eukaryota; kingdom Metazoa; phylum Chordata; class Mammalia; order Artiodactyla; family Phocoenidae; genus Neophocaena; species Neophocaena asiaeorientalis. Next base: position 2,409,540 of record NW_020172812.1, on the reverse strand, counting down.
TGTTTTGCAGATGCTAAATCCCCCACCAGATGGAAGAAGTTAACTGCAAGATGACCATGCACATGTAGCCCCCAGACTGGCTGGAGCCTGAGGATTGATGATGTCAACCCCTGTGACACCATCCTGTTACCTCACCATCAACAAATCAGAGAATGGTGCATGAGCTGGTCACGCGCCTGGAGACTCTCTCCCTCACCTTGCCTTTAAAAACCCTTCTCTGAGAGCCATCAGGAAGTTCAGGTCTTTTGAGCATGAGCTGCCCATTCTCTTTGCTTGGTGCCCTGAAAATAAACACTGTACTTTCCTTCACCACAACCCGATGGCAGTAAATTCTCTTTGTTGTGTGATGAATGAACAAACCCATGTTTGGTTCGGTAACTGTGAGATGGTGAAGCATTTAAGACACTGTGTGAGTCTTCATGCTCTTTCCTTCTTTGCTTAGAGGTAATGAGACATTATGAGTTTGTGGCAAATGGTAGAAGCTTTATCATCCTGAGTCACGGAAAGACTATGAAGAATCTCTACTGATCCGCATGGTCTTCATTGTCATAAGCTACTGAGATTTTGAAGTTTTGTTACCATATAGTAACTGAGGTTATCCTGACTGATACACAGTCTCATAGATAATGCCCTAAGAGAGTCCAGGCCTAATGGCTAACAAGAGACATGGGAGAGAAAATTCTAGGGTCTGGTGCTAGATTTAAAATCTCCCAATCCATTGTGAGCTTGTAGGGAGCATGTCTCAGGCAACTTTAAATCCTTTGAATGGGATTGTTACAGGTGAAATTATGCCCCTCCCGAAGTCATATGTTGAAGTCTTGGTCCCCAGTACCCCAGAATTATCATCTTATTTGAAATAGGGTCTTCGCAGAGGTAATTAAGTTAAAATGAGCTCATTTGGGTGAAACCTAATCCAATATGACTGATGTCCTTATAAAAAGGGGAAATTTGAAGACAATCACAAAGGGAGAACAACATGTGAAGATAAGGCAGAAACTGGAGTCATGCTTCTACAAGCCAAGGGCTGCCAAATATTGCCAGCAAATTGTCAGAAGTTAGGGGAGAAGCATGGAACAGATTTTTCCTCACAGCCCTCGAAGGAACCTAATTGCTGACACCTTGAACTTGAACTTCTGGTCTCCAGAATTGTGAGACAATAAATTTCTGTTGTTTAAGTCATCCAATTTGTGGTACTTTGTTATGGTAGCCCAGCAAACTAATGCAGGGATTAAAAAATGTTTTGATTATTTTTTTTCTTTTTTATCAGCTTTATTGCAATATAATTCACATACCAGAGAATTTTTAAAATTTACAACTCAACTGGCTTTTAGTATGTTTATAATATAGTACAATTACTTTAAGAACACTGTTATCACCCGTAAAAGTACCACCGTACGCATTAAGCAGTCACTCCTCATAACCACCATCTCTGTCTCCCAGCCCCACTCCAGCCCTAACCAGCCACTAATCTACCTTCTGTCTCTATAGATTTGCCTATTCTAGACATTTCACATAAATGGAGTCATTCAGTATGTGATATTTTGTGACTGGCTTCTTTCACCTAGCGTGATGTTTTCAAGGTTCATCTATGCTGTAGCACATATCAATATTTCATTTGTTTTTATGGCTGAATAATATATCCCATTGTATGACTATTCCACATTTTGTTTATTTTTCATCAATTGATGGAAATTTGGGCTGTTTCCCCTTTTTGGCTATTATGAATAATTCTGCCCTGAACATTAGTGTGCAAATCTTCATTTACATGTATGTCTTCATTGTTTTTGAGTATATACCTATGAGAGGAATTGCTGAGTCATGTGGTAACTCCACGCTTAATATTTTGAGGAACTATAGCCCAAAGCTGTTGTATCATTTTACATTCCCATCATCAATGGAAGGGTTCCAATTTCTCCACATCTGCACCAACACTTGCTATTATCTGTCTTTTTGATTGTAGCTATCCTAGTGCATGTGAAGGGGTATTTCATTGTGGGTTTGATTTGCATTTCCTTAACGGCTAATAATGTCAAGCATCATTTCATGTGCTTATTGGCGATTTATGTATCTTCTTTGGAGAAATGTCCGTTCAAATCTTTTGCCCATTTTGAATTGGATTATTAGGTTATTTCCCTTTTTATTGTTGAGCTATGCAAGATGACTTTATAGGTGGGGGATTTATCTCAGTAAGACTAGATCTTAGTTTTCTATCCAGCAAGGTGATGGTACAATTTCTATTTCCTGTAGGGTTCTGAGGGCTGATTAAATTTGCTAGATATTTAGTCCTTTACTTGAAGTAAGCATTTGAAAATGGTAGAAAGGCCAGGGAATTCTAAGTTGAAAAGGAAGAAGGCAATGAAAAGACTTTGGAAGCTTACTTTCCAGTGAAGAACTTTGTCATTACAACGGCTTTGGGGGCTTTCTCCTCTTTGTAGAGAAAGAAGCCTCTTACAGCATCAGTCAAAGGGGAAAAGGCTTTTTTTTTTTTTTTTTAACCTTTTCCTCCCTTTCCCTTAAAACAATTTTTTTGTGAGATTTGTGATGTGTTCGTTATTGCCTTTCATGGTTGAACTCTGGATAGAAAGGTTGAAGGTAACTTGAATAAGTCATTCACCTCCTGCTGAACAGATTCTGTCTTTGCTACCTGGACCAAAGCCTCCCCTCCCCTCCCAACTATGCAGTTAAATGTGAGCTATCAGGAGCCAATTTGCTGGAAATCTTCCCCTTAGTAATTGGCTTCATATTTCAGCTCTTAGAAAAAGTCAACTCTCATTATCACCCCTGCTTTCTCCCTGCAAGGCCAACAGAGAGAGAGGTAGAGTCCACTGGAGACAAGGAAGGGGAGAGAATGAAACTGCTGACGAATTACTGTTTTTTTTTTTTCTCTCTCCTGGCTTTATTTCCAGGTGCCCTCTCTCTGTCATGCTTCTTCAGAAAAGCATCTCATCAGCCAGCTGGGGCCTCCTTGGCAATGGTAATCGTGTCCTTCCCACCCCAGGCTCACTTTACCGAGATAGGAAGTGACAGGCAGGGAGACCTCCTGCTCTTGGATTCTTGGGAGGGGAATACAAAGCATTATATCAGACACTGCCACCAGGCCAGCTCTTTGGGGTTGCATTAGGCAGTCAAGCATTTTGCTGCCTGCTGAATGTCATCTCATTTAACATTTTGTTAAACAGCTTCTAAAGGTCTTAACAATATGACAGATGGGCCATTGACTAAGTACTTAGGAGCTAAGTACCAGTTTGGCTGGGCTGGATTGTGTTTATTGTTCATTAAGTGTTATTTAAAGAACTCAGTCTTGATGCCTCCCACCCTCTGCCCATCTCTCAATGCACACTTTCTGCAGGACCCCAGGGTGTCACATTAGAGGCCTGTTTGTATAGAAAAGCACAGTGGAAAGGAAAGTGTGGAGAGAGGCTCAGCAAGGAGAAGAAATGGGAAAACAAGTGGAAAGAAGTGGAAGGAGGCAGAAAAAAGGATGTGTGTGTGTGTGTGTGTGTGTGTGTGTGTGTGTAGTGAGGAGTAGCTGGAAGGGGTTATGGTTCAAAGGCAAACATAACAGCCAAATGAGACAGAGCCAAGTGGATTACTTCTGCAGATGGCAGACCCTGTCCCTAATGGCTTCAATTCCAGAGAGGATCACACTCCACCTTGTTCCCAAATTCAGAAGGAGGGAAGAGGGTGTCTGTGCAGTGGCAGCTGCTCCTTACACTGACCACAACTGGCATTGTCCTCTGTTGTGTGGCTCTTATCTTCCCAGGTCACTGTAAGTGATAAAAGGACAAGAACCCTCTTCACCTTTGTTTTCCCCAAGAAGTAGATAACAGCGCCTGGTGTAGAAGAAACACTAAGTGACTTGCTTTTGGTTGATCATGAACTTTGCCTATGTAGCACAGTCAGGTTTCTGCAGTTAAAACGTAAACTGAGGCATATTAAAACTTATAGCTTGTTTGAGCAAAAGTCAATTTGGGTTGGGCAGCATCAAATTGGAAATGGGTAGAAGTGCTCCACCATCAGGAGCTGGGGAAAGTGTTATATAGAGAAGGTACAGAAACAAAGAAAGGAAACTTTTGATTGGCTATAGCTTAAAGCTTAGTTGGCTGTTTGTGATGGCTTGTCCTTAGGTTTTGATTTCGTTACCTTCAGACATTTGCAGGCTTAGGTTTTGGTTTGCTTACGTAGGTCATGGGGGTAGAGCAGAATACGCCACCCCAGAATGTGCTACTTTGGCATGTGGATTAGTTTGAGCTTGAAGGCAGGGACCAGCAGATTCAGGAAGAGTATCTTACCTCCCCGCTTCGAAACCGAGCAGGATCCTGCAGGGCCTACTGACTACAAAAGCCCCTCCGTGCCCCCTGTTTCTTGTTTGTAGAAAAAGCCTTTAGTCTCCTAAGCCTTCCCTGAATTCCAAAGAGAGATTTAAGCAGTTATTAATTAGAGAAGTGAGGGAATGCAGAAACGAAGGAAAAGCAGGCAAGAAACAATAGTTCGGCAATAAAACAGAGTTCCTCCTCAAGGAATATATTGAATACATAACAGTCTGACACATATCTTTGAGTTGTTCTGCAGGAGCTAAGATACCCCACCCAGGTGGAGGATGGTGACCTCATGCTGAGCACAAGCACGTAGACCCCAGACTGGCTGAAACCAGAAGGTTGATGAATAAGATTCCCCAAATATCACCCCATTACCTCACCACCAACCAATCAGAAGAAAGTCATTCCCCTTGCAACTCTCACCCCAGATGTTGCCTTTCAAATTAAGCCCTTTTCTGAAAGCCATTGGGGAGTTTGGGTCTTTTGAGCACAAGCCACCCATACTCCTTGCTGGGCCCTGCAATAAACACACACTGTACTTTCCTTCACCACAACACAAATTGGCTTTGCTATGCAGTGGGCCAGCAGACCCATGTTTGGTCTGGTAACACCTTAACTGCCTAAAAGAATTTAGATATGGACCTGTACCTGGAAGAGAACTATTGTCAGAGATAAGTTTTATATCAGAAAGATTTATCTGCATGGCAAACATTTGTTTTCCAAATATTTGCTTTTCTCATCTTCCTATGAATTGTCTTTCTCTACTGTGAAGCCCCAAACCTTACCCGCTCTTCTTAGTTCAGATGGTATATTAACCTCAATTATATGTGGAGAGAGCCCCATGGAAAGGTTAATACAGTGACCTGGAGCAAGGGGCAGGGAGTCTGAGCCAGCAGAGGGGAGGGTGGACCTGAGCTGACCAGCACTGGTCTTTGGAGATCATGCTGATTCCTACTGACCTGGGTTGCACTGAAAACATATTCTCATATTTGCCAAATCAAGTTCCATTTTTTTGATTTTGGGAAGTCAAAAAAGTCACATCATTAATGACTTCCTTCTAGATTCACTAGAAACAAATGGATAAATATTGGATAAAATAATAAATATATTTTCATCAAGCAGCAGTCGTTTGTGCATACTTCAGGGGATATATTCCTATAGGTTTTTGTTGCTGGCATGATTGGACCCAATAAATATTCTAAGAATTGACTAAGATGGTACCACAAGATTGAGTAGAAATCACATCACCATTTCCCTCCAAGTTCTTGTGACCAGGAGCTTGAGATGTCAGCCTGAAAACCACATTTTATAAATTCTTTGTTAATTGATGGGTGGTGGGCTGATTTTCCTCTTCTGACTGTGTCCTTTATGCAGTGGAATTCTTCTCAGTGGTTGAGTTTGACTTTTATGTGTTGGTGGACAACTCCTCTCTTCCCTTCTATAAATTTTTTTTCTTGCTGCCGTTCTTTTCTCTTAACTGAAGTATAGCTGATTTACAATGTTGTGTTAGTTTCTGCTGTATAGCAAAGTGATTCATTGATACATATATATATATATATATATATATATTCTTTTTTTATATTATTTTCCAATATGGTTTATCACAGGGTATTGTATATAGTTCCCTGTGCTCTACAGTAGGACCTGTTGTTTATCCATTCTATATATAATAGTCTACATCTGCTAACCCCTACCTCCCACTCCATCTCCCTTCCATAAATATTAATTGAGCCCCACCAACACTTAAGGCTCAGTGTTAGCTCTGTGTCGAATATAAAGAGATATCACAAATATACCCTAATTTTTAAAAGCTCATAATTCAGCTCAGGCATAGACACAGAAAGAGTTAAATAGTAAAGCAAGACAAGGTGTCACTGAGCACAGACTGAACTTTCTATGAGCTCATAGGAGGAGATGGAGGGATACTGGGGAGAAACGATGTGTCAGGGTAAAGGCATACTTGAAGCTGGCCTTGTACGGTGAGGGTGGCTCTTGGTTTGCACTTTCACTCTGTGCTCTCTCCTGGAAAATCCAGACAGCTGGCGCTATCACTCTGTTCCAACCCAGAGGACTTGCATGGCTGCTGCCATTTCTGCCATTTTCTTCTGTCCTGCCCACTGCAAGGGTTAGTGCGTGCCCTTGGTACAGCCCTCTACTTGGTTTCCAGCTAGGGGACACCTTCCCAGAGGGCACCTGGGCACTTGTCTGTGGGTAGATTACAACGTCAGCATTTTTAGAAGCTGAAAAACTGGGCTGTCCTGCCATGCCTGCGCTGGGGATTGGGGAGGCTGCCGGGGTGGCTTGTGCTGAATATATTACGTATGTATCTTCTGGGTCAGAGTAAATTGGGCCCTTAAAAGACAGCCAACTTTATGAGTGATTAACCCAGTTTTGTCTTGAGAGGTATCACTGAAATTTACTGAGAGAGACATCCTCACACATTTTTAGTGAAAGGGGCAGTTCAGAATAGACTTCGGTGATCATCATATAGAGATGGGAAGGAGGACTTATTCATGGAAACTCACGGCAAGAGTCCCTCAGAAGGTGGTGGGTGGATATAGTCCCTCCCACCTCCCTGAAGTCAGAGAAAGTAACCCTGACCTCAGGAGCCTTGCAAAGATTTGCCTAAAAAGCAAATTTAACTGAAAATTGACTGAATTGGCCCAGTGCAGAGAGAAAGTGGGTGAGATAGAAAAGAAGTGACTTCTTTTTATTTAATGTGATAAAAATCAAACAATTGTTTTTTTGCATGCTTATTATATATACTTTCTGGGTTTATTTTTAATACTACATTCTCTTTTCCAATCTAGTGCTTCAAAGCCTAAATGATATTCCTTAAGCTGTAGCGCTGACACACAGCCACAGATTCTCAGTTTATAAGCTGAGTTAGAGCCACAGCCCATATACATGTTGTCCTGTAACATTTAAAAACAAAATTTTAAGTGGTGCCCCTTTAAAGCTAGAATATTTCTATAGCTAGACTATAAAGATGAAGTTTCTGGAATGTTTTGAAAAGTCAGAAACTCTAGCAATACTAAATGTAGGGTTCTGGCATGGAAGCAATTACCAGGAGCTCAAATGTCGGCTTTTCCATATCAAAGGGACACACCTTGCCCTGTTGAACACAGTACCAACCAGGCTCTATTGTCTATTTCACCTAGCCCACTTTACCTATAGAATTACCTGTCTGACCTCTGTTGCTGTTTGAGTTTGTGACCTCCCCCCAACAAAAATATATGAAGTCATCGGTAATAGGGAATAAGAAAAAGGCACAGTCCAGAAAGAACTTGAAGCATCCCTTTGGGACTTACCTCTACACTAAAACATAGATGGAATGTCCTACTATCCATATTGGCTGCAAAATAAATATTTGTGATTGTCTGATACTTTTGGCTCAGTCTTTGACAGGGGCAATGGAATATTCCTATACTTCCAAGGGCATGAATCTGGGGTTACGGCTTTCTTAGAGAAGGTTTAAACCCTTGAGCCCTGTTTGGCCTTGGCCGGTGAAATGGAAATAGACATGCAGGGACATTTGTTATTGTTTTCCCTTTACCATTCTCAACGTCTGAACAGTTCTTTCAATTCTCATCATTTCTAGCATGCCATGGCCTTCTCTAACCCAAGATCTTTTTATTTCTCTGGGTATGTGGCTAATGGGAGCAGGTAGGACAAGATCCTTATTTCAGCCCTCAACTGCAAAATGACATAGGAATCTGATGAATTTTCATATTTTGTTTTATTCAAAATGTCTCATTGCCTCCCTCCCAACTTTCTTTTGCTTAAACTTTGGATTTGAAACTACAAAATATTACAGTTGATTATTGCTCTTTAAAGTTTTTTCTTTTTCTCTATGACCAGGCTTTGCAAAAAGCCATTTTACTCTAAGAAATTAGGTTTCTGGTCATCAGGAGCCCTAAATAGACATGAATTACAAGAACGTCCTTTGAAAACCCCATGCAGCACTTGTTTCATTAAATTCCATGAAGCGACCTTAATTTAGTGGAACACTGGATGGGCTGTTCTTTTAACCTATTATCACTTTGGCCAGGCCCATAAACCATATTCACGGATGATTCCATCAAGAAGGACAACAGTGGGATTAATATTATTTCAGGATACAGTAAATGCCACAATGATGAAGCTGTTTAAGATCTGGTGCTCACGGTGTCACACTGAATGCATTGACATTTACTCTGCCATCACTTCATTTCCAATATTCCTTCCAAATCAGCCGATGCTAATGTTTCAGCATGTGTGCAGAATACAATATGGGCGGGGGTGGGGACACTGGGAAGGGATTGCATAAGTCCTTTGCCCTCCGTTTTCCTTTTGGTGTTGAGAGTGGGGAACTACACTCGGAGAGTATTTGACATGCAATGGGCCTCACAATGTCAATTGTTAGGGTTGCGGAGGCTCCCAGCGAGTCGTCTCTCTCCTGCAGTCGGATCAAAATAGGCCATGGGCCCCTCTTGGCTGTACTGAGACTGTGATATGGATCTGATGTGAACCAAGAAAGCACTAGTTGGTGTTGTTAACCTTGATGGTGTGTTGGAATTGAGCACGTATGAGAATTCAAATGTCTATAACGGTACATCATTTAGAAGCTCTTATCTGTGGTATAATCTCCTTGACCCTTAAACTTGATGCCCCTGACAACAGTATAGGCGTAATGATACTGAATATCTGAAAGCTCATGGGTGATTTTTAGGAATCTCTTTAAAAGAAGCAGCAAAGATGTTATCCAGAATATCATTATTAATGTCTAGTCTCTTAAGGCGTCCCCACTCCTAATTTTGAAGGCAAGATTCTCAGGGTTGGGAGGAAATTCGAAGATTGTCTAGTTCACACTTCTCAAAGTTTAGTGTGTCTACAAATCACCCAGAGGACTAGTTAATTCTAATAACTAGGGTCTGGGAGAGTCTAATCCAGTAATTCTGGATTAGGGCTGAGAGTCTGCATAGCATCTAACCCCCAAGCCGTGTAGATGCTTCTGGTCCGTGAATGATCTTGTTGCGTACAGGGTCTAGCCCAGCCGTAGCCTTCATTCTCTTACGATGAGCATCTAGTGTACGTTTAAACCTTCTTAGTAGGAGGTACTCATATTCTCTTAAGGCCGTCTGTTCCATCTTGAATGATTCTGAATATTAGCTTTTCTTCATATTGCAGCCATGGTCTCACTCCTTGGACCTGCCAATCACTGGCCCTGGCTCTAGTCCTTGGTCCTGTTCAATACATATGGCAAGGCAAGGAAACATCTCTCTTATTGAAAAGAGGGCAACTCACTAGGTGGGGAGAGAGAGCTAACCCAGGGGTAATTTTTGTCTCCTTGGCGTTCACCATTCCTATTGACTTCACTGCCCTCTGTTGGCCCCTGAAGGCTCACGCTGGTTCCTGGTTTACCTCCCACTCTCTGTGCCCCAACTGGATGATATTTTCCTCTCTTTTGAACTCTCACATCCTATGCCTGTGTGTGTGTGTGTGTGTATATTTCATGTGTGTGTGCATCATAAAATTCAATTTATTCCCTGCCCCGATTATAAATCCACGAAAGCAGAGATTTATGTCTTATGCTTCTTCAGTTTCTTCACAGTGCCTTGCACATACTAAGAGCTCAAACCATGTGTATTATTTTGAGTAACACATAGAAACTACTTCAAGGAATTTATAGCAGTAACACAACAAAACATAAAGACTGTAACATAGTAAATTGTCACACTAGCTAGTAGTACCACAGGTGGATTCAGAGATAGGAAAAGTTCAGTGTAGACAGGAAGAGTGGCAAAGGGCTTTGTGGACAAAGGGGAGAGGAGTTGTAAATTTAAATTGTCTGGACATAACTCATACTTCAGCTAAGGATTCTGGGGCTAGATAGGAAAAGAGCCTAGTAGACAGTATAGGAATCCACATGGTTCCTTCCAAGGAAGTTGGGGGAGGGAAGAGATATAACTTGGGTGGATTCAAGTCAGAAGTCAGCACGTTTTTTCAGTCAAGGATAGTAAATATTTTAGGATTTATGGACAATGTGGTTTCTGTTGTAGTATTCAACTCTGCCACTGCAGCGTGAAAGCAGCCATGGACCATATGTAAATGAATCGGCATCGGGGTGTTCCAACAAAACTTTATGGACACGAAAATTTCAATTTCATATACGTTTCATGTATCATGAGATATTATTCTTGTTTAGACACTTTCCAACCATTTAAAAATGTAAAAACCATCCTTAGCTTGGGTGCCGTACTAAAACAGGTAGTGAGTTGGATCTGGCCTGGATTGTGGTTTGCTGATGCTTGCTTGATGGCTTGGGTGTCTAAGTTAAACACTTCACCAGCAAGGATTCTGGGGATGGGTGATTGGAGATAGATATCACCCCTCAAGAAGAGAGCCATCAGTAGCATTCATGAAAGAGCAACTGAGGAAAATGTGCGAGGCTAGAAGTGAGGTGTTATTTCACAGGCTTGGCTGGTCCTCCTTGTGAGAGCGAGGATATGGAGAGACTTTGGTAATTATTCTCTTCCTCCCCCCCAACCCCTAGTTCTCCTCCTCTTATTCCTTATCTTCTCTCCTGTGACTTTTCTGACTCCACCTTTCCATAGCATCATTTTTCTACCTCATCAAGTCTCCTATGGTGTATCCTCAGGCTTTTAGAATTATGTAAATACAAGTTTGTTTCCTTGCAAAAACATCCTTAATATTTTGGAATATGATCACTATCTTTATCTGATAAAATTAATTTTTCTGTATGTAATATGGACATAAGAAATGAACAGTCTGCATGAATATTTGGGAAAGCATGTATTTTGGGGAGAAAAAGAGACAGACGCATGTCCAGAAAAAGTAGAATCAACCAGCTCTGGGACTTGGAAGAACCACTTTTTCTCAGGAGAAGCAGGACAGAGACACTGAGTTCAGTGTGGAATGTGTCAAGCCTGCATTGCCAGGATGAAGTTTGATAACCAACCAGGGGGACATATTTAATAGGTAGTTGGGTGATCTGGTCCAGAATCTAGGAGAGAAGAATGGGCCAGAGATATAGATTTGGGAATCATCACCCACTTTTGCAGTGGGGTGGGCCTCCGTTACTGGCAAAAGAGGGGCTGTGTGACTTCTGAGCTAGGTCATAAGGTGATGATATGGCTTCTGATTGGCTTTCTGTCAGGGGATGGTCACCCTGGGAGTGTAGCCACCACGTGGAAACCCAGACCACGTGGAGAGGCTACGAATAGGTGTTGTGGCTGACAACACCCTGCTACTATCTCAGCTTCAGCCACCATCAGCTGCCAGGGATGTGAATGAAGGAGGCTCCAGATGTTTCCAGCCCCCAGCCTTTGGGTCTTCCAGCTGAGAGCCGAGCCAACAAGGAGCTGCTTGAATAGAAAGATAAATGCTCTTCAACTTGGTCTGAGCCATGAGGTCGCTGGGTTTAAACTCTGGCTTAGCATCAGCCTGCTTTGGAGCAGGTGATGGGGGTTCTGGATACAAGTCTAGAACAAGACACCCTCACCTGCTTCCCGCTCTGCCGGTGAACGAATGGACTTGGCTGTTTGCAGTTTGAACTGGGTCCCGTCTCTCTTCTCCATCTCTTGAGCCCTCTCCCCGGGATGGGCTTCTCCTCCTCTGCGGCCCTCTCTGTTCATGAGGACATCGTGGAGCAGTCAAAGCTGGACCAACACACAGTCCGGAGCTGGGTGGTGTCGGCTCCTTCCAGCACCGGATGCCACGCCCCCTCCTCTCATGGGTCCTCTGAGGAACAATGCGCAGGTGCAGCGGACCCGTTGTATACAGGGCTGTCGGTGTGGGGAGAGCCACGGACGATGGGCTAGGCCTTTGAAGGCTTGCTTCATTTTCTGTTTCCCCTTTTTAAGACCATGAGCCTTTGGAAGCTTCGACAGCATTAACGATTTGGCTGAGTGCAGTGGTCAGCCTCCCTTGGTGGGCTGAGCTGGTGAGGGGGGCCAGCATCTGGCTTAAACTGATGAAAGGCAGGAAATTCAGAGTCACGTCCCGATCCTTTGTGCTTCAGTTTGGGGTTCTTCAAGGCCAGCTGACAGAGGGCTGCCAGGCCCAGAAATAAGCTTGTTTTTTGAGTTGAGGGCACAGTGCTCAGGGTGGAGGCTGGGGGAGATCCCAGATGTTGAAGCCTCTTTCCCACGCGGTGGCAGGGGCAGGGGTGTGGGTCTTGGGTGGAAGCCGTGAGGTTTTGCATGAATTCTTTTCTGATTGGCTCTTAAGTCTTTTCTCCCGGGAACACCTATGGTCTTTGCTTTCTTTCTGACAAGATCGCTGACCAGGGAGCCACAGGCCTTGCCCCTAGCTGGCAGTGCAGCCAGATATAAACAAGCAGAGGGCAGGGCCTGGTGTCAAACATTATGTTTACTAAACAAAACCGACACGTTCTCATTGTTGAGTGAGGACGCCCTGCAACTCTCAATCCCCTAGAGCTGAAGAGGATCCATTTTATTGAGCTCTGTAATGACAGCCCAGCTGGAGCAGCTGGGTAGTTTGTATTAACTCTAAGAGACTCAGGAGCACAGTTTTTCTTTAGGAAAATTATGTTTTTCATTTAGACCAACAATAGCCCGACTGTCTCAGCATACCTTCCCATAATCTTAAAAAGAGTGGTACAATCGGAGCCCAGATTGCTCCGCCAATACTTACCATGGCCAGAGTTAGCAAATAAAATAGGGGACACCTATAGGTAAATTTGAATTTCAGATGCTTTTCTAGTATAAGTATGTCCTATGTAATATTTGGGACAGACTATTACTAAAAAAGTATTTGTGGCTTTATTGGAAATTTAGATTTAATGGAGCAGTCTGGATTTTATCTGGCAATAGGTGATGACTTTCTAAACATCCCTGCTTACATACCTGTGGTGACAGGGACTCACTACCTTTCAAAACAATCATTCTGTCATCAGACAGGGGCAATTGCTAGAAAGCTCTTCTGCATATTAAGATGGCATTCTTACACATCTGATGCTCATGTGAACTTCTGGGGCCCCTTGGAATATGCCTAATTCATCTGCCATGTGACAACACCCCAGATGTTCATTAACAGCCCTGTGTCTCCTTGAATTTTCTCTTCTTCAACCTGGTGAAATGTGCTCTGGCTTGTTTAGAGCCTTTGTAATCAGGTGGGATCTGGAGGCCTGAATAAGGACTCCAAAGACATGGCTTTGTGCCTGTTGTCACAAGTCCACATTCACCATGCCAGGGAAGTTCTGGCCTCCTGAGCTGGGCTTAGTCACAGATCCTTTCCTGAAGCAGTGCTGCTAGCCGTCAGAGCGGAACTTAGGAGTCGTTGGAGAAGTGAACACTCCTTGCTATAGGATGAATGTTTGTGTCCCCCTCAAAGTCCATATGTTGAAACTTAATCTCCAGTGTGATGGTATTTGAAGGTGATGCCTTTGGGAGGTGATTAGGTCATGAAGGTGGAGCCCTTATGAATAAGATACCCCAGAGAACTCCCTTGCCCTTTCTATCATGTGAGGACACAGGGAGAAGATGGCCATCTGTGAACCTGAAGCAAGCTCTTATCAGACACCATATCTGCCGGTGCTTTGATCTTTGATCTTGGAAACGACCCGCTGATCATACACTTTGATCTTGGACTTCCCAGCCTCCAGAACTGTGAGAAATAAATTTCTGTTGTTTATAAGCCATCCAGTCTGTGGTATTTTTGTTACAGCAGCCCAAGTAGACTAAGACACACCAAACTGGCAGCCCTGTTCTTACTTTAAGTGATAGCTGGCAGTTAGGACATTAGCATTACCAAAAGTCATGTTATATGTATGGACTCCAAGGGGGGAAAGTGGGGTGGGGGTGGGATGAACTGGGAGATTGGGATTGAATACATACACTAATATGTATAAAATAGATAACTAATAAGAACCTGCTGTATAAAATATAAATAAAAAAAATAAAATGTTATATATTCATGAAACAGACCTAGTAACAAGAATATACATTTCTAGTTCAGGTCAGATTGGAATTGTGGATAAAAACATCAAGCTGGATTCAGAGATTTGTTACAGACTGATGGTGGAACTTTGGGAAAGTCACTTACGTCTCTGGCTCTCAGCATCTTCATCTGAGAAAACAAGGCATTTGAATTAATTCTCGAAGGCAGAAGACTGTCTCACATAGGCTGTGGTCATGGCTATGGCCATGTGAAGCTGACTGGAATAAAACAGATTAAAAAACAACAACAAAGGAAAGTAGTAATTATTCTAGATCTAAATGACTCTGGTTCTCAGCTTTCCTTGGACAGGAAAGGGTTAGAAAATTAAGTGTGGGCCACCCATTGTCTGCGTGTCTGCAAGCTCTTCATGACTGGTCCATGACAAAGCAATGCAGAACAGGAGAAGTGTTTAGAAACATTAAAATCCATTTGACATTGTTGTGACATCCAAGTGTATGATCAGCGGGTCGTTTCCTTCAATAGGGTGTGGACCAGTCTGGGTGCTCTTGAAGCTGTGGGTGGTGCGTGGCATGTGACATGAGCTGTGGACCAGTCACTTGAAGTAGAACCACGTCTTGATCTGTAATGGATTAGAAATAAAGAAAAAAGTCAGTTCGTTACCAGCCAGATTGAGGCAGAGCTTCCTCAATGGCATGCCATTCTTGAATTACAGGTGTGCCTAGGGGTTGTGCCCTTGGCCCATGGGGTACCAGGGAGAAGACTGGGCCAGTTTGGGACCAGCCATTAGACCAAGTTACCTCTGGCCATGAGTAATTAAAGTACAATACAAATATTATCATTTTCTACATGTGCCTTGAAGTGAATAAAGTTGGAATGTGCTACCTTTTCTCCAAAAAAGCAAATAGGCAAAGAGAGGACTGGGCTAATTGTTCTTTAGACCACAGCCTCCAAATAAACTGGCTTAACCTAGTGGTTCAAATTGGAAACCTGCTCCCAGGCAAAAATGTCACAACTCTTCTTCCCCTCGTGTCTACCTTTCTTTTAAAATTAAATTTAGATTTATCACAGAAATATATGCATGTCCCTTAAAATCAAGCAGTACAAAGATAGAAAACATGTGTCTTCTGTACCTCCCCTCCAAGTTCTGTTCAGGTTCCCCAGAAGTAGTCACTTTCTAGTCGGAACTTCAGTGTTTATGGAAAGAGGATCCTGCAGGGAAATGCCCTGATTTCCCCACAGAACCCCAGCAGGCACAGTGCTGGAGACACCAGCACTATCAACGCACCATTGGGGAGGTTGTGTGAAAGTCTGAACGCACAGCAGTTGGACCATGGACTTCCCCGAGGCCACCTCACCCATCCGTCACAGCCAGGCAACTCCTCCTTGCTACATTTCTTCTCACACTACCCTCTCCTTCACTCACCCTCCACAGAAGTCCAGAAGTTTAAGCTCTGGCAAAAAGGAATCTGAGGGACTTTGGACTCTGAAATGCTGGGTGCAGCAGAAGGCAGAGGTGAGGCTTGGGCTGAAAACTAGAGTGTTCTGTGAATGTCTACATGCTGAACTGGGCCACCCCCAGGCCCTCTCTCTGACTTGCTATCAGAATTATCAAAGCTAGAGGTGGCCTAGCAAAGGAAACAACCAACAGGGCGGGGAGACAACCTATGGAATAAGAGAAAATATTTGCAAACCACCTATCTGATAAGGGGCTAATATCCAAAATATATAAAGAACTTGTACAACTCAATAGCAAAAACAGCAAACCAACCAACCTCCCCCAAACAATCTGACTAAAAATGGGCAGTGGTCTTGAATAGACATTTTCCAAAGAAGACATATAAATGGCCAACAGGTACATAAAAAGGAGTAAAGTAAGTCAGAAAGAGAAAAACAAATATTGTATATAACACATATGTGGAATCCAGAAAAATGGTACAGATTAACCTATTTGCAGGGCAAGAATAGAGACACAGATATAGAGGACAGACGTGTGGACACAGGGCAGGAAGGAGAGGGTGGGATAAACTGGGAGATTGGGATTGACACATGTGCACTGCCATGTGTAAAACAGCGAGTGGGAACCTGCTGTGTAGTGCAGGGAGCACAGCTTGGTGCTCTGTAGTGACCTAGAGAGGTGGGAGGGAGTTCCAGGAGGGAGGGGATATACGTATACATATAGCTGATTCACTTCATTGTACAGCAGAAACTACAACATTGTAACATTGTAAAACAACTGTACCCCAATTAAAAAAAAAGAGGCTAGGGCTTCCCTGGTGGCGCAGTGGTTGAGAGTCCACCTGCCGATGCAGGGGACACGGATTCGTGCCCCGGTCCGGGAAGATCCCACATGCTGCGGAGCGGCTGGGCCCGTGAGCCACGGCCTCTGAGCCTGCGCGTCCGGAGCCTGTGCTCCGCAACGGGAGAGGCCACAACAGTGAGAGGCCCGCGTACCACAAAAAAAAAAAAAAAAAAAAAAAAAAAAAAAAAAAGAGGCTAAACATCACTAATCATCAGAGAAATGCAAACAAAGACCATTATGAAATACCACCTCATACCTGTTAGGATGGCTGTTCTCGAAAAGACGAGAGACAAGTGTTGGTGAGCATGTAGAGCAATGGGAACCTTAGGGCACTGGTGGTGGGAATTTGAATTGGTGCAGCCACTATGGAAAATGATATTGAAGTTCTGAAAAAAATTAAAAGTAGAACTACCATACAATCCAGCAGTTCCACTTCTGGGTATTTATCCAAAGGAAATGAAAACACTATCTCAAAGAGACATCTACACCTCCATGTCCATTGCAGCATTATTTGCAGTAGCCAAGATATGGAAACAACCCAAGTGTCCATCAATAGATGAAATGGGAAAAGAAAATGTGGTAAATATATACAGTGGCATATTACTCAGCCATGAAAAGGAAGGGAGCGCTGTCATTTGTGACAGCATGAATGGACCTTGAGGGCATTTTTCTAAGTAAAATATGTCAGAGAAAGAAGGATGAATACTGTATGACCTTACACGTGGAAAGTAAAAAAGTTGAACTCATAGAAACAGAGAGTAGAATGGTAGTGGGGGAAATGGAGAGATGTTGGTCAAAAGGGTACAAACTTCCATTTGTAGGATGAATAAGTTCTGGGGATCTACTGCACAGCATGGTGACTATAGTTAACAATACCGTATTATTTACTTGAAGGTTGCTGCGAGAATAAATAAATCTTAAATGTTCTCACCACACACACACACACACACTCAAGTAATTATGTGAGGTGGTAGATATGTTAACTAACCTTATTATGGTAATCATTTTGCAATATACCTGTAGCAAATCATGACACTGTATACTTTAAACTCAGACAATGTTATATGTCAATTGTATCTCAATAAAGCTGGGAAAAAGTTTAAAAAAATAAAAGAATGCTACAAGAAGATCAGAATATTTTTATCTAGAGAAGCTAAATGTCCCCAAGGAGAGACCCAGATACCAGTGTTTGGAGGACCCTAGCGAAAAGGCCAGCTGTCATCTGATTACCCTCCAGTGATCTCCAGCTGTCAGCTAGTCCCACCCTCCTATACTGCACTTCCAACAGGCTTTCGGTTGCCTCACGCTTAAATATAAATGGACAGCCAAGGATCATGAGCCATTTGAGAGAGTCTGCCAACACGAAAGATAGATGCTGTAGTAGATTGATTTTGTTACTCATCCCAATTAATGTTCTCCCTGTCTTCATGTCTTTTGCCCTGTGAATCCCGCTACTAGTCTGCCAGAGAAATGTGAGAGGCACATGCAGAAGAGCCAAGACCTCCAAATCCAGGCCATTCTAGACCAGTCAAATCCCAGTAGTCCTGCCAGACAAACACAGGCGTGTGAATATGCCCAGCCAAGATCAGCCAAGCCTGACCCAGATGACTCATAGACCAAGCACTGCTGTCTCTGAGGAAAACAAAATTCTATGGCATCAAATATGTAATTTATTAGTGTGGATGAATACATCCCCTGCCTTCCCTTCTGCACCATCCAGCCCCATCCCCTTACTGCTTGAGGTTTAAGAACACCTCTTCTGCAGGTGTGATGCTCTGGGCCCCATCCTAAGGAGAAGAGGAGGCCATGGACAGAAGCAAGGAAAACCAGACGCCAGACAGGCCTTGCTGGACACAGCTTCATCCTCTGGCTGCTGGTGCTGCTTGATGATGATCTCATCTGGCCTATGGCTCCTCGGTATTTCTGTCCTTGGGTTGGTGAAAAGTCCCGGGATGCCAAGTAAAACTGGATCCTAAACTCAAGTCTTGGCCTAGGGAAACCCTTAGGCTTGTCTGTAAAGCTTGAGGTGGAGGAAACTGTGAAGTGGGTAAAATCATCTACCACACCAGCCCTAGGCTATTCCTTTCCATGGCCCGCTCTCCCTCTCTCTCTTCCTCCTCCCTCCTTCCCTCCCTCCCTCCCTTCTTTCCTTCCTTCCTTCCTTCCCTCCCTATACCCAAGGTATATACAACTCTCTCCTTCCACCGGTCTCATTTCAGGAAAGAATCTGCTTAAACTCAGGAAACATTTAAATGTTGCCTTTCTCAGTATATCTTACAATTCAAGTCTTGTTTCTAACCAGGATACAAGATTTTTACTGTTTGGAAAGAATTTTCTCCAGAAGGTGGAAATCCTTTCGAAGGGGATGGGGTTTTGTGTGTTTCAATGATCTTGAAATGCTAACCTGTGGCTGAAGCCCAGTCCTGGCACTTTTCTTTTGCCAGAAACATTCTAGAGCCCCCTGGGGACCGAAGAGAAAGTAAATAAGGAAACCTCCTAGCAAATGCACATTGTATTTTGTAATTTGTACTCTTTCCCTGCTGATATGCAAACAACACTCACAGCCACGCACTGTTACCTGAGTAACAATCCTTGAGTTGGCATTTTAGGATCAAACGGGGTTCACGGAATAATTTTTTCTTTCCTGGGCCTTTGCCAGCTTTCTGAGGGATGTCTTCCTCTTTTTGATGCTAAAATAGAACTTACTGCCTCCTGGGGTGATGAAGTCTAATAAATCAGTAGTCACTACAGTTAAAGCAAAGGGAGAGCTGAGGTAATTGTCTGGATAATTTGGACAAAACAACCAACTATCCTCAATGGGTTGCAAAGTTTGGAGTTACCCAAATAGAACAATACACCGAATCTGCTCAGTCCTTTTTAGCTTCTAGGAAAGGAAAGCACCTTTTCTTTGGGGGATACTCAAATGGACTTCAGCAAGCTTTCTTGGTTGTCCCCATTCACCTCCTTGGGAGTATGGCACAGAGGAACCCCATGAATGTAATAACAGTGGTGGACGTTAACTGGTGTGTGTTCTAGGCACTGTTAAGCATTTTAAATAGATCTCATTTAGATGTCATCACAATAAGCCTATTACGATCCCCACTTAGCAGCTGTTGGACATGAGGCCAACAGAGCTTAAAGGGACTTGGGTGAGGCTCACAGCTGGTCAGTCGCAGAGCTGAGTCAGCCAGTCTGACTCCAAATCCTATCCTTGTCAACTTGAAACCTCTTGGTGGGATTATGCTCTGAGGATACAGACATGCAGAGGAATTGTGATCGGATCAAGGGAACCTGGTTCCTTAGTGGAAGAGGTGGTGTGTGCAAAACACCACTGTCTAGCTGGATGATATAAGGTAAGAAATGTCCCTCCCTTGGCCTCAGATTCCTCGGGGCAAATCAAAGGCCGGGATAATTTGTAAGTCCATCTCAGGTCTCACCTATGATTTTTAAAGTGGTCTGTGTCTGTGATCTTCAGTGTTCATTTCCTGAGCTCTGATTGGAGCTCAGCCCTAGCACTGTTTGAGCCCTGGTGTTCTTGTAAAGAGGGATGAATTAATGGTCAAGATATCTTGTGGTAACAAATGGCCTTCAAATCTCAGTGCCATAAACAACCCAGCGTTTGTCATATCTCGTGTGTTTCGGTGTCCATTTCGGGTGTCCAGGGACGCAGTGGTCCCCCAGAATCCAGACTGGTGGGGCAGCTACCATCTCTAACGTTGAGGGGCACTCTGCCTGAGGGAAAGAAAGCTCTGGAAGGTATTACGCTGGAAATTAAATACTCTGGCCCAGAAAATGGCAATATGCCTCGGTCTCTCCTGACTCACTAACCAGAACTAGTCCCATGGGCCCATCCAACCATAGCGGGTAGAAGGTACAATCTTAACCATGTGCCCCAAGGGCAGACAACTGGGAATATTTGGAGAACAGCATTAACGACCACCTACAATACGAATGCCACAATGTCCCTTTAGAATCCTGCATGACTGGGGAGGCTAGCAAAGTCAGGCAGGCAGGGCTGCTAATATTGCACTGTGGTCAGAGGGACAGGTTGGACAAGAGAATGTTTCCTTTTCAATGAGATAATGGATACTGTGTTGGGGGGGTGGCCATGGGGGTAAAGAGAGGTCACTCAAAGCCAGGTTTTCTCTAGGGTGACCTTGATCACATTCCTTCCTTTACTGTTTCTTGTAACTCACTAATTAAGATAACTAAAAATGTTACCATGAGCTAAAGTCAACATCAATTAAAAATCCCATATATATTTCACATGAAAACACATGGTCTTCAAACATGTGTGATTTTCATCAGACCTCCTCATCTGTTTGTCATTTAAGGTTCAGACCATTTTCCATATTTCTATCAAATGCTGTCTGCTGTAGATGAAAGCCTGGCAAATAACTGTGCAAAAGAAACTTTCTGAAGTTATAAATAATCAAATGCCCATGGGGGGTTGACCTCATATACAATAATACACAGAGTAATGATCAGAGCTCTGAGGGAAATGGAGCTCAATGATGGCCTTCTCTAGTAAGGAGGTGGCTGCAGCTTTGCTTACAGTAACATGAGTGTCATTTTCCTGATCCCCTCATCCTCTGGCAGGAATAGGACAGAATGGAGCTATGGAGAGAGCTGGGAAAGTAGTTGGAACACAGTTGGGACAGTGGTGTACTGGTAAGTGTTTAGCAATCAGCTCTCTGGTGAAAAAAGCTCTGATTTGTAGTGTTTGCCAATTTCCATGGTGTAAATACCCTCACTATGGCTGGATTTCAAGGTACCCATGTGATGTCATTGACCATGGATTTGGGAAGAAATATATAATTGGCTCATGTAAGTCAGTACCACCTGGGTCCACCGCATCACTGAATAGAGAAATTGGGATGGTTGCCTGTTTCCTGTCCTCTTCTCACCTCTAGTCCCAAAATATGTTAGGAGCTTAGGTGGCAGGAACTGTTCAGAGGAAGACAATGACAAGACGGAGGCAGATCTAGTGCTGGGAAACACTGGTGACTCCCATATTGTATTAGTTTCCTAGGTCAGTAGCAAACTGGGTGGCTTAGAACAACAGAAATGTATGCTTTCACAGTTCTGGAGTCCAGAAGTCTAAAATCAAGGTGTTGACAGGGTTGTGTAGGGGAGGAAAACTTCTCCCTTATTCTTTTCTAGGTTCTTGGCCTAATAATTAAATTGGTGTAAGACAGATTAACAGGAGAAAAGCAAATTTAATTTTGTAGACATGGGAATCCTACATATACGGGACTCTCAGTCAGGCAAGTGAGGCTTATATACCATCCTGAGATAAGAAGAAGGGGCAAGGGGTCTAGGACTTCAAAGGGGAGGAAAAGAACTCACAGGAAGATGGAAAGAGCAATGTTTGGAAAACAGCGTTTGTCATGCCATACAGATAAGTCTTTCCGATGTAAAAAGTTATCTCTGGGGCTTCCCTGGTGGCTCAGTGCTTGAGAGTCTGCCTGCCGATGCAGGGTACACGGGTTCGTGCCCCGGTCCGGGAAGATCCCACATGCTGTGGAGCGGCTGGGCCCGTGAGCCATGGCCGCTGACTGTGCCTGTGCTCCGCAACGGGAGAGGCCACAACAGAGAGAGGCCCGCGTACCACAAAAAGAAAAAAGAAAAAAGAAAAAAGTTATCTCTGGTAATAGTGTTCTTCCTGGTATAGGCCCCATATGTAAATTCTTTTAGGCAGTTAAAGGAAAGGTAAAAAGCCCTTCTTGAGTCTGTTGGGCCATGATTGTGTTCAGCTCAAAGTAATTCACAGGCCCAAGTGGCACATTCTGGGCAGCCTGCCCTGAACCCCATCAGCTGGTTCCTTCTGGAGTCTCTAAGCGAGGAACCACCCCGCATTTCTCCTAGCTTCTGGTGGTCACCAGCAATCCGTGTCACTTCTTGGCTTGTAGACATATTCCAATCTCTACCTCTATCTTCACATGCCCTTCTCTGTGTGTCTCTCTGTGTGTCTTCTCCGCTTCTTATAAGTACACCAGTCATTTAGGGACACCCACCCTAGTTCTAAGGTGATTTCACCTTGAGAGCCATAACTAATTACTTCTGCAAAGACCCTATTTCCAAATAAGGTCACATACTGAGATTCTTGGTGGACAAGAATGTCTGGGAGACACGATTCAACTCACTGCTCATATATACACACAGCACGGAAAGGATTAGAGAGAGGGGAAGGCAGGACCAGAGCTGGCGACCTGGCCCTAACACTTCCCCCTGACTTCCCAGAGCATCCTTCAGGCTGTGATCTGCTTCCTGATTTACGATGGCAGGTCAGGAGGGGAAGTGGTCTAGGACGGCTGGGTCGCCTTCCCACTTAGTCATGCTCCACACCTCCAAACCCAGGTGGGTGAGGAGTAGAGTGACCTTGGCCTAAGGTTCTTATAAAGCTGTGTTTGGGCAGTTGTCTCCTTATATCATCTTCCGTCTTCTCTGAAGAGAAATTTTGGCAAAAACAGCGCAAACCTTCAGAGATCTGTTCTTTAACTAGTATCATACACCCTATCTGGTAGAATAGGCCCTTAACTGATACTGCTGAATGAAGGAATACAGTCAAGGGCTGCTTCAAATGGGCCTTCCCTGGAAGAAAACAGATGAGCTCTCAAGTTCAAAAATATCTTTTCCATCTAAAAGACATATTCTGGCCCATTAGGTCAGTGGAAGACAGTGACAGAGGATCAAGTGTCAAAGGCCCCAGGGACCTCAAGTAGGGCTTTCCTTGGCACTGTAATAGGAGCCAAGAACTACCCCTCCCCACAGCCCTGATGAGAAAGCCAGCTTGCCTGGGCCTCAGAGGGCAGGGGGAGGTCACTGAGACTCCCTCAGTGGCAACTTTAAACCACATCTTGTGGGTCCCTTCAGTTTCATCCCTCACACTCCTCTCTCAGCCTGGAATGCAGAGGAAGGGAGTGGAGGGATCAGATTTCCAGGAAAGAATCTGCCTTCTGAGTTTCTGTGCTTTAGCCGAGAGCTCACACCTAGGGAAGCTCCGTGGTTTGGGGCATCGGATACACCAATGAGATTTTCACATCTCAGGCCCAAATTCCTCATCTCCGCTCACCATGCTTGAGATGAATTGAATTTATGTGCCATGGCTTAAGAGTTCATAACAAACACCTTTCTCTCAGGCACCTTGCCCTCTGTTCCAGCTCATTCTACTCCCCCAAGGTTGCTTTTTCTCCTGGGCCTCAGGTATGCAGTCATTTGGCTGGTTGAGCCCTGTGATCACATGAAACAATGACCACATAAAACATACCTCAATTTAGAGATAAGCACTGATGCGTGACCTGCAGCTGAGATTAAAATCTGTCCCATAAATCTCTTTACAATGCTGCATGCATATTCCACACATTATGATGAGAAGTGAGCTAGTAAATAAATAGCCGAGGAAAAAAATTCTCACAAAATACCATATGATTAAGAGGCTTGATCTCATTTTGCTAGAAACTAGGAGGGGGTAAGATTTGTCTGTGATGTCAATTCCTCCTCTCACTATGGCATTGCATGGAAGGTTTGACTTTCATCACACAGTTTAAGAGCCTACTGTGTGATATGTGCTGGGGATATACATGGGATTAAGTTGCAACTTAAAGATACAATTGAGAAGGTAATGAAATTTGAAAACATATCAATTTGAGATCTAGTTATTAAAATTCTCTCTGTGTATGTATGTGTTTTGGAGTTTAGTGTAACACGCTTAGAGGCATTTGACACACTTTTTCATATATAGTGGAATATTATAAGCCCCTAAGATTCAAAATAAATAATAATGGAATGAGACCACCATTTCCATGATCTTTATGCCTCTACCATGATGATAGGTTTTCTGGAAAAAGGATTTAAGGGCTCACTCCTGCTCCTTGGGCTGTTAGTAAACCTGGACCATCTGCCGGTCTGAATCTTGGTGCTGCCCTTTTCTCTCATCCAAGGTAACGAGGAGTGTGCGTATGTGCGTATGTTTGCTACACGTGAACAACTGGGTGTGTTTGTGCGAGTATGAAGGGAGTTGGCTGGGAGCCACAGAATTTACAGAGGAAAACTAGATGTCATGAGAGTACATTCTGAGACGGCAAGTCAACTTTCTTTGTCCTCAGGAATTCCTAGTTGCAAATGAACTTGGAGTTGAAGAGCCATTACATTTGTAGGATTAGATCATTGAGATGCTCCTACGTGTAAGGAAGGTGCCCTTCTGGCATGATGACTGGGTCGTGAGGTTGTGGCCTTAGACTAAGGCGAAGACAGACTGGAGTAAAAGGGAAAACCCGCCCCGTGCACTGAGCTAAGGTTGGAATGGAATGGGGATGA
The DNA here is from genome assembly GCF_003031525.2 of Neophocaena asiaeorientalis asiaeorientalis. Taxonomy (NCBI): domain Eukaryota; kingdom Metazoa; phylum Chordata; class Mammalia; order Artiodactyla; family Phocoenidae; genus Neophocaena; species Neophocaena asiaeorientalis. The sequence goes on along the minus strand of NW_020172812.1, from coordinate 2,384,679 downwards.
GTAGTGGAGGAAAGCAGACTTAAGGGTCTCTGTTTCTCTCACTTCTTTGGTCCCCATCTTCTGTGCTCAGAGAAGCATGATGGAGAAGGAGAACACTGGGCTAGTGGGCTGGTAGTGGTGTGTGCGTGTGTGTGTGTGTTTCTCTCACTTCTTTGGTCCCCATCTTCTGTGCTCAGAGAAGCATGATGGAGAAGGAGAACACTGGGCTAGTGGGCTGGTAGTGGTGTGTGTGTGTGTGTGTGTGAGAGAGAGAGAGAGAGAGAGACTGAGAGAGAAAAAGAGGTCCCAGACCTCCATCATGACTTGGGAGGTCTGGTGAGGAGGAAGTTAGGCAACAGAAGAAGGACAGATTGAAAGACCAGAGGCCAGGTTACCATGATCTGACTGGGGCTTGCGAGGAGCCCAGAAGGACCCATCTACCTGGTGAGGGCATGGAGGAAGGCTGAGAGGGTCTGTTGATGTGCTGGATGCCTGTGGTCAGAGTGAAGAGGCTGCAGTAGGCAGGGACCACACACTCCAGTGGTGAGTGCCATCATGTTGGCCTCAAGTGATGATGCTCCCTCTCCCTGTTCCCCAAGAAATAAGCACACCACTGTCATTACCACTTCTACTGTCACTACTCTAGGGAACAGATCTGCTCTGGGTGATACGCAGCTGGGACCAGGGATAATCCAGAGAACTTTCTCCCTTGTTGGCAAGAGGAGAAAATGATCCCTTCGTATATTAAGACGACATCTTAGGGAAAAGAAGGGGAGATGAAATCCAAGAGACCAAAATTCATCTAAATAGGGAATTCTATTTTGAAAAGATTAAGTGTCTAAGGGGACATTTTCTAAGGGATGGAACAGAAATACAGTTGACCCGTGAACAATGCAGAGGTTAGGGACGCTGATCCCACACAGACAGTCGAAAATTCAAGTCTAATTTTTGACTCCTCCCAAAGTGAACTACTAATAGCCTACTTTTGACCAGAAGCCTTACCATAACATACACAGTTGATTAACATATATATTTTTGTGTTACATGTATATCTACATATATTTATGCATTCATGCCATTTCTTAATTTTTTTCTTTTTAATTTTCATAGGTAAGACATCATTTATTTCATCTTTCTTTTTTTTTCCATCTTTATTGGAGTATAATTGCTTTACAATGGTGTGTTAGTTTCTGCTTCATAACAAAGTGAATCAGTTACACATATACACATGTTCTCGGGCTGGTGAGTGCCGGTCGGCCCTGATCCTCTTGTGAGGGAATCTCTCCGCTTTGCCCTCCGCACCCCCGTTGCTGTGCTCTCCTCCGCGGCTCCGAAGCTCTCCCGCTCAGCCACCCACAGTCTCCTCCAGTTAAGGGGCTTCCTAGTGTGTGGCAGCCTTTCCTCCTTCACAGCTCCCTCCCACTGGTGCAGGTCCCGTCCCTATTCTTTTGTCTCTGTTTTTTCTTTTGCCCTACCCAGGTACGTGGGGGGTTTCTTGCCTTTGGGGAGGTCTGAGGTCTTCTGCCAGCGTTCAGTAGGTGTTCTGTAGGAGTTGTTCCACGTGTAGATGTATTTCTGGTGTATCTGTGGGGAGGAAGGTGATCTCCGCGCCTTACTCTTCCGCCATCTTCCCGGAAGCTATCTCTTAATTTTTTTTGATACTTCTAGGCTACGCAGTTTATCAGCAAGTCTTTTCAAATTGTAGCAAATCTCCAGAAAAATTTTCCAATATATTTAGGGGAAAAAATCCTCATATGCCACCCAGTTCACACTTGTGTTGTTCAAGGGTCAACTGTACTGCGGTTTCTCAAGTTTAAGTTTCCCAGCTACCTAGCTAGGAGCAGGTCCTTTTCGGGGAATAAAGAAACTTCATTTCCATGTACAACTGACTGTGATATAACAGAGCAACCCTGATACTTATGGATAAAAAGAAAGTTGTGAACTTTCAAATAAAAAACTTTAATCTTAAATAAACAAACTTAAAATAGTCATGAAGCCTTTTGAAACTTTTCAGTTGTCTTTTGAGACTTTTATTAAAAATAACCTGGGGCTTCCCTGGTGGCTCAGTGGTTGGGAGTCCGCCTGCCGATGCAGGGGACATGGGTTCGTGCCCCGGTCCGGGAGGATCCCGCATGCCACGGAGCAGCTGGGCCCGTGAGCCATGGCCGCTGAGCCTGCGCGTCCGGAGCCTGTGCTCCTTAGCGGGAGAGGCCGCAGCAGTGAGAGGCCCGCGTACCGCAAAAAAAAAAAAAAAAAAAAAAGCGTGGGAATAAGTATCCTTGTCGTACCATCCAGCTGGTATTCAGTAAGGAAAGAATAGGGGACCTGGCGCACAGCGTCCTGGCTGAACCCAGGGGGCCATGCAGATTTGGGACAGTCAGTGTCGCTTGGGGACACTGGTCCAAAGACTGATGAAGAAAAAAATCCTGAGAAATTTAGTCTTCAGGGAACATTTCCCAGTGGAAGGGCTCAGAGTCTGTGGAATTCAAAGCTTCTGCAGACACTGACAGTCCTCTCTCTGGGGATGATTTCTGAGTAAGGGAGATTGGTAGTTGTGTGACCAAGACGATTTTGGTGCAGACTGTTCTGGACATAGGGGAATGGCTTAGGTGACCTTCCAGGGGTCTTGTACCTAATCCATGATTCTGTAAGTAATGAGTTGACAGAAAATTGCCTTCTGTATTTGGTTGGCCATCTGCTGTTTCTCCAGTGCTGGCTGATAAAGGCATGGCTATATGGGGAGAAGGTGAGCTGTAATTAATTATCTATGGCATTGATGAATTTCTTGTAAGATATTCCCCTGCTAATCCAGCCATATAGCTGCAGCCATCCCCCACTCCCAATGTTAACGGTCTATTTAAGGACCCAGCTCCGTAATTAAATGTTTCATTTGCAAGAAAATGGTTCCTAGAAAAATCCAAGCTCTCTTTATGTGCCTGCAATCGACTACTGCAGACGTTACATAAGAGATTAGTCCACGTTGGCCTGCTGTTCTTAGCTTTCTGGATAATGTATTATGTTTCTGGTGTATGTAAATTACTAAATGTAATGTTCATCAGTATACCTGCTGAATGAAGCCACACGTATTGTGGGCATAATTTTAATTATTTATATGCTATAAGAATGGAAGAAATTGGAATTACAGAAGTAGGGTTCTAAAAAATCCCTCTGGTTTTCTTTTGGGAACAACTTAATCAGATTAAAACCGTAATCGTTTTTCAACTCTTGCCTCACACTTGTTTTGGCCACCTCTTTTGTCAGCATGCGGCTATGCCCCATAAAGGCATTTCATGTCAACCCAGAGTATTTGCCTTATTAGAAAACAGCACGTACTAGATGGCTGGGTTCAAGTCAGGGACAACATTGGGGAAGCTCAAGGTTCCCTTCTGAGCTTGGCTTTTGTTCTTGAACTAGGTCCCTGGCAACTCCTGACCCGTTTTCTTCTAGTCAAGAAGGTAGCAGCTAGGTAGGTAAGGCTGGAAAGCAGAACAGGGAAGGAGCAGAGGTTAGAGGGACATGTGTATCTCTGGGCAAAGCAACATGAAAAGACAATAAAAACCAGCTACTTTTATTAACTAGCTAGAGATATGGAGGACATTTTAGTTCCAGATGGCTGATCAGGATTGAAAGGATTTGGGTATCTATTCAAGACCTGTAGACTGTAATCAGAAATGAGTTTGTCCAGTGAGTTTTATCATATTGTGACATCTTGGTAGGACACGGAGTCTAGACTCCAAGCACCTGGATTTGAATCCTGGTCTCATGTTTTAGGTGAAGCATCAAGACCCTTCTCAGTGCCTCGATTTCCTCTTGCACACAGTAGGGAGCACACTAATGCTGCTTGATTGAACTGTCAGGAAGATCTAATGGCGTGATGCATGGGAATGTGCTTTATAAACACCGACGGGTGGTGCAAATGGATGTTTTTGTCCTCCCTACATCCTTCTCTTGTCCCATAACACGTGTTGCCTGGCAAGTCATGTTTTAATATTTTTGTGTCTGACGTGGAGGAAAAAAATATTTTATGAGTTATTCCAGTTTCCCTCGGAGAGTAGCAGAATTCCTTGGAGAGGAAAAACTACCCTTTTCTTTGGGAATATACAAATGGGATATTTTGTTCATAAGACAGACCCCCTGGGCCAGTCTAGATCAGACTTCTCAAATGTCCTATGGTGAAGGACCATTTAAAATTCCACTCCATTGTGGACAGTTACTTTTGTAAAATACAAGAAAATGTAGTCTTAAAAACATGAAATAAAAGAGACATACAAAGCACAAATCCTATTTTTCTTTTATTATTAAGAGACATAAAATTACTTCAGGAGACATAAAATTACTCTGTCAAGTTGTTGTAAAACCTTAACATCTGTACTTATCTCGTTGTGGACTGGGAACCAAAGTTCTTGGACCAACACCACTGAGTGGATTCCACTTTAAGGAACGCTGCTGTAGGTGGAAGAGATTTCAAACAAAATGAGAACTAACCTGGTTTCCATTGAACAATCCCAGGTATTTTGTTTTTGGCAGATGAGCTAGTAAATGGGTGTAAAACTCAGAGAAGGGATATGGGGGAAGGGCCTGTTTTGATTCAAAGAGAGAGAAGGGGAAAAATGACAGCTGGCCAAAGTGTAAAGAGGAGAGTAGTAGTTAAGAAATTCCACGTGCTGGGGACGATGGCATAATGACAGTTTTAACTTGTTTCCTTGTTGGGTTGTGCTAATTCCCCAACCTTCAATAGTCTGTTACACACAATGTCTGCATGTTGGTGGTGCTAGGAGACTGAGGCTGGGTCTATATCCACAGCTGGTGGACAGCAGAGAGTAAGGGGGTAGCCATAGGTCTAGCCCAGTCGGGGAATTCAGAGACAGAGCTGTCCAGGAAAGTGTCAGCCTTCTCTTGAGTGTCTGTGGATGCACTGAGGTGGGCTCTGGATTTTCCATATTATGTGGGGTGGAAGCATTTGTACTTATTTGGTATTGAGAGGAAAAGGGATCCCAGAAGTTTGGAGGACAAGGGACACTCAGGTTATACTACAGATGGGAAAGAGTTCTGCTCAAATTTCCTACCAGTCTCCTGCTCATGACAGACATGGTCCTTCTTCTTTATGGAGGGAAGCGTCTTTCCTCTGGTTGGGTGTGAAGTGTGAATTGCAGAGTCCCAGAGAGGCAAATAACTTGCTCAACATAGCAGAGCTCTGGGCAGAGCTGAGATTGAAAGCTGCTGGCACCCTGTGCCCGTGGTTTGTTGTGTGGCTGGGTCCTGGGCATTTGGATGGATTAAATGGCCTCAGCGTGTCCAGGCAGACGGCACCAAGAGCCATGCCCTCTGCACAGTAGATGCGGATGGATGAGGGCAGGGTTCGTGACCTCTGCCATCCCCTAGAGGAGCCGAGGTCTCTGCCGTGAGTCTGAGGTATGAGGTTGGAGAGCAGACTTGTTGGAGCCCAGAACTCATCCACACCCAGCTTTGATTTACACGGGGACATTTCCTGACTCTTGGCATTGGGAAAGGGAAATAGCAAATTTGGGGTGTTTGCTTATTTCCGCCGGTAATTTCAGCTAGGAAGGGTGAAGGCTGATGAATCACACAGCAGCTCATTAAAACATAATATCCCTTTGAAGCCCAGAGCAGCAAGTGGAGAGCTGTTTTGCAATGTTGGTGGGAGACTGGGGAGTCTCCAGCTCATCCCTTTGATGCAGTTGGATAAGGTGTCGACTCTTCAGTTGTACCTTTTGGCACAGTTGAGGCAAACTTGGGGTGTACAGAGAACTCTGGGAATACAGGGCTACTAGAGAATTCCACAGAAGGAACCAGGCTGAGGCTGGGTTTAGCCCAGATCCTGTCCCCAGGCTCTCGACTGTGCTCCCCCCAGCCCCCCTGGAGAGCTGCTACCTTCTGCCATGAGCCAAACCACCCCAGGGAGGTTGGGGGCCGCAGCTGGCTGAGAACCCCCGTGGCCACCAGTGCCTCCATCTCAGGAAGACACCACAGGCCAAGGAAAACACTTGGTAAACTTCGCCTGGGCAGCTCTCAGTAACTTATTTAGGATTTAATGTTTCTTTTTAAACAGAGCACAGAAGGCTTGGAAAGCAAGCTCAGTGATTCCTGAGAGGATAACCTAGTTCCATGTCTTAGTCATCTTTGCTTTTGGCACCTAGAAGGTGCTCCATAGATGCCTGTTCGATTTCAGTCATCTTTTGTGGTTTTGGAAAAAAGTTGGGAAACACCCCAGCCATCCTCTGTTGGATTGCTTAGATTTTGGCGGAGGCCAAGTGTTGAAATCGTGGGTTGCTTAAGACTGATTATTCCCAATTAAACAGCTAGTCAGTGAACATTTATTGGTGAGGCATCGAGCTGGATGCTGTGGTAGGAGAAAGATGCAAGGGAGTTGGTGGAATGCAGAGTAGGAACGGCCACAACAGGAGTAGAGATGAGCCAGCCGCAGTGAGAACACAGAGGACGGAATCAATTAGACTGAGAGACCAGGAACGTCGTCACAGAGAGGGGCACTGGGGCAAGAGCCTTGGAGGATGAGAGTTTGAAGGGTGTTGGGTCAAGATGGGGATTTTTGGTTAGTGTCAATGACAAGAGCACAGGCTTCTAGGCACAAAGCTGCACTGGCAAGTATGCAGTGAGGCTGAGCTTCTGGTCTGAAATGTCAAAATATAACTTTTTAAAACACCTAAGAAAAATTCTCATACAAACATCTGGTGAGCCCATGTCAAAGACTTATTCAACTCATTAATTAGGGAACCAGCAGAGTGGAAAATTGGTTCAAAGAAGAATTGGAGAGACCAAAGCATATATAATCAATAAAAGAAGGAAAGCTGAAAGAAGGCTGCACAGTTAGATATGAATCTGGTTAATGTTCTACAGAGCAATAAAGTTACAACCTGTGGAGCTCTTTTTTCTATCAGACAGTATTCATTTGCAATTGTACTGGGCCAAAAAAATCATTTGTAGCTTGCCAATTTTATACATGTTCACCCAACTCTGTAGAACCTGGGCCAGAATCAATGGTAAAATGTAAGACAAACAAAATTTGCATTTTTCTAGAGCATCTCATGATCCCAAAGCAGACTTTTTTCACAATGCTCTAAAATGACTTTGAAAAGGCATGTAATCATCTTCTTCCTTAATTTTCAAGGTTCAGATCATTTAGCTAAAAGAAAAATGTTCTGGATGGATTTGGAGGAACCTGGTGATGAACTTGGACTTGATTCTGTTAAGTTTTAGCAGAATTGACGTGATCTGTCCCAGCATATGGCAAGATTATGGGGGAAAACCGAGTGGAGAGGAGAGATAACAGAAAGAGAGCCTTGTTAGAAGGTTATGATAATAGTTCAGGCAGAAATCACGATGTGGTACTGGGTTTAGAAAGGTGGAGGCTGATATAGAGATGGTGTGAAGATGAATTGATTTCATGGGAGCTGTGAGGGAGGGAGTTCAGTTCCACAGATGTTTATTGTGTATTTGCTATGTGTCACTGTGATAAACACCAGCAGCTCAAAGAAGAGTAAGATGTTACTATTGTCCCCCAGGAGCTTAAGACATGAAAGATTATTCTCAGTTCCATGTGGAAAGGTCAATGGTGCTGATATGTACGGGATGAATAGGGTCAAGGTCAGATCAGGGAGGATACCCAGAGAGGGTTTTTTAAGGATCACCGAGTATTATCGGGCAAAGCAGGAGGTTGGAAGGTGCTCAAACCTTGGGTACACATTGGAATCACTGTGGTAGCCTACAAAACTCCTGAGCCTGCTCTACACCCTCAGAGATTCTGATTTCATAGAATTTCTGGGTGTGACCTACTTGCAAGGAAGGAGCTTGTAAATCTTTCCAGGTGATTCTGATGTGCAAAGTGGATAATACTTGAGATGGAAGAAACCACAGGAGCATGGGCAGAGAGGAATTACGGAGCCTGGAACGTGCTGGGAAAGAAACATAGTACTGTAGTACCTCAAAACAACAGTTGTGATGTGGGAAAAGTTGGGAGGAGAGACTGGGCTGGCTGCGATAGCGGCTGCCATGGAGAGCCTTGTCCTGTCAGTGTAGAGCCACAGGTCATGCTACACATATTCTACTCTGGGAGATTTGGGGCCTGGAGCGCCATTAAGGACCTGAGATAAGGACAGAGAACTTGAGAAATTATTCTCATCCCAGCTCTGCCTTGAATTTGTTATGGGACCTCAGTTTCCTTATATGGAAAGTGAAGAGTTGAACTTGATGGCCCCTAAATTTCTTTCAGTTCAAGAATTGCAAAATTCTCCTTTTCTGTCATCAGTTTGGTTTTACTGATGCTGGGTTGTGTTGTACTTGAGACATCCATGGTCAGAACCTTAGGGAATATCTATTTAATTAGAACGACACTGTTTTTTTTCCAATTTTAATCCAAAGAGTGCTACAGACTTATAGAAAAAAGGAAAAATTAAAACTCTACAGAAGAATATAAAGCAAAAGTTTCTCTTCTAGCATCCTGTGTTCCATTTCCCAGAGCCTCATGGGATGGTATGTTGTGTGTATATATCAACATTCTTTTCTTTTTGTGTATAAGCATATATGTATGCACATTTAATATTGTACACAAATGGGGCCATGTTGTGTAAATTGTTCTGTAACTTGTTTTCACATTTCAATATATTTTTGACATCTTTCCATGTCTGTATTTTTTTTCAGCTTTGTCTTTTTTTTTTAATTGAAGTATAGTTGATTTACAATGTTGTGTTAATTTCTGCTGTACAGTAAAGTGACTCAGTTATACATACGTATGCATTCTTTTCTATTGTGGTTTATCCCAGGACATTAAATATAGTTCTCTGTGCTATACAGTAGGACCTAGTTGTCCATCCATTCTATATGTAATAGTTTGCATCTACTAACCCCACACTCCCAGTCCATCCCTCCCCTACATACCCCTTGGCAACCACAAGTCTGTTCTCTATATCTGGGAGTCTGTTTCTGCTTTATAGATAGGTTAATTTGGGTCATATTTTAGATTCCACATATAAGTGATATCATATGGTATTCGTCTTTCTCTTTCTGACTTACTTTACTTAGTATGATCATGCTAAGTGATTATCATACCATGTCTGTGAATTTAGAATGACCCCATACTTATTGCCAGTTGTGTGATACTCCATGGTATGACCCCATAATTTCCCTAACCTATGATAGCCATTTAGGTTGTGTTAGTAGTTCACTGTGTTGTAATATGTTTCAGCGAACCTTCTTGTGTATACATTTGTGTAATTTTGGAAGTTCTGTTTATTCATAGGACCAATCCTTAGACATGGAATTACTAGGTCTGTGGTTAAGTATATTGAAAATTTGGATAGGCATTAACAAATTGTCTTCCAAAATTGTACTAATTTATATGCCTAACTACAAGTTCCTCATTCCCTTATAAATGCTATGTATTTTTCAAGTTTTAAGTTGTTTACTTTTGGAGATGGAAAATGGTATCTGTTTTAATCTGTATTTATTTCATAAGAGAGGAGTTGATTACCTTTTCATATGTTTATTGGCTATTTGGCTTTCTGTTCAAACTTCTATTCCTGTTCTTTGCTCTTATTGTTTTTTTCTTGTAATTTCTTGTAATTTGGAATGTTCTCTTTATTATACACTAAATTTCCACATACATTCGCACTTGTTTCTGGATTCTTTATTCTGTTCCAATTATCTGTCTATTCAAGCATTAATATTATACTGTTTTAATAACTGGCTTTATAATACATTTTAATATCTGGTAAGACTAAGTCATCCTCAATTACCCTTCCTATTTAGAATTTTCTCACATGTTTATTTTTTCAGATGAACTTTAACATTATTTTATCAAATTAAGAAAAAGCTCTACTGGATGTTTTTTGTAATTGGAATTGAGTTACTAGATAAATCAGAACTGTCATCCTTATAATAACGAATCTTCCTGTTTAAGAAGGTGTATTTTACATATTCAAATGTTTTTTGTTATTAAATGGAGTTCTCAAATTTTCTTCATATAGGTCTTGCACATTTCTTAAGTTTATTGTTAGATATTTTATAGTTGTATTTGTTCTTGGACAAATGATCCTTTTCTTCCCTCCATCGTATTTTGCATCTTGTTTGCATTAGGAAAGCCATTGATTTTTGTATATTCTGGAAGACTTATGAAAAGAGGCATGAAGGGGAAGAGAAGGAGAGATGTGGGAGGAAGAATCAGGAGACTGCAGTGGAAGCTAGGGGAGGATGCATTTTGAAGAGCAGGATTTCAACACTATCAAATGCTGTCAAGGTTAAGTAGGAGGGAATGGGACCTATACCAGGAGCCAGCTGAGAGAGTGATTAGGGATCATGCAGGAAAGAAAGACATGCCACTCTTCCTTGTCTTTTATGTGCTACTCATTGCATTCATCAGAGAGTCCTCCACATGTGATAGAAAAATCCAGAAGCTTGGATGCCTATGTGATGTGTGTGTGTGTGTGTGTGTGTGCGTGCGCGCGCACACATGCAGCTGGACAAGGAACACAGGTGCCAGTCTCAGAATCTGTGGGCTCACATGGGAACTGATTATCAATGGTTTCATTTATAGTGAGCGTGCTTCCAACCCTAAACTGGCATGCAATGCAAATGTGAAAAAGTTAGCTTTCCCTGATGTTATAGTGGGGTCAACTGGAGCATGGATTTGCTTTTCCTGGGAAGTGAGAGCAGTAGATGAATAGTAAGACAGTTTAAAAAAATCTTGTTTCAAGTGAAAATTTTTTCAAATGGCACCGGAGTTCCCCAAATGGCCATAAATCCCTAACTTGGCAGGAATCTAGCCTCTCTTTTCCTGTCCATGTTTAGCAGCCTTGCCACCAGCCATCAAGGTTCTGTTAGCACAGCAGGGTGCAGGAAGAAGGGCTGCTTGATTGGCATATGGCGTAACTCCCTCCTTGTTGCTTTCTGTTTATCCAGCTTCATGCTTTCGCAATATGGCGACTTTCACTGGCTGCGATGTTAGAGAAGGGTAAAGATCTATAAATAGCATTCCACTTATGAAAAAATCCTTCCAACAACTAGACCCTGTGAGCAAGCCAATTAATTGCCAAGAAAGCTGACTTCTCTACTTGTAGGGCCTGTGGTGGTGTCCAGCTCTGAAGAAAGGAGGAGCGTTGACATGGAGGTTGATGGTCAATCCTTGGTACTTAACTTTAAGACTATAGAATAAGAATGGGATTTACCCATGATTTGGAGGAAAGGCTCTTTCACAGAATGGAACTGACTCTCAAATTCTAGGGGAGGATTTCTCAGCTTGCCAGATAAAATACAGAACACCAAGTTAAATTTGAATTTCAGATAAACAATGATTACAAATTATTCATACTTTTATTTGCTAACCCGGGTAACGCTAAGCAGCTAGTTTTTCTAAAATAGAGATGTCCATATAATATGGGAAATGGGTGAGCAAAGCTCAGCTGGACTTTACTGGGTCATCCCATAGGCTGAAGCCTCTTTGGAAAGAAACATTAAGGACCAGATATCCTAGACATTTATTGGATTCCAATTTCTATCCATTCTTTGTGTACTGAGCCTCTCATATCCATCTTGTTGACCCCGTTCCATTGCCATTAAAGGGGTTCCAACTATCAACAGCATTGACCCCAAATGTTCAGTGCTCAGTGATTTACTCTAGAGGGTGTTTTCCCTTTGCAGGGAGCTCCTATGTGGCTTTCTGCTTGGTTTCTCTCTCTCTCAACACTCCCTTCACACCATACCACCCCACCCTGAGCACGATCACCTGAAAATGATTCCCCAACACCACTTTGTCATGTCCTATGGTGACGTGCTGCCAGTTAAGCCCACCTGTTGGGAGCCAAGAAGTTTTCGCCATTAGAAGATGGCCGACATCCTGCTTCTCTTGCCCACCCACATATAGAACTTGAACACCATCTGTATGTGGACCAGGGTTTTCAGCTGTGGAATTTTCTCTAGCTCAGTTGCATCTGGGAGTCTTGTTCTGAGTTCTTAGGAGCTGATCTTTCATACCCCTTCACCACTCTTCGCTCAAAAAACACTTGCTGGTCGATCGACTCTAGTGGATCTTATCAGAATTGGCCACATTTACCGAGTGGGAAAGTTGTTTTAAGCCCGATGTCCTTGTGCTGGAGAAGTTCCGAGAGACTAGAAGACACTAAATCCCGCTTCCACTTCTGTGAGCCCCTCTCCTACTCTTGTTCCCAGTTTGGGGGCTGAGAAGGCGGAGATCTCTGTGTTTAACTCCTGATTGAGACAGCTGGGTTAGCCAATGTTCCTTTAAACTCCAAAACTAGCTTAAGCAGAGAGGGACTCATTAAATGCTGGTGATAAAAGTGAATCGAGAAGTTTACTCTTTGAGTTCCTGAATTCTAGATTTTGTGGTTGAAATCTATGGTATGTTTGGAACTCACCATTTGTGTCTATGATCTTTTTCAATAGAATAATCTCCTTGGCTGCTCTATTCAGGGACATTACAAAGACTTGGTGGAAGTGAGGGAGAGAAGTCGAAACGAAGAATAGTAACACTAATAAAAATAGCTGAGAACTATAATCATGATAATATAGTGTCCACTGTGTTTCAGGTGATTTATACATACTTTTCTTTAATTCCTACAACATCACGAGTAGGTTTCAGGTGATTTATACATACTTTTCTTTAATTCCTACAACATCACGAGTAGGTGTTTTTTGTTATTATTTTACAGATGAGAAAACTGAGGCCCAGAATGGTTAAGCTATTTTGCCCACAGACAAAAACTACGGATAAAAACTAGTTAAGTCCTGGAGCCAGTATTGGAATAAGTGTCCTTCTGGCTGAAATCCTAGGTTTATCCAATATACCAAGTTACATCCCTCTTGTTGATTATCGGGGGGAACTTTTGCAGAGTCAAGGGTCCACTGAAGTGAAATGTGAGGGCTGGATTGTAGAGCCTGGGACCCACAGGTCAGCAGCACTTCACTGGCGCTCATCTGACTCCAAGACAAAGAGGAATAAGGCAGCCGAGGCCAGCTCCTGGGGGTCTGGAACGTGATGTGAGTCCCCAGGCAGGCTTCTCTGAAACCAGCCCCTGCCATGACCCTGGTTAATTACTCTGTAATTAACAGACAACCAAATTCCTGCTGTCCCTGGGTCCTGTGATGCTCCTGGAGGCTGACGGCAAACACAGGGCAGCGCTAATTCTGGTGAGCTTGCCCCGGGGCTGGGCAGGACGTCCTATCGAATGATTATCATCATGGGATGAAGCCCCAGTGGTCCCCAGCCTGGCCTGGCTTTCCAGCTGCTGTGTTAACAGACTTTTCTTCTGGGGCATCCTGGAGCTGGAAACCGCTCACGTGGATTACACACGTGCTGCTGCCAGCCTGGCAGCTTTACTGAGCTGAAGACCTCCCTCACTCGGCTTGATAGCGATCGAGCCTCCCCGTTGGAGTTTGTTACCTGGGAGCTGTCCAGATCCAATGATGAAAACTGGCTGAGGGGTAGTGGTTATGGTCAATTACCGGCAGCCCATTAGAGGAGTACTGGCAAACCCGGGAGGCACTGAGTGTGTTTCCAGGGCGCTTTGGGTGCATTGTTTTCCCTGCATCACTCCTCTTAACCTTCCTTGGCTCCATTCTTTTCTTTCAAGTTGAAACTCATGGGAATATGAAAGGGGGTGGAACCCGTGGGTTTCGGATTCCCAGTACAGGGCTCCTGGGTGGTGGGATGGGATGAGATGCTCAGTGCTCTAAAGGTAGGCTGAGCCCCTTTCACCTCTCAAGGAAAGAATGTCAGCTTTGTTGTGAGCCAGTGGACTGAGTCACCAGAGAGGTCAGTGTGGCTAGAAACTGCTTGCAGGGTTCCTCTGGGTCTTCCCAACACAGGGAGAAAGGAAGGGAGAAAGGAAGCCACCTTCTCCAGGAGGGCTGCATCCAGGCCTTTCCAGGCTCTCAGGTTGAACCACTTCCACAGGTAACCTGTGCTCATGATTTTGGGATGGAAATGCAAATGGTCAGTCCCCACACTAGACCTCCTGGATCAGAAGCTCTGGGGTTGGGCCTGGCAGTCTGTTTCAGCAAGGCATGTGATTCCATGTGATTGCAAGGCATGCTCAAATCTGAGATCTCCTTCTTTAGACTGAGGCTATCCAAAGTGTGCTCTGTGGATCACAGCATCAGCATCCTAAGAGATTCCTAGAAATCCTGTATCTCAGGCCCACCTCTCTCTCAGATCTGTTAAATCAGAATCTGCATTTTAACAAGTTCCCTGGGTGATTTGATTGCACTTTAAAGCTTCAGAAGCACAGCTTAGAGCACTGTTTCTCAACCTCGGCTGCACCTCATGCTCAGGCCCCACCCCAGACCAATTAAATCAGAATTTCTTGGGGTGATGCCCAAGTGTTGGTGTTTATTAAAAGTTTCCCTAGTGATTCTTATATACAGTCAAAGCTGAGAGCAATTGCTTTGGACCACCACAGGCTCCAGAATCACAGGGGGCCATGGCTGTTAAAAAACAAAACAGGGCTTCCCTGGTGGCGCAGTAGTTGAGAGTCCGCCTGCCGATGCAGGGGACACGGGTTCGTGCCCCGGTCCGGGAAGATCCCACATGCCGCGGAGCGGCTGGGCCCGTGAGCCATGGCCGCTGAGCCTGCGCGTCCAGAGCCTGTGCTCCGCGACGCGAGAGGCCACAACAGTGAGAGGCCCGCGTACCGCAAAAAACAAAACAAAACAAAACAACCAGCCAACAATGCAACGATCAGAATAAAACCAATGACCTGGAGTAGAGCTTCCCAGCAATATGGAGGGACACATTTGGGTCTCATGGATGTGTTGGGTGGATGTAGAATTATTGATCCCATCAGGCCTTGGAGGCAGCGGGATGGGACCTGGGTTGCCATGAGCAACCTTTTACCCTGGGGACTATTACAAATATCAATTTCTATGTATGCCATGGCAGGAAAAAGGAAAACATGCTATAGGGAACCCGAATAATTCTATTATTACTGTGTTAATGTACTAACTATGGCAATGTGTATGCGTAAGGGTTGCAAGAGGGAAATGCTGAAAATCTAACTCTGGGATGAGAGGGCAGAAATATGCCTTCAGGTATTAGATGACTTCCATAATTCAAATCCAAATACTTTTTAGATCATCATTGTCACCTGGTATTTATTTCGCATTCTTGCTATTTAGAGGTTTCCTAGCAATTATCTCATTATTTCTTACAATAGGCATGGATTATTTTTCCTTCTTTGGTGATGAGGAAATTCAGCCCCAGGAAGGTTAGCACTTTTTAAGGCCAGTTAAGAAGGGACAGTTGAGGGGTGAAGAGGTGTTTCCTTAACACCCATTGGAAAGGTCCGGAGATGTCACATTCCACTTCAAAATGGCAAATGCTACCTCTTTGGAGGGGGTGGGGGGAATCAGCTCCCTGCTTTCAAGCAGGGACTCCGTGTTCCTACTGCTGCCTTTGGTCCTGAAGGTGCTGCCTGGAGCCTGGGGCTTCCTGGGAGTATCCCAGGAAAGCTCCTAAAGAGGAACTGTTAGCTAATTACAAAGCCTGACTATTGTTTGGCTGGCATGTGTGTATTAACCCGTCCCCCTCTTTCGCAAGTTTTCATCCTGGTGCTGCAGGAACATATTGTAATTATGCTAATCATGCTGGCTGGGCAGCGGGTAGGGAGGGGGCCCCTCTTCCTAATTGCTTCCCACTCCTGGAGCAGTTGGTTGTCTGCCTGAGTCCCCAGACAGGCAGAGGGGAGGCTTCGGGGCAGGGGCAGGCGGGGCTGGGGCTGTGTGGGGCTTCATGTCCTCGGGCTGCAAGATCTACCTGGTTTGCAGGGAGGGAGGGATCACGGACAAGTGCCAAGGATGGGTCTCCTGGGCAAAGGGACTTCTGCTGGATTCACTGGGGACTGTATTCAGGACTGGCTCTTGGGAGTGTGTGAAAGAGGCAAATTTTCATTGATGACCTTCACCTTGTCTTTGATGGTGATGGCTCTTCCTCTTCCCCTCTCCCTCCCCACCTCCTCCTACCCGTCCCCTCCTCCCTCTTCATTTCCTCTTTCCTGAACCTCCAGGCACACAATGTTTTGCTGCTGGCTTGGGATTTGTTGGCAGGCAAGTTTATGATTTAGACATAATTAGAGCTATAGATACAGATACAGATACCGACAGAAACATAGCTGTAAACATCCTCAGCTACAGAAGACTTGATGAACATTTGACTGCTAATGACAACTTGTTAGAAAACACAGTGTTAAATGAGGGAGATATTTTCAATCAAAGCGACCTGACCAGTGTTTTTTTTTTCTTTCATAAAATTTTTATTTGGAAATAATTCAAATGAAGACAGAAGTAGAGAGACTAGAACAATGAATCACATATATTACATTTCCCAGATTCAACAGTAATCAACATTTTGCTACACTTGTTTCACCTGGTTTTTTTTACTGAAATATTTTTTAAAAATCTCAAACATGATGTCATTTTAGCTCTACATTTTATTAGGTATGATTATGTACTATCGCGCCTGATAAAACTAACAGTAATAAAAATAAAACAAAAAAATTAACAGTAATACCTGTGTCATTTAGTATGCAGTCCATAATCAAATACAATTCTTACAAGAAAGTCAGCTTAAATGCTCAATATTTTTCTTTTAATACTAAGGGATTGATGCCCTCGTTACTTTCTTTTTCTTTTTTTAACTGAGGTATAGTTGATTTATAATGTTGTGTTAATTTCAAGTGTACAGCAAAGTAGTTATATATCTATAACTGAATATACTTATTCTTTTTCAGATTCTTTTCCATCAGAGGTTAATACAAGATATTGAATATAGTTCCTTGTTCTATACATTAGATCCTTGTTGTTTACCTATTTTATATATAGTAGTATGTATATATTAATCCCAAACTCCTAGTTTATCCCTTCCCTCCATTCTTTCCCCTTTGGTAACCATAAATTTGTTTTCTGCATCTGTGAGTCTGTTTCTGTTTTGTAAAGTCATTTGTATGTCCAGTGCTTTTTAAATGATATGGGTTATCACAAGAAGATTGTTAATGATTCGCACCAGGGACTTCCCTGGTGGTGCTGTGGTTAGGAATCCACCTGCCAATGCAAGGGACACGGGTTCGAGCCCTGGTCCAGGAAGATCCCACATGCCACGGAGTAACTAAGCCCATGTGCCACAACTACTGAAGCTGGTACGTGTAGAGCCCATGCTCCGCAAAAAGAGAAGCCAACGCAATGAGAAGCCCACACACCGCAATGAAGAGTAGCCCCCGCTCGCCACAAGTAGAGAAAGCCCGAGCACAGCAACAAAGACCCAATGCAGCCCAAAATAAACAAACAAACAAACAAATAAATACATTAAAAAAAATTGTGTAAAACAAAAACAATTCACACCAAAATTCATTTCTTCAGAAAAGGACTTTGTTTCATAAGATAACCTGGTGGGTCACTGGGAGTTGAAAAGATAAGTCTCAGGGAAGTTTCTGGAAGGAGAGGGTGTGCTTAGGAGAAAAAAACGGGCATGCTTAGGAGAATGGGAGAATTTGTTGTCTTGGGGGCAAAAGGAAAGGGAAGCAGGAAAAGGAGCAGAGGAACTACAGGGTAGGAAGGGGAACTACAGGGTAGGAAGGGGAACTACAGGGTAGGAAGGCTGACAGAGTTTTAAACACAGGATTGATGATGTATTCTGGATTTATTATTACGTTGTCTGTGCTCACTTTTTCTAGCGCCATCCATCTTCACACTTCAGTAAAGTGTGCTTCGCATGGACTTCACTGGTGAGGGTGGCTGTGTATGCTGTGTACATGTGTGTCCATCCAGGGAAAGGAGATGAGCCCCACACCTGAGTTGATGCAGACTGAAAAGGAGCTTAATCAGGGGTGACCTTGAGACAGTTAGCCTCAGGGCGTCCATATGGACTTTCTCAGGTTGTGTAATGCTGGTCCTCACCCATTGTAAGTGGATATTACAGGGCAACATGACACCAGTTGTCATTCTGGGTTGCATTGGAGTAACAGCTCAGAAGCCAACCCCTGACTCTGTCATCGGTCAGAGCTCTGCAATGATCTTGTTTTCTGCTTATGTTTAGTTTTGTATGTTTCCGTTGGTAATTTCATATCCAGCTGTCAGGAAGACCATGGAAGGCCTTTTTTTTTTTTTTTTTTTTTATCTTCTTCCTTTTTACATCACGCAGGTCTTTATAGCTGTAAAGGACGCCGGGGAAGTGCTAAACTCTGTGTAACTGGCAGATGGCTTTCATTTAGCTCCATGATTCTTCTGTGGGATTTTTTGTTCCGTGTTGGTCATGAGACTCATGATTCAATCCAAAATTTCCTTGCCTCAACTAGACTGGTTTCCGGTCCCATGAACCAAGAGTAGAATGAAGATCATTAGTTCAATTTATGTTGTCAGTCCAGAGCAGCTGGGTCCTCAGCACTCTGCTAGGTTTTAGAGGAGTGGGAAATGCACAAAATAGAAAACACAATCCCTGTGCACAGGGCAGCATATCTTGGGGGTATATCTAATCTCTTATCCTTCAGTCTCTGTCTCTGTAGATTTCTTTCCTTGAACTTTTCCCTCTTTTCCCTTTGTCTGGTTTTTCTCCTTCTTCTGTTTCTTTTCTTTTTCTTCTGTTTCTGTTTCCTTAGGATGTCTTCACTCACATTTTCTACAATTAAATATTTTCCATGCACTTCTATGGTCTTATCATTTTTTTTTATCTGATTATAGATTTTCAAGCAGGAAGCAAGGAAAACATCTCTTCAAAGCCTGACTCCTGAACTGTCACCAATGGGTTAGTAGAACTTCCCTCTCTTCAGATTATGTAACCTTGCCCAGGTATTGTATCTCAAATGGTCCATTATCTGAAAGACTTCCTAACAGTGGGTGTTCTGACCTACCAAGCAGTATGAGCTTTTCCCATCACCATTCACAACAAGCTAAATGCAGGGCAGAATCTCAGTCCTAAATCAGAATTACCCTGGATTCTTGGCACTTGAAGCCAGATTGCTAATACCTAGTGATTTTATTAGGGTATCTCTTGTGGGAGTGGGCTGGGTTTTTTTCCATTTTAAACGCTAGTTAAAAGGAAAAAAGGAAAAGCTCATTCCTCCAAAAAAGGATTTTGGCAGGCAGATAGGATGATTCTGGAGCAGATGGTTTAAATATTATTTACATGTTATTTAAAGTCACAACATGACTTTATCTTGTGGATATTCCTACAACATTAAATAGCTTTTCAACTTGCAATTCTTATCAAGAGTCGATCAGTGTATTTGGAAAAAGAGAAAACCTAGGCTGAGTTGTTATCCCTAGGAAAAGAGAAGCTTGCTGCTGTAGCATAGTGTCTACGCAGTGGATGGGAAAAAGAATAAGCACGGTATTTTCTCCACATTTTCTCCAGCCTGTAACCTGGGTTAGAAAACCACTGTCCTGCAATCTGTGGTTATTGACCTGTTCAAATGACTGCTTTCATTTGCTACTTCAGATCTAATCATTGAATCTAGTGGGGACCACATTTGTTTACCACGTCCCAGTGCCAACAGCTTTCTCAACTTTGAGGTTGGGACAGTAATTCAATGGAAAATGGACAATAATACAAAACATCATATAAAGAAGGCAAATCTCATTCTATTTTCTAATTTTATTTTAAGAAAAAATAATGATTAGAAAAGGCATTGAGCTGAGAAAACCTGAGGAAAAGTCCTTGCTATGTTCAATCACTTCTTGCCACATTTTAGGCAAAAGTCAAGTTGAATTCTTCATGTGAAGCTAATATGGAAAAAAAGGATGACTCAAAGATGTATAAGTCAGGATAGGCTAGGTTATGCTGTGGTAACAGACAATCCCCAAATCTCAGTGGCTTAACATATAAAGACTCATTTCTTCCTCATGAAAATTCTACTAGTGGTTCAACTTGTAGCTCTTCAGGAAGCTCCTTTCCAAGAGATCTAGGTTGCTTGCATCTGTTGCTATCTGGAACACATCTTCCATTTTGGTTCCTGAGGCATGGGAAGGGCTCGGCATACCAGCTCTTCAGTGCTTCATCCCAGAAGTGACATACATCATCTCTGCTTGCAACTCGTTGACCATAATTAGCCACAGTGCCCCTCTTAACTGCATCTGAACTGGGAGATGTGGGGGACACGTAGTGAGGGCTAAATGTCTCTGCCTCAAAGCATAACTGGGATGAGTGCTGTGTTAAGAGGGTCTCATTTTGTTAGTGACCCGTATTTGTGTGGTAGGAGTGTTCTAGAGAAGCTTGCAGAGAGCTGGACTGCTGGGAGGTGTAATGGTCAAGGCCTTCTCAAAGGCAGAAGAGCTGGAGTCAGCTCTTGCTTGCTTGGACTGCTGGGTTTGGGTAGACAGGATTGTGGGAGACATTTAGAGGCCACAGGCAGAGGATCTGATTGCCTTCCTGGGGGACCACATACCACACAGGGAGGCAGGTGTGCTGGAGGGTCTGATGTTCACCACTTAAAGTCTGTAGATTTGTGAGGCCCCTTTCCAAGGCTGCCTAACTCCTTGTAGACACTAACCGTCTCTGTATGTGGTCTACCCAGATGCTGAACTCGCAGAAGGCCAGGACCATGCCTTCCTGGTTGTTGTGACTGCAGCAGGGTGTAACATGAGTACTAACTGGGTACTAGCTGAGTAACCTGGGAGGCCAGAGTGAGGCCATCAGTATTGCTTCTGTTGTATAAACTAGTACTTCTCAAACTTTGTTATGCTTACAAATGACCTAGAGATCTGGTAAAACTGGAGATTCCTGTTCAGTAAATCTGGGGTTGAGCCTGAGGTTCTGCACACCTCCCGAGATTTCATACTCCACATAAAGGTATTAACTGAGGATTCCAATTGGGTGTGTTAATCCACTGAGGCCCAGTTGTCTGAATACAGCAGAAGGTTTTCCTCGGAAATGGCTGGTGTCGGAGGTGATCATTTCAATCTGGTTATTCCTATTGCCCAGACCACTGCACTGAGCCTTAAGAGAAAAAGAGGCCTCTCTGGGCTGAGCTCTTTGTGAATATATGAATTCTCAGTACACCTGGTTTTGTTTTCCTCTCTTAAGGCATCTGACAGGCAGTTAATAGCTCATGAAAGAGCTGTATCCAAACTGTACTTTGAAGGAATCAGAAAGTACTGCTTTTTGAATGACTTCCTTCCCATGGTAACTCCCAAATCCAGTCCAGCAAGGGGCCTGGACGCTGAGTGGCTTCTTCAAGCCTTCAGGTGGTGTCTGAGCAAACGCAAGGGGCAATCAAATTAGCCTAACACTGGCCACTTCCGAGCACTCACTCGAGATGACAGTTTCAGCTTCAAAAGAGGTATGCAAACTGGAATAATGAAATGTTCCATTTTATTAAGTTCCTGGCCAGAGGGAGGGATTGTATTAGAAGAGAGAAGAGGTGGGGACTTTTTAGCGTGATTTCTGTGACGCTGATAAGCAGTAATTTTTTGCAGAGGGGGCAAAAATGTAACCCACTGCAATAAAACCATTTTCATAATACCGTGGGAATGAGTTTATTGCTCTGAGGCAGGCATGCCTCCTCATGGCAGCGTGAGCCTCCATCTCCATCTTTCATGGGTCAGTCCGACGTTTTTATAGTGCTGAAACAAGAGAGAGCACTTATGGTGCGTCCCTTCTCCATCTGTGAATGGTTAGGGTAGAGGCCACCCCCTTGCTTTCGCTTTGGGTCTGATTTCTTTGTCAGCTCGGACTGGGAGTGACACCGTGGGAGTGGGATGGCTCATGAGGACAGCTGCACCGTGTTTTCAGACCATGAATAGTTAGAAGGACCGAGGTTTTTGCATGAATCCGAGGAGGAAAGTGCCATTTCCTCTCCTTTCTGGCTCATCAGAACTTTGGCCACGCTGTGTTGGCCTTGCTTTCCAGAACTTTGTCCAAGTTCATTTCCAGAAAGTGGGGCTCTCCATCTTTCACTGGACCTGGTATAAGCCCGGCCCTGAAACAGCAACCCAGAGAGCTGGTTAGATGCACAAGTGGGAAGAAAATGCGTATTTTATGTGTGTGCCTCCACATTTCAGCCTCTGCCAGTAGCATCCACGTGACTTGTGGTGGAACACGTGTATTTTCCTATCATTTCACTTCAACCCCTGCAAGATCTGTTGGAATTGGGAAAATTAGAGAGATGAAAAATCTTGGTGTGAGGCTGACGATGTAACTGAATGGAAGAGATTTGCTTCTCTCCATCCTTCTGATGGGTTCTATTGATTTTCGGTGCAATCGGTCTCGTGAACAATTATCAATGGGAAAATACGAGCTCTTAGAGATAATTGCCGTTGCACACAGAGTCACTTACAAAGAGGACGTATGGATAGCCCTAGGCCAGAGGTGGGTTCCTGTAACTCAAGACTGAGTGTGGGTGCGAACTTGGGCAGGGAAGCTTCTACGAGAGCAGGGATTCATGGAGTATTTGGGGGAGTTTTAGTTTGTTCAGTTTCTCTCAGTTTCTGAATGCCTGTCATTGCGTTTTATCTTTTTCCTTTTAGGAAAGCCAGATAAGATAGGGCCAAAAGAATTCTGAGCTTTGTTAATTATTGTGGGTGTCTTTGGAGCTCAGAGTCCTGCACGGCTTAGCTGGGAGCCTCATCCACCATGGAAGGGAGCTGGAGGGGTGGGAGTTGGACTACTTTTGTTCAACAGAGTAATGTTAATGGATATACTTTATTTAGCACTTTTCTGTACCATTGCATCCTTTACTTACACTGTTTCTAAACCCAACAGTCATCTTGTGAAAGAGACGTTCACTCGTTTTTTTCAGATGAAGACACTGAGGCTCGGAAGGTTAAATAACTCGCTCAGGATTTATGGCTGGTAGGTAGGTAGTAACTGAGTCAAACCTCATCCTATGATCCCCCCTCCGCCCATAGGATGGGGTTTGACTCTCAGTTATTACCTACCTACTAGCTACAAACTTATGATATTTCTACTGTGTCATATGATAAATCACTTTAGTTAGTGAGGACTCAGCATCTAAACTTCTGCTCACAAGGAGGAAAGATTTTCTGAAAGAAAGAATAATAATTAAAGAACATGTTAAGAATGCACCCTTAGCAATTATTTGTTGGCGTTTATTGTCACCCACTCTGTGTAGAGTTCCGCTCTTGGTTGTGTCAGAGGAGTGGGGATTGGTTACCATTGTTTCTGGAATCCACGAATCCGGAAGTGACTTCTCCTTCCTATTAGTATCTTGACATGTAACTACTTGAGCCACAAGCTCACCTGTATTGTTAGTTACCCAAGCTTTGTGATTGGAGAATCTTTGTGTTTTCCTGACGTGAGATTCCTGGCCCTGTACTTAGCAGATGCTTGATGTACGTTTGATTGATTGATGGATTGACACAGTATCTGCTTGGGTTCTGTTTATTTATACTTTAAAAGACAGGGCATTTTGAGGGCGAGACAGGACAGACAGCTACAGACGTATGCACTGATAGCTCTGCAGAAAGTACCATCTGAGGCAGCTGCAAAAGACCATCCATGAGCCAGTGGAGAAAGTTCCATCACGAGAGAAGGGAGTCTGGCATAAATGCAAATTGCATCTCCGATGGATTGAAGCCTGATTGCGGACCGCAGCTGTGTCTCCGATGGAGACTGTCGGAGCTTCTGGCTCCTAAGGATCTCATTCAGCTTTAGTTTAGGATGATAGTAACTTAAACTCCAACACTGGGCTGGCCGCTGATCAATGAAATGAGCTGGCACTTTCCAGACAGATCCGCGAAATGAAATACCTCAAACTGACCAGCCCGAGAACGTTTTTCACCGCCTCGCCATCCCTTCTGAGCCGTTTAGAGAGCAAAGTAAAAGAAATTAGAACTTCGAAATTGCTGCTTGTCCGGTGGTAACCTCTCTGGGACACAGAACGAGTTGCGATTTATCCAGTTTTCCCACATAGAGAATTGGCAACACAGCTGCCAACCACAGTTAAATGAGTATAGACGCGGTAGGTGCTGTGCTAAGTCTCTCTCTCTTTTTAAAAAAATTTATTTTAATTTTTGGCCGCATTGACTCTTTGTTGCTGCGCGCGGGCTTTCTCTAGTTGTGGCGAGCGGGGGCTACTCTTCGTTGTGATGCGCGGGCTTCTCATTGCGGTGGCTTCTTTTGTTGTGGAGCACGGGCTCTAGATGCCCAGGCTCAGTAGTTGTGGCTCATGGGCTTATTTGCTCCGCGGCATGTGGGATCTTCCCGGACCAGGGCTCGAACCCGTGTCCCCTGCCTTGGCAGGCGGATTCTTAACCACTGCACCACCAGGGAAGTCCTTGTACTAAGTCTCTTGATCTCATTTAATTTTCACAGCAAATGGGCAACATAGCAATATTTCCATTTATTTTATAGATGAGGAAACCAAGGCTCAGAGAGGGAAGTAAGTTACCCAAAGTCACACAGCTAGAAGGTGGCAGAAGCCAGACTTGAATCCTAGGTCTATTTGATCCAAAGCCATGCTCTTAAATGTTATGTAAACCACCTTTTCCCTTTTCCGGACATCACTTCTTAAAGAGAAATGTTCCTTTACAAATTGCAATTTGAAGACAGTGGGTTAGGTTCCCAGCCATTAAATGGTGTTTCCTTATGATTTGGGAGATAGGAAACATAAAAATCATTTTCTGCTATTTCTCAGTTTGGTAGCCATTTCAAATAAACTAATAGTTGGAACTGTTTTGTAGGAGAAATCCATTCCCCTTTGAGGTCTGTGGTAGAAGGGCCACCAGTAGGATTTAAATTCCATCTAGATGTTGGACTGCCAAGGTTACCAGCCCAGATGGCCAAGAGAAGGGTAATCAAACCAGGAAGGTCTGAAGGAGAAATGACGAGTGGGAGGGAGAGGAAGAGTGGTTTGACTGGACATGTTTCAAACACTGGAAGAACATCCAGGGGTGAATGTTGAGCTAGAAGATGCAAGAACATGACTGATGCTTTGACATGAAGTCGGCGTGTGGCGAAAGAAATGGAAGGTCAGTTACACGTGTTAGAAGAAGTGAGGTCACTACAGGGCACAGGATACAGAGGGAAGCGGGCAATCAAGGTAAGAATCTTGGGAGGAAGAGGTATGCATAAGGGAAGGTGAAGGTGTTCAAAGCTAGGAGAAGAGGAATTATGCAGGATAATTGTTAAGAGGGCCTACTCAATTGTTAGATGGCTAAGAGCAGTGTCTACCACAGCTGAGCATGCATGCATACTCACGTGACCTTGGACCTCAGCCTCGGCATCCACAGGAATGGGTATGTATGGGCACACACCTGTACACGTACAAGACTCTTCAGGGCAGTCCTATTCCTAATAGCCACGTGTATGCCGATAGCCCAACAGATAATAAATTGTAACGTATTTAATTGTACATAATTACAATAGTACACAGCAATTAGAAAATGAAATACTATACCTGCATCAAGATGGATTAATCTCACAGACATAATGTCTGCTTTATAACGAAGTGAATCAGTTATACATATACATATGTTTCCATATCTCTTCACTCTTGCGTCTCCCTCTCGAAGCTTTTTGAATGAAAGAGTTTTAAAGAAGAATTCATAGAGATAGTGAAAGTTGAAGCAGATTGATTTTATCTTGTCCCTGGAAGAGACATTTGGAATTCCAATCCTCCTCTCTAGAGTATCTATAGCAAGTTTATCCTCCCAGCTGCCACCTTGGAGGTGGATTTTATTATTTTTTTTCTTGTAGCTTTTCAGGAACCTTTATCCAATTAAGGGAAGAGAAATTCCAGTGTGTTTCCAATCACCATTATTGTTTTTTTCACTCTGAAAACTTTATGGTGAGGTATAATATTCATAAAGTACAGAGATCATAAGCACCCAGTTCAGTACTTGTTCACAGACTAAACATCCCCTTTCATCACCAGCACCCAGGTTTAGAAATAGAACATGACCAGAACCCCAGAAGCCCCTCTCATGCTCCTTTCTAGCCACTCCCCCTTCCCCCAAAGGAACACACTTCTGACTTCTAACAGCATAGATTAGTTCTGCCAATTTCGGGGATACTTTTTTCATATTCTTTTCCATTATGGTTTATCACAGGATATTGACTGTAGTTCACTGTGCTCTACAGTAGGACCTTGTTGTTTATCCATTCTGTATATACTAGTTTGCATCTGCTAATCCCAAACTCCTACTCTTTCCCTCCCCCACCCCCTTTCCCCTTGGCAGCCACAAGTCTGTTCTCTATGTCTGTGAGTCTGTTTTTGTTTTGTGGATAAGTTAATTTATGTCATATTTTAGATTCTACATATAAGTGATATCATATAATGTTTGTCCTCCTCTTTCTGATTTCCTTCACTTTGTATGATAATCTCTAGGTCCATTCATGTTGCTGCAAATGGCATTATTTCATTCTTTTTTATGGCTAGGTAGAATTCTGTTGTATATATGTACCACATCTTCTTTATCTATTCATCTGTTGATGGACATTTAAGTTGTTTCCATGTCTTGGCTGTTGTAAATAGTGCTGCTGTGAACATAGGGGTGCATGTATCTTTTCAAATTAGAGTTTTGTCTGGATATATGCCCAGGATTGGGATCGCTGGATCATGTGGCAACTCTATTTTTAGTTTTTTGAGGAACCTCCATACTGTTTTCCATAGTGGCTGCCCCAATTTACATTCGGAGGTGGGTTTCTTTTTATAAGCCCTAATAGAATATAGAATTGGCTTCTTTTATTTCATTTGCAGGTCCTTTTACTCTCCAACCACCAGAGTGAACATAAGTGTTGATGTCACAGAGATTTTAGATGGGTCAGACTGGACCCTGGTTCTCTGAGGCCTTTATGACTGACACCTGCTCAGTCAGAACTGGTCTGGGTCACATGTGGAGATTCTACACCTGGTCTTTATTTTGCAGTTTGACCTTCACGTTTAGCCCAAAACAGTCACTCTTGTGGAAGACTCCAAATGAAATACAGAAATTACAGTATCCTTATTAAAGGTGTTGTTGTTGCTGACTGTGAATTTTGTGAATATGTTTGCCCTCTATGCCCCAAGGAATCAGGCGTGCTAATTTAGGAATCCTTTTTGATGTGGTTTGGTTGTGAGTTCTCTCTTTGAGAAATCAGCATAAATTCTCTCTCTCTCTCTAACATGAGGCATCAGTGCTGCAATCCTTTTCCTTTTGCGTCTAACAAGGCAAAGACTCCGCAGGGTTAATTAATGCCAACGATCATGTGATAAGATTGAGCCAGCCGAGGCATTAATTAATCACACAGGATGAACAATCCAGACGTTGAGGGGAGAAAAAAAGAGAAGAAGCATCTTTAGCAGGAGAGCGAGGGGCTGAGAAGCAGGGAATCTGTGAAACAGAGATTCCTGACGTCTGAAGAGAGTAGCCAGTGGCAAAGGCTGGAGGCTGGGATGAGGAAACTGGAAGAATGGAGTTAGCAATAAGAGGCTAAAAGTGAAGACCTGAGGATGGCAAATGGCAAAGTCCATGAACGAGTCAGAGAAAAGGTGGGAGCCCCGGCTGAGTAGGGAGGAGCATTCGGGCAGCGTCCACCTGTCATAAAGACGTCGAAATGGAAAGCAAAATCCCCTCCCCCAAGCAGAAGCAACCGAGTATTTCCAATCACTTAGGCATTTTGTGTTGGGGCGAGCGTGGGTAAAACATCTAAGAGATGGAGGAATTGTTTACTCTTCCATCATTCATTTTAATTCAGTGGAATTAATTCACTGGAAACATAGTCTTTAAGAAATGATTATTATTCCCTTTTTTATTGTGGCGATTTGAAAACACATACAAAAGTGGAGGGAATATTATGATCCCCAAGGTGCCCATGACTCAGTACTAACAATGATCAATAGTTTGTCGTTCTTGATACATACTCATTTTAGGAAGATGAGTTCAGGGGAATTTTAATGAGTTTTTGTATTGAAGAAGAGCCTGTGTCTACCTTTCAATCTCATTTGCTCTTTTAAATCAAAACAGCCCCCAAATATCCAACGGAGAGATACTTGGGGGTCATTTTTCTTTTAGGAAGCAAAAGTTGGCACAATTAAGGGAGCAGTTAGCAAGACCCGCTGGGGTTGGGCCCCATTAGGGACGAGACGTCAGCACCAGATGGTGGCCAGGCAGAATGGAAAAGGATCCTGGCAGGTTTGGGTGCCTCAAACCTT
The DNA here is from genome assembly GCF_003031525.2 of Neophocaena asiaeorientalis asiaeorientalis. NCBI lineage: Eukaryota > Metazoa > Chordata > Mammalia > Artiodactyla > Phocoenidae > Neophocaena > Neophocaena asiaeorientalis. Next base: position 2,356,576 of record NW_020172812.1, on the reverse strand, counting down.
CTCCTTGACCTGTTGGACCTTGGTGCAGGCACCCTGGGGCTCAGCATCTCTTGACTGTCTTATTAACAAGGTAGCTTCAGAGAATCTTTTGCTGGACTGATTCACAATAAGTATGGATGGCTGGTACATTTCATATCTGTTTGCTAGGAGCATCTTCACTGGAACTGAGAAGAAGAAACTGGACAAAACAGAAATCTGTAACTGTGGAATTGCAGGTGTCAGACAGCACGTTAGGGAATTCGTCCTCTGGGGTGCAGGGCCTGGACCCTCAAAATCACTAGGGTAGGCTGCCACCTCTGTCTACACACAAAGTGGCCCCGGCGTGTTGGTGATGTCCTCGACCCTTAAGGGGCCAGCATGTCTTCGGCACTCCTTGGGCTCAGCTCCCTCCTCCCGGGGCTGGTCCGCCTTGTGCTAGTGCTTTCAGGAGCCCTTTCCGTGGCAAGGTCAAGAGCCTGGGGCTGTGGTGACCGCTGCGGATCGAGAGAGGAATGTGTAGCTGTTCACTTTATTTTCACTCCCCCCTGTTCGTTCCCTTGCAAGAGTTCTACCCGCTACTGCCTTCTGAAATGATTATTAATGGAATCCTCTTCACTTTTTCTGAACCCTTGGTTTTTCCTCTTAGTTCCTGATTATTTTAATTCTGCCAGGCCCTTTTTCATGTCTGTTGCTGGCTGGCCCTTGTTTTACAGTCTGTCCTTTCTCCTCCCTGTGTCCTTCTTTTCTATCCCGGTCATATCCTCTCTCGCACTCTCCCCCTTCTTTGAGCTTGCACAGACTGGAGCAAATTAAAATATACTTTTAAAATTTTACTAGCCCAATTATTCTATGTTAAATGAAGCCAGGGCAGCAATCACACTGATCTCGGAAACCCAGGCAATTTGAGGACAGAATAAAAACACCAACTCTTCTTTTCCTTCCTGACCACTTGCTTTGATATGGTTTTATCTTAAAGAATATTATGGATTTAAACATGGTATAAGTCACATTAAAATTCTTCTTCCCAATGAGAAAAAGGTAAATTACCAATATTTTTGAGTGAATTAGTATATCTTTTGAGCGTCTACTAGGTGCATAGCATTATGTTGATCGTCTACACCTTTTGACTGGTATTTTTCGAAAAGGCTGGTATCCTATAATCCATCTATAGAAGTAAGAAAAAGAAGAATGAAAGTATTATGCACGTAGGAAACCATGAAATTGTCATATGGTTTACCTTTAATAGTTTAGCTTGATTCTTACCTTCTTCATGAAGATTTTCCCAGTCATCATTGCTAGAAGATCCATTCTTGAATTCATCCATCCTTTTATCCAACCATGCATCCACCCACCCATCCATTCATCTACCCATATATCTTTCCTTCCTTCCTTTCTTCTTTCCATCCACTCACCCACCCACCCACCCACCCACCCGGTGCTTCCTCTTTGTAAGCAGCTGTGCTAATGTTGGCCAAGCGAAGAATAGTATAGTTTTCTGCCCTTAAGGAGCTCACAGTTTGGTAGGAGAGAACTTGTAATAATAATAGCAGCTAACATTTATTGAGCTCTAACTATATATCAGGCATTGCAATAAGCATTTAAAATATATTATCTCATTTAATCCTCAGAAAAATTTTTGAAGTACCTTTTACAGGTGAGGAAAATGATTGCTGGGCTAGAAATATTGGATACGAAGGCTACTTTGACTTTAGGAAGTGCTTTTCTAAAGCCCATCAGCCTTAAATCTGATAAGCTCCATCCCATAAAACCCCAAGTGCTTATGTGTTTAATTCCTATATACTTTCACGCTTCTTCCACTGCTAAGATATAGGAGAGGCCTTGGGGGCCACCACTGGATGTCCAGACACAGACAGCCCTCCCTGTGGGGACATCTTCTGCAAAGAAGGCTTAAGTGGGGACTATGCTATTCATAGTCACACAGCAGATGAGCTCAAAATGGAAGGGATCCTGGCTCCGTGAGCCCAGGTTTTGAAGAAGTTTCTCTTCTTTTGATCTCATTGTTTTGACCTCTTCTGTATTTTAACGATGTGAACGTATTTTCACACCCCAATTCTCTTCATTTATTTTCTCTGAGTGGCAACGATGGCAGTTGCAAAGCAGCAGCAGCTTTGGAAACACAGAGAAGTTAAGTCATTTGCCCAAGGTTATAGGGCTAGGAAGTGCCAGAGTGACACTTGAACCAAGTATCAAGATGCTTGTCTCTTGTACTTAATTTGTTCCACTCACTTGGTGCTTATTGGATATGATGAGCTTGTAGTACAAACAGCAAATGCTTGGAGCCAGACCAACCTGGGCATGAACGTGCCCTCTGGCACTTGGTAATGTCCTCATCTTGGGCAAGTTAAGCTTTTATGGGATCCTCATCTGTAGAAGTAGGATAGTGGCACCTACATAAAAAGGGCTACTGTAAGTATTAAATGTGATAATGGATGTAGAAGCACCAGTGTGGTACCTGGCATGTAGAAGACCTTCTATCAATGTCTGTCTTCTAAATCCTTGTCTCTTCCCTCTACTGGATTTTAGTTCCCCAAGGACATATCCCTGCTCCTGGTGGGAACTCAGGAACTTTGATTAATGAATAGGGCTCTGTAGGGCCTTGGGAGGCCAACCTTTGTCAGTGCTTAGTTCACCAATTAACCCTCCACTTTCTCCTTAATTATAGGAGTCATGCAGACATATTGTAGAACACTGGTCCCCCCTCTCAACTGGCTCATCATCATCATCATCTTCTTCTTCAAAGCCTTCAACAAAACAGACTCCCTAGGCACAATCTTCACCTGATAATCTCCCAGTTGATTTACATGATCCACCAGTTTGAAGAGCTACTAACTCCAAAGAGTTTCATTTTCTCCAAAAGCCAAGTGTCTTCTCTAGGGTGGCCAGATAAAATGTAGGGTGGCTTCGTGAAATTTGCATTTCAATGAAACAATGAATACTATTATGTTAGCATAAGTATGTCTCACATATTACACAGAACATATTTATGCTAAAAATAGTCAATGTTTATCTGAAATAAATATTTATTTATCTTTTTAAATAAATCAATCCTGGATTTTTGATTGGCTAGATTCGGCAGCTCTGGTGCCATAGTATGAGAGGCATGTAAGGAAAAGGGGCCGGTGTTTTCATGCACTTTTGATCGCTCTCTGAGATGCACGGAGTGCTCTAAGGTCAACTTTCCCCTCAATAAAAAACACGAGTTGTTAACTGGTGTTGGCTGAGGCTCCTGAGATTTAATTTCTTCCCCGCCCCAGGCATTATTTTGCAAAATCCACAAATGAACGTAGATTTAGGTGTTGTGGTGGGAAAGATTTTGCTTTGAGAATTTCCGGCCCTTGAGGTTCCAGGTGGCCACCCTTTCTGTCATCACCCTGGGGACAGCCTGAGACAAAATAATGCTACTCACATCTCCTCTCCCAGGACTCACCATCCGCCTCTGTTGCTGTAAGCACTGTGAATCCTCAGCCCTCTCTCTTCTTATTTTATTTTATATTTTTTGTGATCTGCAAAAGCCTAAAAAGATGAAAAAAATGTTCTGAGCTTAATCGAAAGTCTATCTAATAATAGTGAGTCCTGCAGCGGGGTTGTAAAGAGTGCAGACCATGCGCACTTAACCGTAATGGTCCCACAAAGTAATGAAGACTCAAGTGGTCCTTATTAGGTATCCAGCTGTGAATCAGGACTCATCTAACATTCTGATTGCTGAAAGAAATCGGTAATTGATGTGACAGGATGGCCATTATTATTATTATTACTTATTTTTTTAAAATCCAGACATAGCAGCTAGAGGCCGGCTCCCAGCTTCCTCCGGGTATAGCAGGTGTGGAGGGCGAGAGCTGCCCTTCCATTAAATCTTCCAATGGGGGCTCTAATAAATTTTGCATTGAAATAAGTAATGACCACATTTAACGACCAGTTTGTCTGAGTGTTAACAGCTTGTGAGCCAACAAACCGGTCATTAACAGGTGTTAACTTCTGCTTTCTGGTTTAAACAATCCATTCTCATCTCTTCCCCTGTTTGGGGGCTTGTGCAGATTGCTGGCTGGTTTTTCATTTTTCCTGTGATCTGTCGCTCTTGTTAATCAGTTCGATACCTCTCAGCTCATGGCGCCTCTTTCCTAGGACTGTTTCTTCTATAGTCCATGGATGAATGAATGTTTTAAAATTCATTTTTTTTTTGCTCCTGAAGGATGAATGTATCCTGGTAGAGTTTGATCCCAGAATAAACTAGGTGACAAGTCCTAAAGAAAAAGTCACTCTTGAAACATAAAATCTCCTGCTCTGAAGAAGGAATGCAAATAGCTTAAAAATATCACAGTTTGAGTCAGCATTATGTCTGCTGAGGGGATGGGACAGAGATTATTGTCTCTGTGCTAGAAATGAACAGACTTTTCTATTGGAAGAGCATGTGATTGACCCACCCACAGTCCAACATGTGTCTGTAAATGAGGCCGGGCCCTCCTGAGAAATCTCTTTCTCAGTCTCCCTTGCTTCGGTTTCTTTGCTTTTGCTAGATTATGAGCCAGTAATAAGGGACATACTTCTCCCAACGTACCCTTGAAGGAATGGGGTTGAGAGAGTGGGTTTGGGCCTTTGGTCCTATTAGCTCCGATTCCCTGCATTAGCTTCCTGTAGACAGAAGGGGAGTCAGAACACAAGAAGTCCAAGTTCTGCCCAGTGGGCACCATCTTTACCATCTTGCGTGTATGGAGGCTGCACTGGATTGTATACACAGTTCTCTCTCAGGCAGCGCTTCTCAAATGATTTGTGGCGATGGGCCGTTAAAAATGTTTTTTCAGTTGATTGCAGACCGATAATTTGTAGAATACAAGCTCATGTGCTTGGGTGTCCTGACAAGGTCAAATTGCTATACACGTGTCTAAATGCTTTCTCTTACTTTCTCTACTTATCCTAAGATGGTAACATAGTGTGTAACCAGGATTGGTCCATGGACAACACTCGGGGCTGCCCTCTTCTCCTGAGCTTGAGTCTTTCCTTTTTGGTGGAAGAAAGCTGTGGACTAGCCACACCCTGCCATGCTCTTTTCCTTAGGATGTCTTTAAGGGGGAAGTGTGGGCAACGAATGACTGGATGGATTTCTGACACTTGTCTCAGCCCCCGATACTTTGAGCACAGTCTTATATGATATTTGATCAACACAAATGAAGCAGCTTAGTTATCAAAATCATTTTCCATCCTGGGTATTCTTCAGACCAGAGTGGCCAGAGCACTTGTCCTGATAAATCAAAGCCCGGGAGCAGAGTTGGTGTTTGGGAAGGGAAGGGAAGAGTGTGCTGGGTCCTCTCACACATGGAAGAGTTTTGTAACATGGGGGCTTTATAAGGTTCTGTGTACTTTATAAATGTTAGAATTTTAAAACTTAATAGTGAAGCTCATAGGAATGATGGGAACAATCTGTAAGATGGCATTTAAAGGCACACTGGAGTTTTCTTCTCACATGCTATGACATCTAATTATATTAATAAGCTGCAAGATACCATTTACCTTCTTGTTGATGGTTATTTTCAGTTTGCCACAGGATCTGAAATAGAAGTGCACTGTTGAAAATTGTGAGTGGGGTTCAACATGGTAATACATTTCTTTTAAAGGTCACTTACTTATTGTTCAAAAAATATTGCAAAGCAAAACTGTTAGTTAAAAGTGAACATGTATCTTCTGAAGACTTCTTACTGTTTTGTATTGCTTGGCACAGCAATAAGCGTATGAATATCCACTTTATATCAGTGGCTTTGTTGAACTTGAACTAAAAAGTCCCTGTGTTCTAACTCTAGATTTTGGAGTGCTTCGGTGGGCATTTGAGTAGAAGCTCCTTTCCGAGTGGGAAATGGGGACTGAGAGATTTTACATGTGGTAATCGATGCTATAAGGGTAGGTGAGGTCACTAAGGGGCAAAAATAAAGGAGATGGGACAGCTGGGAGGGGAATGGGGATGACGCAGGAAGAAAAGGAACGAACGGAAGAAGAGCAAGACAGGGATGCTCTCCTTGCATGAGACCGGGGT